>NC_054473.1:180080044-180380722 GCF_017639515.1 Carcharodon carcharias
GAACATGTGTAATACTGTTGGGCAAAGGAAGATGACTGAGGGCATTTGCATTTGCTATATGCGCGCCCAGACAGTGCATAAAAGTGTACTCGTATGCCGACAAAATTAAATCCCATCTTTTCCAATTTGCGAGTAACCTTTCTTGGCTGCAGAAAGGGTTCTGGAGACATACCCTACTGGCTTTTCAGCTTTGATTTCTCTCTTTTCTTTTTGTGTTTGCCACAGGTTTTTGACTCATCCTTCATTTTGATTTCACAGTCGGCCAACTTTCTCTCTGGTGAAATCTTGACTTGGTTCAGTTCGGGAGGTTGAGTTACTCATTCGCATTTTGGAAAGTTCCATGACTTTTCCTTCCAATGCCTCTTTTGTCTCCATCGACTGATTCTTCAGTTCTTCTGTCTCTTGTTTTGTATCTTTTGGCTTCCTCTTGGAACATTGAACTTAGTTTTTTTTTTCTTCCAGCTGTTTCTACAGTTGGTTCAGAGTGGCACTGCATTCATTTAGCTTCTTTTCATGAATTTCCTGGGGAACCAACTCTAAGCTGAGGGAGCATTGCTTTCTGTGAAGGGCCTTTTGTTCTTCTATCTCATTCCAAAAGGCACCACCATATTCCCTTGTCAACTCAGAATTCCTTATTGTTCTGACCTGAAAAATTTCTCACCAACTTAGCCTGATTTTCTTCAACCAGTCACGACCCAGGAGGCTAGGTCCTTTTCCTGTTACAACAATTATTGGCAGCTGAGCTGTCTGTTGCCTGTAGGATACAAATCCAGAGGTGATGCCTTTCACCTGTATTGCTTCTCCCATATATGTTTTTAACTGAGCAGCAGTTTTCCCCAAACTCAATATCTGGGTGTCTTCTCTGAGATATTTAAAGACATGTTCTCCCACCACCATGGTCAATGCTCCAACGTCCGCTTCCATGAGCAGAGGTTTTCCATTTACTTGAAGTGTAACAGTGATTGGTTCAGTCTTCCTGGCCTTCAGATTGTGTAGGGAATAAACATCAGCTTCAGTAACCTCTGGCTCACTTATATTGTGCACTTCATTTAACTTGACCTGATGTCTGAATGGCTGTCTTCATTGAATTATGCATTGTTTAACTACATGCCCTATTTTTGTAGCAGTAGTGGCATTCTGCCTCTTTAAATCTACAGACTTTGGGTGCATGATTTCCTCCACAACATTAACACTTTAACTTCTGGGTTACTGGTGAACTGCTTCCAGCATTTCATTTTGTTTTTCTAGTAGGGGGACTATGCCCCACTTCACTGATCGCAGCCTCCCTGATCTTCATGCCGCGCCCGGTGGTAGGTTCCCGCTCTAACTGCAGAACAGCGTCATGTTGCACACTCTGTAAAGCCTGCGAATCCCTCTCAGCACTCTCCATTGCCAGCGCTACCTCCATGTTGTGCTTCCTGGGCTATCTCAACTTCTGCAAGCAAACAGCACTGAATGGCATCCTCGTTTATGCTGCAAACTAAACGATCTTGCAACATGGCATTTAAAGTACCACCAAAGTCACAGCGCTCCATCAACTGTTTTAACTTGCGATGGACATTACGATCGACTCACCTTACTAGAGAGTTGACCTTGAAATTTTGCATAATCACCAAGGGTTTAGGCTGATATTGTCCTTTCATTGACGTTGACTAGCTTGGTGAAGGATCTTCAATTTGCTATGTTCGGAGCCATCAAGCTACAGATTAGATTATAGGTTTTGCTCCCACAGACACTTCGGGGAATTTGCCTTCTGTTTCTCCTCCGTAATAATCTCATAAGCCACAAAGTGGAAGCCTAATTGCTCAATGTATTGACTCCAGTCCTCCACGGATGAGCTGGATGGGTCAATTCTACCAAAGTGAGGCATTGCTGGTGAGCATTCTTCTTTCCTTCCCTTAAAAAACCGAAATACTCACAGTCGCGAGGCAAGGTGCTGCCTCGACGCTATTTCTCCTTGTCATCAGTTGTAATAAACTTGGAAAGTGCAGGACAGGTTTCCTGTAGGAAGCAGTGAACTTTATTTACAGACTCCAGAGGAGGTTACATGATTATTCCAAGACTAAGGCTAAAAAGCTCCACCCCTAAAGTTCCCCGCGCTTAGGGCTGATTGGTCTATATAGTCACATGATCTCCATAACAGTAAGAAATGGTTCAACTTACAATCATTACAAAGGCCTATACTAATTATGGGAAAACAAATCTGGAAAATTCCTCTTTGACTTCCTTAGGTAAATGGAATTAGTCCAGGAGACCACCCTGGCCCTAATTAATGTCCCCCTCCACATGTCTTTGGGGCACATACTTGCTGAAGCTGACCAATTTAATCTGTCCAAAGGTTGGGGTTGACGGGTGGTATTTTAACTTTCTTGACCCACCAAGAGCAGGGAACCATGTGGCAGAGCACAGTGGGTATGGGGTTCACTTGTAGTTATAACTCCACAGCACATCTGGTGCCTACAGTTTTCTCTGTCCAGAAGTCAGCCTGACTGACAGGCCCGGCTTCCAGTTGGGCAGAGACCAGTGAGAGGAGGCCACAAGGCCAGGTAGGCCTGCAACCTGAACGGACACTGAAAAAGAAAACTCAATTTACTGGCCACTTATTTCACATGCTGTTTGTGGGAGCTTGCTGTGTGCCAACTTGTTGCTGTGTTTACCACACTTCAAAAAATAATAATTCATAGGCAGCAAAGCACTGTGGGATGTGCAGAGGATATTAAAGGTGCTATATAGAACCATAGAACCATACAAAACTCACAGCACAGAAGGAGGCCATTCGGCCCATCTTGTCCATGCCAGCCCGAGGACACCCAGGTGCCCTTTCTAATCCCATCTTCCTGCACCCGGCCCATAGCTCTGCAGCTTACAGCAGTTTAGGTGCAGATCCAGGTACTTTTTAAAAGAGTTTGGAGTTTCTGCCTCTACCACCAACTCGGGCAGCGAATTCCAGACACTCACTACCCTCTGCATAAAAAAGTTCTTCCTCATGTCCCCCCCTACACCTTCTGCCACTTATCTTGAATCTATGTCCCCTGGTTCTAGAATTCTTCACATCAAGGGAAACAATTTTATCCTGTCTACTCTATCTATTCCCCTCATAATTTTGTACACCTCAATCAAGTCACCTCTCAGCCTTCTTTGTTCCAAGGAAAATAACCCCAACCTATCCAATCTCTCCTCATAGCCACACTTTTCTAACCCTAACAACATTCTTGTAAACCTATAAATATAAATGTGGTGGCAGAGTAAATGGGGGAGGTGTCAGGGGTTTTGGATGGCTCTCCCCCATGTTTAACAGCTGGAACTGATTAATGTGGGTAGAATAGGGTTTTCAATGCGCTGTCATCCTGTCAAAAGCAAACAATTGTTAACAGGTCAAAAAACGTCTTAGTTTAATGTGCTGCATCATAATGTACTGCCCTTGTACTTCCCTGGGCTACAGAAACCAAGTTCATCTTATTTATCATAAGAAATTGTTCATCGACTAAAATATTGATTCCGATTCACTTTGTTTGGGGCTCTGAGGTGATAGATAACTAGCCCTGTTTTATGGAAGGGAGTCACATTAAATCTTTTTGAATACCAAGGTATGTGTCTCTCAGTGCTGTTAAATATACAACACAATGATCCATGATGAATAGCTGTGCTCAAACTATAACATAATCAATATTGTTACTCCTGAACTGGCCTTAAGTCATAACTTGTTCAGCCAACCTGAACATAGGAGATGCTGATATATTGTTTGAACATTTTTCTATATTGCACCAAATTTCTCACTTTGTGGAATGAAATAAAAGTTGTTCAGTCCTTCAGAGTCTACTTCTTGGGTCTGATTTTAACTCTGTCCCAAGCGAATAGGTTTTGAGCAAGTTAAAATCAGCCCAAAGCTTCTGTCTTTCGAATGAGACATTAAGCCGAGGCCACATCTGTTGTAGTTTCATTCAGAATAGTGGGTAAGTTCTCCTGGCCAACATTTGCCTCCCAGCTAACACTTAAAAGATTATCTGGTCATTTATTTCATTGCTGATTGTGGAAGCTATCTGTATGCAAATTGTTGTCATGCTTCGTACGTTACCATAGTGACTACATTTGAAAGGTACTTCATGGCTGTAAGACACTTTGGGGCATCCTTAGGTCATGAAAGACGCTATATAAATGCAAGTTCTTTCTTTTTCACTTTGTACACCATGGAGAATCTACCGTATTTTGAACTCTACCTCATACATTTAAATGCGTGGAAACAGAGTCACCACCAAGTTAGAAACCATCCTAATCTGGACATTGGCACCGCCGGGTGACATTCTTGACCCTCCATGTCGAACAGCTCCGTGTGAGTTCCTTCACCACGCGGACTGTAGCAGTTCAAGAAGAAGGCATAGCATCACCTTCTCAGGGCATCAAGGAAGGGCAATAAGTGCCAGCCTCCCAGTGATGCCCACATCCTCCTGAGGGACTGGTCTGCATAATGTTCTGTGATCTCCAAAGATTAACCAGGAAGTTCCAGACTATGTATCCATCTTTCCTTTCTAGTCCTCCAACTTGGCCTTGCTGTCTTCCAGGCAAACACCATTCCCTTTAGCTTCTGCAGCAAAGAAACTAGCCTGGGCAGATGATCATATACCCATTGTATAAAGCCACCAGCAATTGATGGGGGTTATGCAGAGCAGGGCTTTTCCAATTCAGACCCCCCAGTCTGTGCTTAGTTAGTTATCCCAAGGCTTACAGCTGAAGTGTGACCACATGGAAATGGAACTGGCAGCAGCTGAATGTATTGCAGTAAGAGCTCAATCCTTTCCGGAGAGATGGGTTTGAGCCAGTTTGTCACTGGCAGCATGACAGAAATTAAAACCACAAATTGGTAGCAATGGTAGAGATCAATGTATCCAGTATCCCACATGACCAGGCACCTTATGCAGCTGCTCAATCAAGTTGGACCATTGTACTCTATCTAATGGAACAATTATATCTTATAGATGTCTATAAAATATCCTCCATTATTGATAATAGAAAATGGCCTTAGAATAATGTGTCCCAATGTATAAGGTTTTCTATTTGATAATGTTTGGATGAAATCCTGATCATTAAACCCTTTAGTCCAAAATTTCAATACATTCTGAAGATTAATCAACTCTCAGTAGATATAGATACATAGAAACTAGGAGCAGAGTAGGCCATTCTGCCCTTCGAGCCTACTCCATCATTCAATATGATCATGACTGATCCCCTATCTCAACGCCATATTTCCACTTTCTCTCCATACCCCTTGATGCTCCTAATATCCAAAAAATTATCAATTTCTTTCTTGAATATACTCAGTGACCCGGCCTCCACAGCCTTCTGTGGTAGAGAATTCCACAGGTTGACCACCCTCTGAGTGAGGAAATATTTCCTCAGCTCTGTACTAAATGGCCTACCCGGTATCCTGAGACTGTGGCCCCTGGTTCTAGACTCGCCAACCAGGGGAAACATCCTCCTTGCATCTAGTCTCCCTACCCCGTTAGAATTTTATACTTTTCAATCAGATCCCCTCTCATCCTTCTAAACTCTAGTGAATACAGGCCCAATTGAACCAATGTCTTCTCATATGACAGTTCTGCCATCTCTGGTGTCAGCCTAGTGAACCTTCGCTGCACTCCCTCTATGGCAAGTATATCCTTTCCTGGGTAGGGAGACCAAAACCACATGCAATACTCCAGGTGTGGTCTCACCAAGGCCTTTTATAGCTGCAGTAACTCTACTTCTGAACTCAAATCCTTTTGCAATGAAAACCAACATATCATTTGCATTCCTAATTGACTGGTGTACAAGGACATGCAGATCCCATTGTACATCCACATTTCCCAATATGTCACCATTTAAATAACACTCTGCCTTCCTGTTTTTTGCACCAAAGCACATAACTTCACATTTATCCACATTATACTGCATCTGCCATGTGTTTGCCCACACACACACAACTTGTCTAAATCACCTTGAAGCCTCCTCGCACCCTCCTCACAGCTCAAAGCCCCGCCCAGTTTTATGTCATCATGCTACATGCTCATGCTCTTCTCTCTCTCAAAAACTTGCGTAGAATGTGGACAACCTTTCCACAAACCGTAACATCAGCTGTCACTATTTTTGGGCTTACTTTTGTAAAAGGCCATGTCCACATTTCCCATTCAATTTTGCTATGTCAGCTGTCATGCTGTAGTTGCAGGCTCTGGTCATTAGATGGCCCCACAGAGTAAGTTCCAGCAGCCTCTCTCCCAATTCTATTGCTGACTTGTATTTAAAACTATCGAGTTGTGATGCGCAGACATTTCTGTTTATAAAGTGTGACTGACGCTTTTGGATATTTTTCCAATGTGCATCACATCTGATCATTCTTAAAGAAAAAAAAGTGGGCCAACAGCTAAAGCAGAAAGACAGTAGCTGCCTGCTGGATTTTACAGTCTTTGGATGATGACGCCTTTCTCCTAAGTGAGGTGCAAAGCGACGGCCGTACAAGAAAAATTCTCAACAGCAAAAATCTTTAATTACTTCTTTACATTGCTTAAATCCCAGCTCTTTGACCTAGCTTCTGGTCACCTGTCCTCATATCTTTACAAATCTAGGTGTCCCATTGAGTCTGAATATGCTTCTGTGAAGCGCCTTTGGATGTCTTTTGAGGATTAATGTGCTATCTGAATGCAAGTTGTTCTTGTTGTCTCAATCGAACAACAAAACTAAATCTTCAAAATGACCTTGAACGCATTGAGGATGCCACTATGAAGAAGAGGATACCGAAAATGGGATTTGTTTTTACAGAGCTCTTTATCACAAACAAAACATTGACATTTGCGTTGCTAATAAGTTCATTTCACACATTAAGCTTTATGGCTCATTATGTGCATTTGGAGATTGGAAAAGGTCAGGGGCTCCACTATTATGGTGTCAGGCTCAAACTGAATGGTTCTGGCAGACTGCATAGGAAGATTGAGTGATCAAACATAATTGCTCTCTAGCGCATTATTGATAAACGACGACTAGTTCAATCTATTCTATTTACTTGTGTTTGTGTGCATATATTTATATATTAACATTAAAAACAAATTAGGGAGAAATCGTGACTTAGAGCAGTACTCAAATGTTCAAACTTACAAACTTGTAGGAGCGTGACAGCACAGGACAAATCATGGCCAATACCTTGCCGCAAAGGCACGATTACTTGTATTAAGACTATGCATTTCAAGCTGACTTGGATGCTACTTTCTTTCTTATTCTGGCCTCCTATGCAGCCCTGATTTCCATCGCTCCAGTATTGGTGGCTGTGCCTTCAACTACCTAGACCCTAAACTCTGCAATTCCCTAAATAAACCGAAGGCACCTTGAAATTCTGCCTCTTTGACCAGAAACTAAAGAAAAGACTTGCGTTTATACAGCACTTTTCATAACCACTGGATGTCTCAAAGTGCTTTACAGCCACTAAAGTACATTTTTTTGTGTACTCCCTGTTGTAAAGTAGGAAATGCAGCAGCCAATCTGTGCACAGCAAACATCAATGATAATGACCAGATAATCTGTTCTACTGCTATTCTTTGAGGGATATATGTTGCCCTGGACTCAGGAGAGAACTTCCTTTCTCTTCAAAACAGTGCCGTGGGATCTTTTATGTCCACCTGAGAGGGCAAATGGGGACCTCAGCTTATCAGGTCATCTGAACGACAAGAATAGCTTTCATTTAGATAGCACAAAACATCCCAGAAGTTTCACAGGAGCATAGTCAGACACAATGTGTCACCTAGATGCTTCAGATGAAATTAGAACAGGTGGCCAAAAGCTTGGTCAATGAGTTAGCTCACACCCACAGGATCGCACAGCTTAATTTTTATTCTCAAGTCCTAGAGTGGGACTTGAACCCGGAACCCAGACTTAGAGACAAGAGTATGACTAATGGGGCCAAGGCCAACACACACATTGGCTCACTTATTTTAATATCTGCTTATGTAGCGCAATGCCACATTTTGTCTGACAACACTCCTCCAAAATGGGACATTTTTAAGGCGCCATATAAGTGCAAGCTGTTGATGTTGAGAGGTGATGGCCTGAATCAGAAACAATGGATAAAAGTGCTGCAAGTCCATAGCACAGCCGATGTCTGAAAGAAACATGTATTTTGAAAGTAAGAGCAATTCTGTTTTCAAAAGTAAGGTTGGAATCTAGGTTCTAAATGGAAGGCCAGATTGTCAGACTTTTGTTGCCAGGAATGAGTCGAAAGAAAGATGCTTCTTAGGAACAAAGGAGCAAGAAAATGGATTATTGCAGTTATTGAATGCTTAGATTCCAGGAGGAGTATGTTTACCTTTCCTGGCACCTGAGCTGAAGGAGGGCTATCACAGGATTTTCCTTTCCATTTGCGTGGCCTAGGTTTAATCCTAATGCAGGCCTGGCCACTGCCTGGGCCTTGCACCTGAAAACAGAGCAGGAAGCAGGAGCACAGATACAGGCATCCTGGCAGTCGGATTTGGGGCCTTCAGTTTATTGTTGGAGAGCAACTAGGAACAGAAGAGGGCTCATTTGTGTGGTATATTTTACATCCCAGAACTATGCAGAGATGATTGTAGTTTCTATGTTTGTAACGGAGGTTATTCACAGTGCTTTAAAATATCTGCTCCATGTTTGAGCTCCAGCTTCCAGCTGTTTCTACAGCTTTGTTTACTTTTTTTCTGAGTTCAGACCAAGGCTTAGCCAATCAAGGACAGTGAGCATAGATCAGTTATCAGACTCACATAATGAAACACAATTGAACACCACAACCTGACTCACTGGAACAAACCGATCCAATCTAAGAAGCTGTTGAATAAAATCAGAAAGCGGGTGTACATTTTACTTTTAGTCACAGACATGTTAACAGTTGGAAATGTTGAATTCATTTCATGTGTCTCTCTCATTATGCTGCTTCATATGTTGTTTTTCCTCCTCTGCTATAAAGCATCTTTATCAGTGGTTTGTCCACAGTTTATCCTGTGCAGAGTACTCTCCCAAATGGAAAAACAAACAGTAAAACTAGGAAATGAAGAGTAGCAGTGAAACTTGTCTAACCTGGTCTTGTATACCTTAAAATGGATCTCCAGTAGTACTGGTGCCAGTGTTACTGATTTTTACTGGGATTTGAAAATTTTGAACTGCTTTTGACATTCCTTCACCTTTTTGCTTGATGAAAAGACGTGGGGTAAAAATTGGCGATGGCCCATTTTCGGCTGCCGGGTTGTGGTTTGCGACCTGCCAGTGCCCGCTGCCAATAAGGCAGGCAGCACTTGATCCTGTGATTGTCGCATTCATCTGAGTAGGGCACACACTGCTGGCAGCCTAAGGGATCAGCAGTGGGGGGGGGGGGGGGGTCAAGCAGCATTTGCAAAGGGCGTATGGTGCAAGCCAGCCTGCTCCTCCTAAGGTGAGTCTGCTGCTCTTAAAGGGGTGGCACACTCAGTGGAAGGAGCTGCTGCTGACTGCCTGCACTGACACTGGCTGCTTGAAGGAGTTGCACCAATAGAGCACAAGGGAAAGAGGGCTTCCATGTTCACAGATGTGGCGCTGGATACCTTATTGGTGGAGGTGGGCAGGAGGAGAGAGGCCATATTTCCATGGGGAGGGGAGGGCAAGGCAACCCTCAAGGATCACCCTCTGAAGGAAATGGAGGCAGCTTGCCAAGGAGGTCAATGCAATGAACCTGTCCCTAAGAACCTGGCAGGAGTGACACAAGATGTTTATTGACTTTGCACGGGTGGTCAAAGTCAGTGAATGCATCTTCGCATGACATCTCCTCCCCATCATAACACCAACCTCTCACACTAAGCCATGTGTCAAACCCCCATCACTCACCCCTTAACAGGGTGAGGCAGTGGTGTAGTGGTATAGTCACTGGACTAGTACTCCAGAGACCCGAGATAATTCTCTGGGGACCTGCATTCAAATCTCACCACAGCTGATGGTGAACTTTGAATTCAGTAAAAAGTCTGGAATTAAATATCAAATGATGACTATGAAGCTATTGTTGTTAAAAACCCATCTGATTCACTAATGTCCTTTAGTGGTCTGGTCAATGGTGTAGTAAGCCATTCAGCTCTCAAGGACAATTAAGGATGGGTAATAAATGCTGGCCCAGCCAATGACACCCATATCCCATGAATGAATTTTAAAAAAAAGTCCCTGGCACTCATGGACTTGGGCCTAACATTCAGATAATCCACCTCACCTCACACCTGCTTCCACATATCTCCAGCTATTCATCTATAGCAAGCACTTCATCCAAAGACAGTGCTACAGAATCACTGACATCCTACTTTCTCTCTTGTGGGACAAGGTTAAACTCAATAGAAGGATGCAGATCAGAGCCGGCAGGGAACAAGGACGCCTGAATCTTCCAGGCCCCACAGAGGACCATGGATCAGGTTGTACAGAGCCCGATCATTCCTGCTTAATGCCTCTTCTCAGTTTCCAGCTCACCCTAACCCTGCTATCTGCTTGCAATGTAAGCTGCTGATGATGTGAACATGGACCTCTTTCTTTCCACCCCACACCCCCCTTTTCATTTTTGAAGTTCTGCTTTCAGGCAGCCTCGAACAAACAGCTGCCGAGCCACAGCACACCCAGGAGGAAGGGAGAGAGCAACATCACAGCCCTTATGAAGAAGCATCCTCAGTTGACCCGACACTTACAGCCACCGGTTCAGATAAAGGTACTGCGCATGCTTCAATGGCTAGTATAGAGTTCAGATCTGCGAGTGGCCTGCAACCAAACAGGAGGAAGTTTCGTTCATGTGCCAGTTCACAGGAGGGGGAGGTCGCAGACGGGTTCTGCTACAGTGGGCTCAGATGTGGATTACAGTGGGGTGGCATTCAGGACAATGCTGATGAAGATGTACAACAAGATGTTTGGTGCATTGTAAGACAGTCTTCTGTCTCAAGAGCTATGGGGAATTCCACTCCAACTTAGTCCAAGATTGTTACTCATCTGTCAAATTAGCCAGTGTGGCAGCTGGAGTACGATGTACAGTTTTGCTCTCCTTATTTAAGAAGAGATATAATTGCATTGGAAGCAGTTCAGAGAAGTTTCACTCGACTAATTCCTGGGATGAAGGGGTTGTGGTATGAGGAAAACTTGAGCAGGCTGGGCCTATACTCCTTTGGAGTTTAAAAGAATGAGAGGTGACCTTATTGAAACATATAAGGTTCTGAGGGGATTTGACAGGGCGGATGCTGAGGGGGAGTCTATAGCCAAGGGCTAAATTTTAAAAATCAGGGGCCTCCCATTTAAGACTGAGATGAGGAGAAATTTCTCTCTCAGAAGTTCATCAAACTTTGGAACTCTCTTCCCCAGACAGCAATGGGGGTTGGGTCATTGCGTATATTCAAGGCTGAGTTAGACAGATGTTTGATCGACAAGGGAGTCAAGGGTCATGGGGGGGCAGGCAGGGAAGTGGAGTTGAGGCCACAATCAGATGAATCGTGATCTTATTATATGGCAGAGCAGGCTTGAGAGACCAAGGGGCCTGCTCCTGTTTCTACCTCTTGTGTTCTTTTGTACATCTGTTTGACATCATGGACCAGGATTTTATGGCCCCTCCTGCCCAGCGGGAAATTATGGCTCCGCCGAACTGAATGGAGATTTAAATGGCTCACTGCATCCGCTGGGGAGGGGGGGTGTTGAAGGGGTTTTGGGGGGTTGGGGGGTGGGGGGGGGGGAGGGGTGGGGGTGGTGGTGAGGGGTGGGGGCGGGTGGGAGAGACAAGCCACAGCAGGGCCGTAAAGTCATGGCCGTGATCTGGGCAAGTGGGAAGGGCACCTTTCAGGCTGCATTGTCAGAAATCATACAAATTATAGAAAAGTTACAACGCAAGAAGGAAACCATTCAGCCCATCAGGTCTGTGCTACCCAGCCCACTTCCACCTTCTGCACTAGATGTAGACTGAATGTAGATTTGATGTAGGGTCACTGTTCCTCAAGAAGTTAACCAAGCACTTTTTAAAAATGTCGTGAGGGTTTTGCCTCCTACCATCCTTTAAGGCAGTGAGTTCCTGGTCTGGACAAGCCGCCAAAGTGCCCCCACCTCTAGGAGGGCCGCTGGTTTCTGCAGTGTTGGCATCAATGGCTACACAGAAAACTCTGTGTCCATACCGTGCACCTTCCAGTTTGCAATTCACAGTGATCTGGGTGAGGTAATCTCACTGCAGTAGAGAGACCCTTTACCAAACCGTTGTCTCGTTTGTCAGACAAGGAAAGGCCTGATTGGTAACAGTTAATACCTCAGGTGAAACCCTTCTTCAGAGTTGTTTCCAGCATTTTTTCCTCCTTTTTTGTTTCAGATTTCCAGCTTTTGCAGTTTTTATTAATTTCATCCCTAAGCATAAATCAGACCGACCTCACAAGAAGCACGTAAATTTGCTCAGTCAAACTCATGATTATGGAACACAAATCAGTGGAAAGCATGAAATACTGCTGAGTGCAAATAGAATAAAATTCCATCTGCACAAAATGCCACACCATCAATAAAATTCCAGGTAATCTCCACATAAGTCTCTGTGAAATGCACAATGCTGGGAGACACTTCATAACAAAGGAAATACAATGTCTGAAGCCCACTGGGTTGTCAGAGGCTGCTCCCTTCAGCAAGCTGTGTGCAATTTACACTGTGACGAACTGTCTCTCTCTCTCTCTCTCTCTGAGGGAGGTAATGCATTGCAGAAAAAAGCATTCAAAAGTAGAAAACACTGAAATATGTCACTGCTGCTGTGGGTAATTGTAAAAGAGACTGCAGGAATTCAATCCAATTTGACAGTGTACACTATACCATTCAAAGCTGAGCAGTTGTGCTTTGGATATGGACCTGGTTAAATATTTAGACCCAGTTCTCAGACGTTTTACACCTGCAGAATAATGACACTGTTCGTTTTTCATTGACTATGTAGACAGCACTAAAAACTGAAGAAATTCAAGTACCCCAAGCATAGATTACATTCAAACAGCTGTGTTTCCATTGTTGACTAATAGTTTTAAGATGGGAATGAAATCCCCTAATGATGCCTAACGCCTAATTCTACCCATCCACTGATCTTGATGGCAGCATCTAGGATTGCCGCTTTCACTGGCATGGAGGTCAAAGACTTGAGTTCTAACATTTGCTTTGCAATTTCAAAGAAATAATGAAATAAGTAGCATGTGTGAAAAGTAACTTTGGTCTTGTGGGTCCCAAAACTATCCACAACAGGGATTTTCCTCATTTCTGGGCCCATTATAGACTAATTGATATAGATTGATTACTTTGATTAGCCAATGTCTCCTATTCTCACGGGATGATGCGACTACCAGGAGGGTAGAAGACAAATTACCTGAACTTTGTCCTTTTCTCGTCTAGCACATTTTTATTTTATTCATTCATGAGTTGTGAGTGTTGTTGACAAGGCCCAGCATTTATTGCCAATACATAAGTGCCCTTCAGAAGGATCTGCCTTCTTGAACTGCCGCAGTCCATCTGATGTAAGTGCTGTTATAGGGGGTTCCAGGATTTTGACCCAGCAACCATGGAGCAACAGTAATATAGTTCCAAGTCAGGATGGTGTATAACTTGGAGGGGAACTTATAGGTTGTGGTGTTCCCATGCATCTGCTGTTCTTGTCCTCCTGGGTGTAGAGGTCGTGGATTTAGAAGGTGTTGTTGAAGGAGCCTTGATGAGTTGCTGCAGTGCATCTTGTAGATGGTACACACTGCTGGTGCTGTGTGTCAGTGGTGGAGGGAGTGAATGTTTAAAGTGGTGAATTAGGTGCCAGTCAAGCAAGCTGCTTTGTCCTGGATGCTGTTGATCTTCTTGCGTGTTGTTGGAACTGCACTTATCCAGGCAAATGGGGAGTATTCCATAACATTTCTGACACGTGCCTTGTAGATGGCTTGAAGGAGCCAGGAGATGAGCTACTTGCTTTGGAATTCCTAGTATATGACCTGCTCTTATAGCCAACATTATCAACAACACCGTCCTTCACTTTGCCAATGATAGAGAGCAGACTAATGGAGCAGTAATTGGCCAGATTGGATTTACCTTCTCTTTTGTGGACCAGCTACCCATGGGCAATTTTCCACATTGTTGGATTGATCCCAGTTTTGCAGTGGGGAGATGGTGGTGTAGTGGCATTTTCACTGGACTGGTAATCCAGGGACCCCGCGTAATGCTCTGGGGTCCCAGGTTTGAATCCCACCACAGCAGATGGTGGAATTTGGAATCAATAAATATCTGGAATTAAAAGTCTGACGATGACCATGAAACCATTGCCGATTGTCATAAAAAACCATTCGGTTCACTAATGTCCTTTAGGGAAGGAAATCTGCTGTCCTTACCTGGTTTGGCCAGATGTGACTCCAGATCCCAGCAATGTGGTAGACTCTTAAAAATGCCCTCTGAACAAGGGGCAAATTGGGATGGGTGATAAATGCTGGTCTAGCCAGCGACGCCCACATCCCACAAATGGATTTTTAAAAATGTTGTAGTGAAACAACTTGACTAGGGACCACAGCTAATTCTGAAGCACAAGTCTTTAGCACTGCGGCCACGACATTGTCGATAGCCTTTATTGTATCCAATCTGATCAACAGTTTCTTGATATCACGTGCAGTAAATCAAATGACCATGTTTTTATGATGTGATGCAGATTATACTGCTGGCCTTTTGCTCAATTTACCAGGAGGATAATTCCGAGGATATGCTGTGCTAATTACCTCAGATAGCCAGATTTATTTAACAGAGACAGTAATGAAGAGAATTGAGCATAGTCCCTTTCTATACATTGCTTGTATTCTACATTGGCAATGGTGTCAAAGACATATTTGATTTCAAATAAAGAAGAGGAATGTTAGGTTGGCAAGTGGATCAGCGTTGGGGCCTCAGCTGTTTACAATCAATGTCAATGACTTGGATGAAGGGACCAAATTTACGCTTGCTAAATATGCCGATGACGCAAAGATAAGTACAAGAGTAAGCTGTGAAGAGGATATATGGAGCTAGCAAAGGGATATAGACAGGTTAACTGAATAGGCAAAAATTTGGCAGAAGGAGTGTAATATGGGCAAGTGTGAGGTTGTCCACTTTGGCAGGAAGAATAGAAAAGCAGCATATTATACGAATGGAGAGAAATTGCCGAACTCTGGGGTATAGAGTTTCATGGATGTCCTGGTACATGAAACACAAAATGTTGGCCTGCTGGTACCGCAAGTGATTAGGAAGGCAGATGGAATATTGATGTTGATTGGAAAGGAAATGGAATATAAAAGTAAGGAAGTTTTGCTCCAGTTGTCCAGGGTATTGATGAGACCACATCTGGAGTACTGTGTATAGTTTTGGTCTCCTTGCTTAAGAAACAATATAATTGCATTGGAAGGAGTTCCGAGAAGATTCGCTCACCTGATTCCTGGGATGAAGGGGCTATCTTATGATGAAAGGTTAGACAGGCTGGCTCCTAATGGAGCTTAGAAAAATGAGAGGTGATCTTACTGAAACATATAAAATCCAGAGGAGACTTGGCAGGGTGAGTGCTGAGAGGATGTTTCCTCTTGTGGGAGATACTAGAACCAGGGGCACCCTGTAAGAATAAGAGGTCTCCCATCTTACGATGAAGATGAGGAGAATTTGTTTCTTTTAGAGGGTCATTAGTCTGTGGAATCCTCTTCCCCAGAGAGCAGTGGAGACAGAGTCATTGAATTTCTAAAGGCTGAATTGGGTAAATTCTTGAATAGCAAGGGAGTCAAAGGATATAGAGGGTATATAGGAAAGCAGAATGGAGACCACATCAGATCAGCAATGATCTTATCAAATGATGGACCAGACTCAAGGAGCCGAATGGCCGACTCCTGCTCCTAATTCATTGGTGAATGAGGACAAAGTGAGCAGCAAATGTAACAGTTAATTCAGCAAAGCGGTTCTGAAAGAGGGAAGGAGAAAAGGTGAATTTTGCTCTTGCTTTGGATCATTTGCCACACATAAGATCCACTTTGGGACCGCCATCATTTCTCAGGATGAGAGCGTTAAGTCCGTCAATTGACAAAATCTACAGCTGACTGATGCCAGGTTGCCCAATTTTGATGAATTCCTCAGCAAACATTATGTTGTCCTGTTAAAAGGTAAACAAAATAATTTTCACTTTGAGAAATCCAGAAGTAATTTGACACCTGGGATCGAAAACTAATCGTTTGCTGGTCGACTTTCAAGGTATTTCCATGCTAGATTGCTCAGAGGAAGGCAGTTGGTTTGTTTGGTGGTGGTTCCAGAGGCAATGGTGCACGACCTGTTTAAGGAACAACTCTTCCATGCTGTTAATCAACAGAGTGTATGTTGTGTTCCTGTTTAAAAAGTGCTGTCTTTTACAGCTCTCCCATAAAGTAAGTTGGAAACTGGTTTGATGGCGATCGCAGTGGGGAGAGGATTCTGCAGAAAAGTAAAGTGCTACCTAGGCTTTCAAAAATTACGGATGTCTCAGAGCTGTGCCCTTGGTATTTATAGAAAGGACTGTCTGAGATAGAAAATAAATGATTTGTGGAATATCAAGGCAGGCTTTTTTAAAAAAATAAATTCTTCTCTCCTTTCCTTAAGACCCTGACTTTTACTACGTTTGGCTCCTCAGGAGACGTCAGCCATGCCTTGCCTTACCCAAGTGATCATTCTTCGTGCATGAGATATTGAACGTCAACAGGGCAGTCAGCCATGCCCTTCGCAACTGAACTTGATCTTCTCCTCACCTGACACGAACGCACTTTCCATCAACAATGGGAAACCTAGCTGCTTCTGCTTTCCACTTCTTAGGCAAGGAGCATGGAGACAGGATGTCTGAAATGAAAAATAGTCTGCACAAATAGGCTCTCCATTCCCTGTGAATCAGTAGTATAAATGCCATCGCATTCACAGTGGTCATCCTTCAATCTCTAAGGCATTTTGATATCTTGTCTATTCCTGTGATGCTGTAAGGCCTCCCTTTTTCCCTTCTTAATATGTATTATCTTTATGCTCCTGCCAAAATGCATCCAGTTGTGAGGTGGACCAACATCCTGAGCTCAAAACCGGCTGGTAGGAACATGGAGTGCGGAGGACATCAATTGAAGTTTCTGACCAGAGACATCAACGCTGAGGCTTATGTGGAACTTAAAAAAAAAACAAAGACTGGACAAGGATATATATGCGTGCAGACATAGACGAGTCAGGACATGTCACTGGGGCCGTGGTTAACAACCCGACATCCTGAGTACAGAAACTTGTCAGACGATGGTCTATCGGGCATGTGTGAATGGCTTTCCTCCTGCCTTACCAAGATACAGAAATCACATCCATTGCTGACAGGTACCTGGAGACACCCCCTGCTGAGAGCAGGCAATGACCACGTGGAGCTTGTCTTTGCATGGCCCAGGGCGGGGTTGATAATCCAATCAGGTGACTCGATTTAAGACGTGACTTTATCTGCCGAGAGACCCGGGTCAGGAAGGGGTATAAAGCCACAGCTCCCAAGGATATTGGGGCTATAACCAGGAATGTGATTCGATCAGTCACTGAAAGTCATGTGGAGGAATTCGTCCAGTGGACCAACCACCCAGGAACAATCTCCTGCACGCAGGTCTTACCAAGCAACTGGTGTTGTAAGTATATACTATTATTTAATGGATTAATAAAGGCTCTCCCACATAAAGTGGAAATTGTATCCATAGTGTGTTTCATGTCAAAAACAGAATTACCTGGAAAAACTCAGCAGGTCCGGCAGCATCGGCGGAGAAGAAAAGAGTTGACGTTTCAAGTCCTCGTGACCCTTCAGCAGCTGCTTCATGTCATTGACACTAAGTATGGAGTGAGGACTTTAGAGGGTAGTGAAAGCCCCTGGTTAAAAGCCTTGCAAATCAGCCTTTACAGCCAGCAATTTTCTGTTATCCAGTTTTTTTTTTAGTTGCTAATTTTATCTTCACCTCATCTAAATCCGTTAGGCCCAGAAATTCGACAGCAAACTCGACTCACCTGCAGAGGACAAACAGCCTGTGCTCAAATGAAGAGGTTTGACATATACCACAGCACCCAATCAAAAGTGGAATCCCAAAGGCTTTTCTCCAACTTTAGTTACAGGACATAGCAGACTTTTACAAACATGGCTGGAGGCTTCCCCAAGGTTATCTTACACACTTCTTTTAGTTTTTATATGGCCCCCAACACATAGCCTTTCATTCCTCTTTATACATGTTTCTCTCTCTTTAATCTGTAAATTCCATTATTCTGTAAGTCTTTGGAACTTTACTTTTCCCGTAATATAAAAACCTTTCCATGTTGCCAGTATGGTCAGTACCTTTTGGGAAAAATAAGAGATAAAACAATAAAATAAAATAAAACATAAATCTTGCCCTATTTATCTTGAGAGTTGTAAACATCCTATCATCCCTTTCAAACCCAAACAACTCCTTCACTTATCTAAAAATGCAAGCTTCCTTCAAACCTTATAGGCTAAGACCTTATCCATGTTTACCCATTAGCACTTCAAATGCCTTTTACCCCTAACTTCTTTTGATAATTTCAAACTTGCAGCCTATCTGGCTCTAATTTAATTAAAACACACGGACAGAATCATTTACACTCACACCCGTAAACCTATTTTACAATAAACTACAATAATATTAAAGCGTCGTGACAGGTCTTGCCATCCAGTTGGCCACACTTTGGGTGTGAACTTGGATGGTGGGTGCCAGAATGATATTCAACGAGGGGAGAAGATCGGAATCCTGATCCTAGATTCACCTGTTATTTTCATCCCCTAACGCTAGAAATTGAGAACAAGATAGTATTTCCCTTTCTTAACTGAATAGCCCTAGAGCCAATCTGAGCTCCCCAACTGCTGCTGTGACTGAAATCAAGTAATTCAGCACAACCTGGAGATCAAACCTGGGGCCATCTCTTTGGTATGAGTTTGTACCCCAATAAGCTGAAGATGGGGGGTGTTGGAAATTATTTTGTTTCTTGAAATATTCCATTTAAGTCCTAACTGGCTCATTATAGCACCCTCACTGCTGCCTTATGCCCCACTCCCCCACAACGTGCCTTGTAGCATGATGAGCAAGCTGCAGATGGTGTGACCATGGACCTCTTGCTTTCCCATCCAACCTCACTTCACTACCCCAACATTGCTGTTCTATCATCCTGCTTTCAGACACCCAAGAACTGCCACCTGCCCTTGCAGCAGCCCCAGGAGTGGGAGAGAGTGAGAGAGAGAGAGTGAGAGAGAAAGAGAGAGAGAGAGAGAGCAATAGCACCATATGGGTGAAGAAACTCTGTCACTTGACCTGATACTCACAGTAATCAAATCAGATATAGTAATGCACACACCTTACAGTCTAGTATACATCTAGAATCAGTATATTGTGACTCATCAGCCATGAGTGGGCTGTAGGCAGGGAAAGGATAGTTTGTGTGCCAGCTCACCAGAGGGCGAGGCTGCAGATGGGGTCTTCTATAGGAGACTCAGATGATGACTTTGTTTGGCTAGTGCACTGGAGAATATGGATCCAGATGCAGTCCAAGGTGCTGGGTGCATTAGCTGGCCTGCCAGGCAGCCTTGGGTCACTGTCAAGGAACATAGAGCAGTCTGACTCCAACTTGACAGAGGGCATCACCCAGATCTTGCCCTCTCTGCCTCCTCTGCTCCACACCCCTGTTGTGTTGCAGTTCCAGAAGCTCTGAATTTGCAGCCTTTGTGTGGACAGGTTGCCAAGTCATCTGCAGCCCTGTGAGGATGCAACAAAATTCCCTGTTACGTTGAGGAACTCTTTGCAACACCTTGAAAAACACTTCACACAACTTCCAGAGGCTTTGCCATAGTAGGAGTTATTCAGAACCGTCTCACCTGCAAGTTGGGTGCCTGACCCTCTTGCTGGACCCCTCTTGCAGTGAACTTGTTCTTTGAAAACACTGAATGAATCTGCGTGGTTCAACTTTGCAAATCAAGGTTCATAAATCAGATGGTGTAGCACCAAGTGATATCATGGCACCAGCTTCTGCCACATGGAGGGTACGCCAATATATGCTGCCTTCCTGGCATTGGCCCTCACACAGACTGCACTGAAAGAAATTGGAGGGACAGTGCATCCAAATCCTTGAGGGCCTTTGACATCCATAGTGCCATCTCCAGTCGAGCTTCAGATCTAATTTTCACACTCTGAGAGCAGAATGTTCCCCCATTGTGGGGGGGGGGGTGATATTTAAGAGCAGGTGTGCAGAGGCACGCCTCCGATTGGAGCCTCCAATTGGGGGTGCGCCGTCATTTTATGTGGGTGGGCCCAATTAAGGCCTGCCTAGCGTGACATCCGCCAAGAAGCACAATGCGGGCGGTGGGGGGGGGGTGGTTTCCCTGAGCCGAGAATGCGCTCTTTCATGCACGGGCACTAAAGAGCGCAGTCATCTCCCTGAGGCTAAGTGCTGCCTCAGGGAGGCTGGCTCTACAATAAAAAATCTGAAAAATAGAAAGAAAAAATTTCCCTGACATGTCCCCTCATGTGACACTGTCACATAAGTTGGGACATGAGCATAACCTTTACATACATTTTTTAAAACCTACATGAAACCTCCTCCCGCCCGTGGATGAGGTTTGATGCTTTATCTAATGCCCACCAGGGCTCCCGGCCTGCCCACCAACCTTATGGTTGGACGGGCAGGTCCATTAGTTAATTTACTGACTCTGTCAGTGACCTCAATTGGCTATTAACAGGTCTATCGACAGCTGATTCTGCTGCGCCCCCGCCTACCTGAAAATTTAAATGTGGCGCAGTGACGTTGGGAGTTCCGCCCAACATCATCCCGCGTCACTTTACGCATCGGTGAGTGGGCCCCGCCCTCCCACCCCACCCCACACCCACACCACCCCCACCCCCCCCCCCCCCCACCCCCCCTCCCCCCGCTCGCCAACTGGGAAATCCTGGCCTGAGACTTTGCTGGGTTAGAATATCAAGGGATAAGGGGGTTAGGTGGGTAAATGGAACTGAAGTACAGGTCAGTCATAATCTAATTTAGTGATGGGGACTCAATGGCCGACTCCTGTTCCCCAGGTCAGATTTGTGTTGCGTTACCAGATCTCAGCTGGATGGATCGGCTGAGTGATAAGTGTTAGATTCAGTGAACCATCAACTCTTGCTCTTGTTCACTACCTTCGATTGCTGCTGGGCAGGGTGAGTGTGTGAGCATTAAATGAGATCCAGATCATTCTGATCTGCTCTGCTTTCAGATAGCCTGGTGATTTTCATGGTATAGATTAACACAGTGGCCCAAATCTTCCAAGGGGCAGCAATCACTGTCGGATTGCCACTCCAGTCCTGCTTCTCTGCACCATGACAGAGCTCCGCAACCCTGGCTGGGACTTCTGATCCCAGCTTCTTCAGGAATGTCTACCTTCAATCCATGAGTTGAATCATCAGAGGAAATCAAGCCATGCCCCCTTTGTACACCACTAGTTGTTGTATTCTGGTAAGGGTTCACTAGCACACTGAAAAACTTAAACATCTTTTCAGTGTGTTAGTGTGAGTGAATGTGTGAGTGAGTGGGTGAATGTGTAGGCCATTAGGGGGTTAGGTTGGTAAGGTAAGTAGGTAAGAGGTTAGGTTGGGTGAGATAGTTGGGCAAGAGGGTAGGGTGGCAGGTGGGTGAGGTGGTAGCTGGGCACGATGTCAGAAGATGAGCGATTGAGTTCCTGAAGAATACAATCCTTCCTGAGTGCATCGGCTTTGAGAATCAGCACCACCGAAGTCATGGACAGAGGACAATGGACTTGATCGTTCTTGGTGGCCCAAAAATAGTCAATTGCTTCAGCAGGTTTCTGGTTCCCTTGCACGCTTTGATAATTGATGTCTCTAAACCAAACCTAAGCCTTGTTTGTCCTGAAGGTACCGATTAAGAATGATCTCCAGTTCAGAATGAAGCTGCAACAAATGCACTCAGCTTTCTGTTCTAATCTTGGGTAGGAGGCAGGTGGATAAAGATGCAGGTAAGTAGGGTGGCAGGTGGATAGATTTGCAGGTGGGTGGGGTGGTAAGGTGGAAGGTGGGTAGGGTGGCAGGTTGGTAGGATGGTGAGGTCAGGTCAGGTCAGGGATGGTGGTGGGGGCATTGGGTGGTCACACGGGTAGTCAGGAATGGAGGGGGAGTCAGTTGGGGGGTGATGGTCAGTGTAAGTGATTGAGGAGGTCAGTTGTATAGTTATCCAGGAGTTAGACTCAGGATAGGATTTTGCCCTTGGCAGGTGGGCTTGGCGGAGGTGGGCAAGGGTAGTCAGGAAGCCGACCGCCACCCACGATCGGGACCGGACCGTGATTTCACGCTGGATGGGCTAATTAGGGCCCGCCCAGCGTGAAACACGAGCGGCAGTGCTGAGCGCTGCCTGTGTGGGCGGGCAGGCCGAGAAAGAACTTCCCACATGGGCACAAGTAAGCACTGCGTAATCTCCCTGAGGCAGCTCCGTGCCTCAGGGAGATGAAAGGTTTTTTAAAAAAAGAAAATGAAGTAGATAAAAATGTAATAAAACATGTCCCCTCATGTGACTCTATCATGTAAGCAGGGATATGTTATTAATTAAATTTTAAAGCATTTATTTTATTTTTATTTGCTTTTGGAAACCTCATCTCCCCCATGGATGAGGTTTCCAAAAAAAATGCAAAGGCCGCTCGGTCTTTTCGCCTGCCCGCCTTGAGAGACCTTTTAATTGTTGGCGGGTACGCTGCCAACTCCGGCGTGTGCCCATCAACCAAACTATCGTGCAACCGCACATTGATGCCGGCGCACTCTGCCATCATTTCACACTCGAGCGGGTTGGGCGTGAAAATTTCATCCCTAGGATTTTTCCTGTCTAACATCCCCTGGATAGCTATCTCGGTAAGTAAGTCAGAACTGCCCAAAGTCTCAACCCTCAACTCAGAGTTAGAGACCTTTCCGGATGGTTCCAGGGAGCAGAGGAATTGACCGTCGGAATGTCAAACTTCTTAGGAAATTCCCACAGAGTCAGAGGCCGGAATCTTTCACTCTGAAGACCAAGTCCAGTGGCGGGTGGGAAAGTCGGAGTGGTTCCCGCTGGGCGGCGCGAGTGCTGAACACGCACGATCTTCCGTTCTGCAGATCATTAATTACCCATCCTCGAGGAGGTCAGAGAATCTCGTGGCAAATTTGGCAGGAAGTCAGCCGGCCCACCATTACCTCATGTGGTCAAAGGTCCTAGCACCACATTTAAACAGCACCCAGACAGTCTTTTACCTTTCCCTGGACAGTCACTTAAACATGCCTCGGCCAGTCTTTCACCCTTGCCCTTTAGTATTTTCACCCCCCAAACACCCCCCTCCAACCCCCCCCACTAGTCCTGCCTCCATCTCACTTTTGCCCTCGGGTCCTTCCCCCATTCACCCCGCTAGTGCTGCGTCTGACTTACCCCTCCCCACTGGTTGTGCCTCCCAAGCCCAGCCTTGGCACAGCTAGTGCTACAGACACCCAATATGTAGCAGTGATGGGATAAAAAGGAGACAAAAGCAGCGTCTACTGGCCTCAAAGTTGTGGATGAAGTGAAGCTCGCAGGTGCCCGCCACTTACACTCGTAATTACCTGCTGGTGGGACACTTAGTTTGGAGGGGAACGTGAATCTGGCGAGTTGGCCTTTTAATGAACATTCTTGAAATGCTAATGAATGCAAATGGAGTTCTCGGCCATTGCTCATTGGGAACCTCGACCTGACTTTAACCCGCCTTGAAAGTCGGGAAAACAAAATTCCGAGCTCTTTTCCTGCCATTGGAGAACTGATTTCTTTGACTCATGCCAAGTTAATTGCCCCTCCCCCCACTTCTGGCAGGAGTGGAAGATTCCGCCCAGTGCCTTGGGAGTTCCGAGGTATGCCAGCCTTGGGACTATGTCTCATTTCCGATGATCTGGAGACCGGAAGACCTGGGCCGTGAAGTTTGGCCAAAGTGCAGCATGAGTCCACACCCTAACCCAAAGTCCTTCTGCACCTTCAGGAGAAGAGGATGCAAATAAAAATGTTGCACAAAGAGGAGAATAAGTAAATTTGCACAAAATGCTAGTTACTACCTGGCCTTCCATTCAGCAGAGTGTTACAAGACGTATATTCTATAGTAAAAAGAGTGTCTGCTTTTTATTTGATCTAATTTGTCTATGTAAATGAGTTGTTAATTAGCATTATTTATCAACATGTTATAACCTAATCTAAGCATGAGGAGATAAGATTTATGCTTTGTGAGTTACAGAGGAGATATATCTTTAAACAAACTCAATACAAATGCATAATTCAGCCTGGTAGCATAATTTATGTCTTATCTCTCACATCTCCTCTGCTGTTTAAAGATGGAACTTTTTCTTTGAGATAAGTGAACAATCTGTTTAGTGATGTCCTGATTTGTGTATTTAAATAACACCTAATTACTATCCCGGCACCAGCATATCCATCAGGAGCACTTCATAAAGAATGCGCTTATGATTTAATAGAGAGGAAATTATATTTTTGGATCTATTTAAGTTACATATCTAAATTAGATCATAATTTATTATGTAATTTCAAATTGCATCATGAATATACTTCTCTTGTTTCAGATGGCAGGACTTACAAGGTCAAGTCTATTTTCCAATGATACTAGTTTACATATGCAAACTAGGCTTGATTTTCATGATTCATTCCTCAATTACCTGTGGGTTCTCACTTTCCCAGTAACTGCTAAACACTCTTCCAAATTCAATGGCAAATGAATGCTTTGGTAATGCAGCTGTCGAAGATTTCCCGCCTGAGTTGGTGGTGGTGCAGTGGCTGTACGTCCAGCAAGTAATCGGACATTGGCCCTGTCCCTGAGCTGAAATGCATAGGTCTCAGGGCGACTCAGTATAGGGGCCTCAGGCTCCATTTCCCTGCCAAGAGGAATTAATTTTGGGCCACTGTGCCACCAGCAGCAGCATCGCATCCCTCACACCCTAACCCTAACCAATAATGGATCAGTGAAAATCAAGGGGATCAGCAAGAGGCCAGAATTGGAGGAGCACACAGATTTCAGAAGATTGTAGGCCTGGAGGAGGGTACAGAGATAGGGATGGGTGAGGCCATGGAGGGATTTGAAAACAAGAGCAACATCCTTTTATGTTTGCTCATGAGATAATTGACATTGTAACATTAACGTCCCGCGCCCTCCTATATCGCATTACTTTCTCTTCATCGTGCCCCTCTGAACATCGCCTAATTTCTGTATTCTTGATGAGTTGGAGTCACAGATGTTGATGGTGACAATGCTATTTCATCTTCACAGTACATCTACTCACACCATCCATCCGCTGATTGAAATCTCTTCCTTGCTCCATCCCTCACTTAGCCATTAGGCAATGTTGAGGAAAGTCCATGACCAGCTGTAACTTTAACTTCACATGTAAATTAACTTCATGATGTTCCCATTCTTGGTTTTAATGAATTGCCTTACTACATTATAGATGGCAGCTATTAATTCTGGAACATATTAAGTGCTTCCAATTATCTCAAGCTGCAATTTACCTACAATTTTCCCCAAAAGCTTCTAATGATCACTTTGAAAGGCTTATAGGAAAGTATTATGTCTAGTGTATATGACAGTCTTGCTTTTGACATAATCCAGATATTATTAGCCTTCCGAATTCTTCTTAACTTTCTCAAATCTAGTGCTTGGTCTGAACTTCTAATATTATGCCAATATTAGGCTCTGGGGTTCTCTATTCAAAACTTGCAGCTGCCCATGTCTAAATGCAGCAAGACCTGGATAATATCCAGGCTTGGGCTGACAAGTGGCAAGTAACTTTCACACCACACAAGTGCCAGGCAACGATGACCTCAAACAAGACAGAATCTAACCATTGCCCCTTGATATTCAATAGCATTACCATTGCTGAATCTCCCACTACCAACATACTGGGGGTTACCATTGACCAGAAACTGAACTGGACCAGCCATATAAATACTGTAACTAAAAGAGCCGGTCAGAGGTTAGGAATCCTACAGCGAGTAACTCACCTCCTAACTCTCCAAAGCCTGTCCACCATTTACAAGGCACAAGTCAGGAGTGTAATAGAATACTCTCCACTTGCCTGGGTGAGTGCAGCTCCAACAACACTGAATAAACTTGGCATCATCCAGGACAAAGCAGCCCACTTGATTGGCACCACATCCACAAACATTTACCCTCTCTACCACCAACAAACAATGGCAGCAGTGCGTACCATCTACAAGATGCACTGCAGGAACTCACAAAGGCTCCTTAGGCAGCACCTTCCAAACCCACCACTGCTACCATCTTGTAGGACAAGAGCAGCAGATATAAGGGAACACCACCAGCTGGAGGTCCCCTTTAAGCCACTCACAATCCTGATTTGGAAATATATCATCGTTCCTTCACTGTCATTAGGTCAAAATCCAGGAACTCCCTCCCTAACAGTACTGTAGGTTTACCTATGCCACATAGAGTCATAGAGTCATAGAGGTCTACAGCACAGAAAAAGGCCATTCGGCCTATCAAGTCTGCACCAGTCAAACAAGTACCTAACTATTCTAATCCCATTTTCCAGCACCATGCCCATAGCCTTGTATGTCATGGCATCGCAAGCGCATATCTTAAATGTTATGAGGGTTTCTGCCTCTACCACCCTTTCAGGCAGTGAGTTCCAGATTCCCACCACCCTCTGGGTGAAAAAAATCTTCCTCACATCCCCTCTAAACCTCCTGCCCCTTACCTTAAATCTATGCCCCCTGGTTATTGATCCCTCCACCTAGGGGAATAGTTCCTTCCTGTATACCCTGCTTGTGTCCCTCATAATTTTACACACCTCAATCATGTCCCCCCTCAATCTCCTCTGTTCCAAGGAAAATAACCCCAGTCTATCCAATCTCTCCTCATAACTAAAACTCTCCAGCCCAGGCAACATCCTGGTAAATCTCCTCTGCACTCTCTCTAGGGTAATCACATCCTCCCTATAATGCGGATTCCAGAACTGCACACAATACTCTAGCTGTGGCCTAACCAGCATTTTATACAGTTCCAGCATAACTTCCCTGCTCTTATATTCTATGCCTTGGCTAATAAAGCCAAGTGTCCCACATGCCTTCTTAACCACCTTATCTACCTGTTCCGCTACCTTAAGGGACCGGTGGGCACGCACACCAAAGTCCCTCTGAACCTCAGTTCTTCCCAAGATCCTACCATTCATCGTGTATTCCCGTGCCTTGTTTGTCCTGCCCAAGTGCATCACCACACACTTATCTGGATTAAATTCCATTTGCCACTGGTCAGCCGATCTGACCAGCCCGTCTATATCCTCCTGTAATCCAAGGTTATCCTCTTCACTATTTACCACCCCACCAATTTTCATGTCATCCGCGAACTTACTGATCAACCCTCCTATGTTCAAGTTTAAATCATTTATATATACCACAAACAGAAGGGACCCAACACCGATCCCTGTGGAACCCCACTGGACACAGGCATCCAGTCACAAAAATACCCCTTGACCATCATCCTCTGCTTCCTGCCACTGAGCTAATTCTGGATCCAATTTG
This sequence comes from Carcharodon carcharias, assembly GCF_017639515.1. Lineage (NCBI taxonomy): Eukaryota > Metazoa > Chordata > Chondrichthyes > Lamniformes > Lamnidae > Carcharodon > Carcharodon carcharias. The sequence goes on from NC_054473.1 coordinate 180,107,612, forward strand.
CCAAACTGCCTTGGATCCTATGGGCTCTTACCTTCATTATTAGTCTCCCATGCGGGACCTTATCAAAAGCCTTGCTGAAGTCCAAGTAGACTACGTCAAATGCATTGCCCTCATCTACACACCGGGTCACCTCTTCGAAAAATTCAATCAAACTAGTCAGACATGACCTCCCCTTAATAAAACAATGCTGACTGTCCTTGATTAATCCTTGCCTCTCCAAGTGTAGATTAATTCTGTCCCTCAGAATTGTTTCTAATAGTTTCCCCACCACTGAGGTTAGACTGACTGGCCTGTAGTTCCCTGGTTTATCCCTTCCTCCCTTCTTGAATAACAGTACCACATTGGCTGTCCTCCAGTCCTCTGGCACCTCTCCTGTGGCCAGAGAGGTATTGAAAATTATTGCCAGACCCCTGCTATCTCCTCCCTTGCCTCACTCAACAGCCTGGGATACATTTCATCCGGGCCCGGAGATTTATCTACTTTTAAGCCTGCCAGACCGCTTAGAACCTCCTCCCTTTCTATGCTAATTTCTTTAATTATATCACAGTCCTTCTTCCTGATTTCCATACCCACATCGTCCCTCTCACTTGTGAACACCGACACAAAGTATTCATTTAGAACCCTACCTACGTCTTCCGGCTTCACACACAAATTACCACTATGGTCCTTAATGGGCCCTACTCTTTCCCTCGTTATCCTCTTACTCTTAATGTAAAATAACTTTGGATTTTCCTTTATTTTATCTGCCAATGCTTTTTCATGCCCCTTTTTGCATGAACTGGACTGTAGTGGTTCAAGAAGGCAGTTCACCACCATCTTCTCAAGGGCAATTAGGAATGGGCAATAAATGCTGGCCCTGCCAGTGATGCCCACATCTCATGAATGAATAAAAAAAATCTAATTTCTTCTTTCCCTTCCACTTTGGTATAGGTCTTTTTATTTTATATCTAATGCACATGTCGAAAATATCTTATTCACTGCTGTGTCAGTCCATTGAGAGGAAGCTGTCAGTTCTTAGAATCAGGATCCTACAACAGAGCTTTGGGGTTGGGGGGGTGGGGTGTTGGTGGGTGAGGGAGCGGGGAGAGTTGGGAGAGTTGGGGGGGTGGTGGTGTGGTTATCTGGCCCATTATTCCTATACCAGCTCTTTGAAAGAGCTATCCAATTTAGCCCCAAACCCAATGATTTCCCAATAACCTGCAGATTGTACCCTTCAAGTACATGTTCAATTGCTTTCTCAAACTATAGTGCCTGATTCCACCATCCTTTCGGGTAGTTCAGGCCAGTTTTTAACAGCACTCAAAGTGAATAAACTTCCCCTCATTTGTCCTCTGGCTCTTGATTCTTCCACATCCCAAGGCTTCACCCCACCCCTTACTAAATATCTCTGATTTGCTTGATTCCACATTAGGTAGCAAACAATCCCTCCAGCTCTTGAAACACTTACATGACTTACTCAACCTCATCACAAATATTCATAACTACTTGGTACTAAGTTGCTTTTGGGGTAACTGTCACAACAAACAAACTTCATTATTTCATGTCCTGCAATGTACGTTTTGTCTGGAAACCAGTTCATGCAAACAACAGCAGCCACTTCACAGTGTTTTTTTTTTTATTGTGGGATCCTGAAGCCAGTCTCTAGACACTACAACATGATTCTAGGAAAAAAAGTTACGCTCAGGAGTTCAGACCCAGTGCAGAATTAACAATATTTCTTTCTAAATATCTATCCCTTGTTAAAAGTTGCTACTTCAAAACCTAATTGTTAGTGGAATTGACACGTAATGATATTATACCAGGACTGATTCTGATACCAGGACTGTGAGATTATTCCCTATCAGGGACAATGGAACAGGCTGGGGCTCTTTTCTCTGGAAAAATAAAGGATAATCGAGGACCTGATTGACCCTTTAAGATTATCAAAGAGTTTGATAGCATAGACATAGAGATGTTTCCACTTATATTTGTGACCAAAATGAGGGGTCATAAACGTAAATATAAATATAAAGATATTCATCAATAAATCCAATGGGGAATTCAGGAAAAACCTATTTGCCCAGAGAGTGGTAAGAATGTACTACTATTGAATGGTAGGAACTCATTACACATGGAGCAGTTGGAGCAAATCGCACAGATGCATTTAGTGGGTTTCTAGTTAAGTACTTGAAAGAAAAAGGAATAGAAAGATGTGTTGATTGGGTGAAATGAAGCAGAGTGGGAGGAGGCTTGTAATGATCATAAACACCAGCACCGACCAGTTGGGCTGAGTGACCTGTTATGGCCTGTTACTGCGCTGTACATTCTATTTAATTCAAGTGTACATAAAAATAAAATGCAGTGGTAGTGAAATGTTGGCAATGTCTTTCCAGCACTCCGTGATCTACAGGTTAAGATTGTGAATGGTCTGGTCTCTGAGGCAAAGCAGACTTGCGATCTCACCCTTGCACAGCAAACCACATCAGTGATAGCAGTCATAAACCATTATCTTCAAACATTGACAGTGTGTGTGTGTGTGTGTGTGTGTGTGTGTGTGGGGGGGGGCCTTTCAATACAATTGCTGTGTATCCTGGGATATAAGGAAGAACAGACATGACTTAACATAGAAAAACATACAACCTGCTGATCTTATCAGGAGCATTTTCTCAGGTGCTGTTGGAGTGTAGCATTTTTTTAAATAGACTTCATTGTTCTATGGAAGTGCGGTTAAGTTTCCCCACTAGGTGTCTGATCTCATGGAACGGCTTCAGCTCTGTTCAGTATTCATCTACTTCAAATAGAGGGAAGTTAGGTCATGCTTGATTGCATGTATGCCAACCTTGACTGTCCTGTTATTTGCTACTTATCTCCCGTGTGACTACATCTCTGTTCCGCATCCTTTAATTTTTGTCAGGTGTCACACGTGATTCAGTTGGTAGCACAGTCACTTCTGGGTGAAAAGTTTGTGGGCTCAACCCCAATTCCTAATCCAGCATCTAATTCAGGATTACACTTCAGAGCGGTACTGAGGGAGTGCTGCACCCTTGGAGGCGCTGTCTTTTGGATAAAACTTTAAACTGAGACCCAATCAGGCTCTTTGGGTGGGCATAATGAATATCATGGCATTATACAAAGAAGAGCAGGGGAGTTCTCCCCAGTGTCCTGACTAGTTTTTATCTGTGAACCAACATCAATAATAGCTGATCATTACCACAATGCCATCTGTCGGAGCTTGTCATGAGTAAATTGGCTGCTGCATTTGCCCACATTACATCAGTGACTACACTTTGAAAGTGTTTCATTGGCTATGAAGTTCTTTGAGATGTTGTGAGGTCATAAAAGTTCCTTATAAACACCATGTTTTCCTTTTTTTGTTTTGAAATGGGCTGTCATTTATCTGAAAGATTGAAAGATAGCTTTAAGCAGATAGTGTGCTGTGTGAAAAGTTTTGAGATGGGTGAAACTGTAACTCACACCCCAGGTTTTATGTTGGAACATATGGGCTGTCATGTACTGCCACTTAAAATAAATAGTAGTCAGACTGTGGTAACTGCTTTCACTGACACTCCTGTCACAGGAATTTTCCAGGAATTCACACTTCTCCTGTGGTACATGTACAACTTTTCTTACCCCTCCGTCAAGCAAATTTTGTTCGTTTCCATCCATCTCACAGTGATTCTGCAACACACGCAGCTGACTGTAAACATCAAAACCTCCAAGGTCTCCTCCAAGTCACACACTGACCCAACAGCTACTCCCTCATCATTGCAAGGCCAAAATCCTAATTCCATACCAAACAGCATGCGGGAGCACATTCACCACATGGACAATAGCCGTTCAAGAAAGAAAGACTTGAATAAGTTTAGGGCAGAGGAACGTAGATTCTTGTTAGGCAAGGGAATCAAAGGTTATTGGGGGTAGATGCCAAAATAGAACTCGAAACACAAACAGAGCAGCCGTGATCTTATTGAATGGTGAGCAGGCTAGAGGGGCCGAATGGCCTACTTCTGATCCTATTTTTTAGGTTCATATGTTAAAGACTTGCATTTATATAGCACCTTTCACAACTTCAGGACATCCCAAAGTACTTTTACTCTTTCGGGAAGATAACAGTCAATTTGTTCACAGCAAGGTCCAAATACAGCAACGAACCAGACAACCTGTTTTGTTCGGGATGTTGGTTGATGGATGAATATTGGTCAGAAATCCAGGAGAAATCCTCTGCTATCCATTAAAATAGTTCCATGGGATCTTTAACATCCAACTGAGAGGGCAGATGGGGCCTTGGTTTAACATCTTATCCAAACAAGTAAGGAGACAACATTTTACGAAGCACTCTGGATTACCATCCATAGATACACGAACATTAATCCTGCAAAAGTACTGTTTCTTCGGAACATGAATCCTCAAGCAGCTTAACAAAACTAAAAAACTGGAAGCCTGCAGTTAAAAAAAAAACAAAGAGTGTTGCATTCTCTGGTGCTGACATTCATTATTTGATCAGCACAGAAATTCTTTTTGAAAAATCCTAGTACTGCCACTATGCCAGTAAAAACTTCCCGTGATTCATTTCAATATTAGCAGACTGAGAGATGGAGGATATGGAATTCACAGTTCTGGTCTCCAGCTTGTGAAAAGGACATAGAGGCAATGCAGAAGATGCCAAAAGGGTTTACAGGGGTGACAGCAGAACTTAGAGGTTATACACATCAAAAAAGGCTGAATAGATTAGGTTTTTTTTTCCCTCCAGAAAAAAGGCATGGCCTGATCCAGATCTTTAAGGCTATGAAAGGTTTTGATAGGGTGTTTGTAGAGAAGATGCTTCCACTTGTGGGGACAGTCTAAAACTAGGGGTCATAGACCTAGGATAGTTATGAATAAATCCAATAGGTAATTTAGGAGAAATTTCTTTAGTCCTTCTTGAGAATGTGGAATTCGCTACTACAAGGAATAGTGGAGTTGACTAACGCAGAAGCATGTAAGGGGAGTTAGTTAAACACATAAGGAGGAAAGGAATACAAGCAAATGCTGATAGGGTAGATGAAGAGGGGTAAGAGGAGGCTCATGTGGAGCATAAACATTGGCATGAACCATTTGATCTCTTGGGGTCTCTCTGCACTGTAACAAAAAAATGGCAAAAGCCAGGTAACCTGCCACCTTGCTCTCTGTAATATCTGCTGCTGGCCACTAGGAGGAGAATAAGCAGCACTCACCTGATGGGCATCTTCCCCTCCCAAGACATTGGAATTCTGCAGTGTGACATTAGGGTGCGAACCCATAACGCGTTCACCTGAAATCCCTGGGCTGAATTTTGCCCTTGACGGGCGGGTGGGCAGCCGGTCACCACCGCCGAAGCGGGCCCCACCCCCATTTTAAGTGGATGGGCCAATTAAGGCCCGCCCAGCGTGACGCCCGACAGGAAGCGCTATGCACTCCTATGCGGGCAGGGTGGGGGGGGGGGGGATTCCCCAAATGCGAGAGTGACTAAGTGCTGCTTCAGGGAGATCGCTGAAAGTTTTTTAAACTCTAAAAATCGAAAAATAAAATATCATTAACAGGTCCACCTCATGTGACAATGTCACGTGAGATGGGGCATGTTAATAAAGTGCACAAAAACTTTATTAAACGTTTTTAAAACCAACATGAAACCTCATCCTGCCGGTGGTTGAGGTTTCATGTATTATCAGAAGCCCGCCAGAGCTCCTGGCCTGCCTGCCAGCCTTAAGGTTGGACGGGCAGGCCCTTTAATTGTTTTAACTATGGTGTCAATGGCGTCATTTGTGCCCCGCCCCCTGTTTGTTATTGTAACTGACTGAATGGGAATTTTTCAAAGCTTCATTTTCAAGTTGTTTAATTCTGGTGAACTCTCTGACAAGCTAGCTGTTAACTTTATGCTATAACTGGGATTCAGACAACAACAACTTGCATTTATATAGTGTCTTTATTGTTGTAAAGGATATCAAGTTGCTTCATAGGAGTGTTATCAAACAAAAGCTGACACCAAGTTACATACAAAGGTGTTAGGGCAGGTGTCAAAAGGCTTGGTCAAAGAGATAGGCTTTAAGGATGCCTGTAAGGAAAAGAGAGAGAGAGAGAGAGAGGTTTAGGAAGGGAATTCCTGAGCTTGGGACATTGGTAGCTGAATACATGACCACCAATGCTGGATCAATTAAAGTCCAGAAGGCATGAGAGCCCAGAATTGGAGGAATGCACAGATATCCGGGTTAGGGTGAATGACATCAAAGCCAATTTAGCTGTAAATCAGGTCCTGTCGTGAGTCTCAATGGAAAGTCACCCTGTTCAACAGGAGGAGCTGCTTTCATCCCGTTTTACAGTTTCTGAGACCATGTTCAGCCCAGGGCTGTTGTTTCGTGTGAACACTGACACTGATGTGAAACCAGAATTGGTGCTGCTGCTGCATCTAACCTACAGAGCCCTCGTGCTGTTTATTAGCATGCTGAGTTACATATCGCATATAGATCAGGCCTGTCTGACATCGGAGTCGCTGTGTTAAAAATTCCTGTTTGCCAAAAGCAGTTATTTAGGTTTCTAATGAAAATAACACTGCTTTCATTTTTCATATGTCGCTTTGAGCAAGTCTTCAGTGATTACATTCAATGTGAACACAGTTTTTGGAAGTTTATTTAATAGAATGCTGTTAAAAAGCTGGTGCATCAATGTCTGACTATCACCTCTGGGTATGCATGGCAATGCTTATTAATAGCAGTCTCAGAATGTGATGTTCGAGAGAGACGGGGGATATTTAATTATTTTTCTCCTGATTTTCATTTCACTCTCAGTGCCTGGCACCGTTGTCTGGGTCAAGGATCTTCTCTTGTGATTCTGGGCTCCCTGCTCTGTGATGGGAATCTATTGGAGCCTGCTGATGGAAGACAAGCCATGAGGGTATTCTCCTGTACATACTTCAGTCCCAAGGCTGCAGAGAATCAGTGCCAATGATAGGAGGATAAGACATATCAGGCTAATAATCAGGCACTCGCACATCAAGAACAACATGCTTTTTTGAAAAGTCTTTAATGTAGAAAGGGACTGTTGTTGGACAAAAAATTGACACCAAGACACACACACAGATGTTAGGATTCATAACCAATAGCTTGTTTTAAGGAGTGGTTTGAAGGAGGAGCAAGGGGTGGAGAGGCAGAGAGGTAATTCCAGGGTTTATGACCTAAAAACACAGCAACCAATGGCAGAGTGATAAAATTCAGGGATGCACAAGAGGACAGGTGTAAGAACTCTTTCAGGAGAACTGGATTGCCTCATTATTCATTCCTGGCTGAGAGCCCAGACTCATGAAAGGGTTGCCTCAGTAAAGGTTGCTTTGACAACTGGAGAGAACTGTTGACTTAGCTCGATTGACATCCTTAAGTCATTATAATAAACTATTCTCTCTGTGATCGCTTTTGTCAATGTTTAGTTGCACAAGATTAAGATGATGTAAAGTATTGAAGCCTCTGATTTTGGAACTTTAATAACCTGTCTGTTTGGCACTTTTATAGGGATGTACGAAACAGCAGTTTTTTTTTTCAAAGGAAGATTTGTGAATTATTTATTGTCTAAGTAATTCCTCAAATGCCATTGTTGCTCTATGGCTCATAGCCTGTACATAGTGTAAACTGGTTGAATGGGCATGGACCATTAGTTGGCCTGAGTTGACATGAGGTCTTTGGGGTAGATGAGGGCATGAGTTGTTATTGAGTTAGAATGGAAGAGGCATAGGACATGTGGAGGGATCATGGATAGCATTGGTAACACCTTTTCAACTTACCTTCCAAAAGGCTCCCGAATCCAGACAATGGTCCGTGATCCCTCTGAGGGGCGGTGAACCATGACCCATGGAAAAGCTGGGCCGACTCCACAAAATTTGTGTGGGTTATGAGATGCCTACTCCAGCAATGGAGTGGGCCTGATCAGGAGTGTGGGACTCGTTACCTGCAGCCTTGCCCTGTGCCTAAGATAATTGGGGCATCGGGAATTGGGGGCAGGAATCCTGGAATTGGGTCCCACTTGCCGTTTTAAAATGGCTTTAGAGTCATTCAGGGCCGAAGTGTGGTCTGACCAACACTCAATACAAATTTTGCACAACTTCCCTACTTCTCAATTTTATCCAGCTAAAGTAAAGTTAGCCTTGCTAACCTGTAGTGCAACTTTTAGTGATTGATGCATTTGTGCTTCAAGATCTCTTTCTTCCTCTACCCCAACCTAGATTCACATCTTCCATGTAATAAGTGACCCTCTTATTTTTCCTACCACATTTATGTGTTGAACTTCATTTACCAATTATTTGCTAATTGTACAAGTTTATTAATGCCCTCTTATATTTGTTCCTGCCCTCCCCAGTACTGACTATCCCCTCACCCCCAATTTGGTGTCATCGGAAACTTAGAAATTCTATTTTTGATTCCAATGTCCAAATCGTTGATACAAGTTGTGAACAACAGTGGTCCCGGCACAGATGGAGTCACCTCCCACCTTCTGCTACACTGCCACTCTTTACTCCCATTCTCTACTTTCTGTCTTGAAGCCAGCTGACAATGCGATGTACCACTTCCAACTTCACATTCTCTGACCTTATTCATTTGTCAATTTTGGAGAACCTTATCAAAAGCCTTTTGAAGATCCAGATAAATTACATTTACCATATTACCATTGTTTATCCTCTCTGTTGCTTTCTCAACAAAATAATAAGATGGGTCAAGCAAAATTTTCCCTTTTGAAATTAATGCTGACTATTAATGATCATATTTTTCATTTCTAGATGTTTTATTATTGTCTTCTTGATATGTGACCAGACTGCATAAGTTGGGATTGTTCTCCTTACAGCTGAGAGGGTTAAGGGGAGATTTGAAAGAGGTGTTCAAGGGTTTTGATGAATGTGAAACATTCAGTAGTACCCTGAGAATGGCAGCTTTAAGATACTTGGTTAAAGGACCAGGGGGAAATTAGGAGTGTTTTTTTAACACAAAAAGTTGTTGTAATCTGGACTGCATTGCCTGGAAGGATGGAGGGGACAGATTTAGCAGTAACTTTCAAAAAAGAGTAGAATAAGTGCTGAAAAAAACGTTGCAGGTCTCTGGGGGAAAGAGCACTGGGAGTAGAACTAATTGGATAGTTCCTTCAAGGAAAGAGCACAGGAATAATGGGCTGAAAGGCTGATTCTACAGCACAAAGTGATATGTTGAAACGTATAAATAGAGATAGTAAAATAATAATTTACTTAAGGTTTGAGTCATTGAAAGCAGACACACATCTAATTGGCATCCCTTATAATCCTGTACACCTGTGATATTACTACATCAGGTGCTTCAGTAAGCTTCTGAGTCTGGCTCCCCATTCTGCTCTTGCAGCTTCATCAATTTAATCGCAGACAAATATAACTGCGGAGTTGGCTAATTAGATTGTTTTGTGTTTGCACAGGCCTGATGTCCCTGGCTGTCAAATGTAATTATTTAATAGTCAAAGAGGTTAGCTCAGAACAGAGGAGGTTTTTACTGACTGCGCTGTTTTTCCATTAATTGAGACACCTGCACCTTGTGTAACAGGTTAGCTGTGGAGATGGGTAGGGTGCCTGGATCCTGTTCAACATCAAAGGGCAGTTCATTAACGGCTGCTTCCCCATTCTACTGAGCTGACTGTTTGCATTATAAATGAGACACGCTCAGTGGATCAATACTGACAGGTAAAGGTGAAGATTAGGGCTGAAGATTGTCCCGGTGACCATCTGTAACATGCTGCACTTTGAGCATTACAGGCCAGAGTTCAGAATCATACCATACTGGAGGAACGTCAGAGGCATGGGGCTGAATTTTGCGGCTGAAAATTATTGGAGCTGCCCCCTCCAGCCCCCCTGCAAATGTAAAATGTGGTACAATGTCATCACAACAGGATCTCAGAAATTACTGAAGGCGAGCAGGCACCAAAATCGGAACACACACCGCACCCACCCCCAACCCCGTCATTTTTAAATCACCAGTTAACAAGTTATTGAGCTGGTTAAAGAGCCATTTGAATGCAATTTTCTTTGTTGCCCTCTGCATTATTTAGGTGTGTTACAGGACAATGTTGGGGAGTGCTTTGCAGCAGGTGTAACAAGGCAACACAAGGGTGAAAGAAAAGGCCTACCACTGGGACCATGGATGAACATGTAGAGTAAAGGGTTAACATCAGGAGCACATGATGCCGATGTCATGACGATGTGACATCACATGACTGAGGGACGGAGATCTGGAAGGAGCAGAAGGTCCAACCACGTGCAGAGTTCCCAATATGTATACAGTGGCTGCAAATAAAGGGTAATGGTTTTTAATAAACTAGTCTTGAGCAGCTTACTTTGGGAGAATGGATACTTCTCAAAGAACCCTGTCTAGACTCCGAGCACATGACAAAACTTGTTGGCAGTGGACAGTGAGAAAAGGACCCAGAAAACTTCAAGAAGAAGCTACAGATCTGGCAGATCAGGAGATCCTTGAAAGAAGGACGAAGAAAAGAGAACAGATTTAAACTCGCCACAAAGCCGGAGCCTCGTGGGTGCAGTAGTTACAAGTGAGACACAGATCCAGAGTTAGGGGAGCAGTGAGCACAGACCCAGAGCAACAAGCCACACCAGTGAAGCAGCAACAAGCCCTCTCAGGGCTCAGTAGAAGCACGGAATCCACACGACCAGTCCCAGAGCCATTTTGGAGCGCTGAAGGCTTGCAACAGGCTCAGATGTGGGACAACTGGAGAAAGATATAGAATCTATAGATAAAGATATATTAGATATAGAATCAATTCTGGCTTGCTCAAAAAAGATCAAAAGGACTAGGTCAGTACATTACTGTATGTAGTTGGGTCTATTGCTGATGACATGATAGGAAGGCAGGGAGTTGATGAGACTTTAACTTCCTACAAGGAACTCCTGCAATCATTCAATTCCTATTTCAGAATCTGTAGAAACTTACTTGTAGAACCAGGCAAAAGAATGGATTTGTTGATCCAATGATCTGTACAGGCTGACAGGGAACCGCGATTATAGAATCTTAAGTGATGAATTGATTCATGACAGAATCATAGTAGGCATCCTAGACAAAGCATTATCTAGAACTCTTGCAGACAGAGGATTTAACACTAGTCCAGGCAGTACAAATTGTGAGGCAAACTGAGCTTAGAAAACAAAATCGGGTGTTTCCTTTTCACGGAGAAGGTGAGATCCCATTGAGGAGATTGAGCGAGACCATTAAATATGTAGGCAATAAGAAAAAAGTTTTCCAAAGTCTAAGCCCACTAAAATGGGGAAAAGCATGCCAGCCACCATCTTGAAAATGCCATTGATGTGGCGGGAGCAAGCTGCACAAGTGAGAAGAGTGAACAGCGGAGGGGCTGGGGGGTGCAGGGTGCCACAACTGTGAAAAAGTGGGCCACTTCAAAACTGTCTGTCATTCTTGGATGCTGACAACCTGTAAGAAGAGGGAGAAAATTTGAAACTAAAGCTACGTACGAGAAGTGGAAGAACCACAAACAAAGGAAGTAACCTTTTCAGGAGAGGTAAATCATGCTGCAAATAACTACTGGAGTGTTAACCTGAAGTGGATGGACACCTCACAGAGTTTAAAATTAGACACAGGAGCAGGGGTTTCTGTTCTATTCAAATGGCTCAAGCAGATTACATTCCAACCTCATCAATCAAATTGTAAGGACCCGGTACATTGAAAATTACATTGAATGTCAAAATGTTTTTTTTTTGTTCTTTTTCATTCATAGGGTGCAGGTGTCACTGGCAAGGCCAGCATTTGTTCCCCACCCTTTATTGCCCTTGAGAAGGTGGTGGTGAGCTGCCTTCTTAAACCAATGCAGTCCATGTGGTGTAGGAAGACCCACAGAGCTAGTAGAAAGGGAGCTCCAGGATTTTGACCCAGCGACAGTGAAGGAATGGCAATATAGCTCCAAGTCAGAATGGTGTGCGGTTTGGAGATGAAGTCGTAGGTGGTGGTGTTCCTATGCACCTGCTGTCCTTGTCCTTGTAGAGGTCATGGGTCTAGAAGGTGCTGTCACTGGAGCCTTGGTGAGTTGCTGCAGTGCAGCTTGTAGATGGTACACACGCTGCTGCCGCTGTGCGTTGGTGATGGAGGAAGCAAATGTTGAAGGTGGTGGATGCAATGCTAATCACACAGGCTGCTTTGTCCTGGATGGTGTCAAGCCTCTTGGGTGTTGTTCGAGCTGCACTAAATCCAGGAAAGTGGAGCATATTCCATCACACTCCTGATTTGTGCCTTGTAAGTGGTAGACAAGATTTGGGGAGTCAGGGAGTGAGTTATTTGCACAGAATTCCCAGCCTCTGGCCTGCTCTTGTACCCAAAATATTTATATGGCTAGTCCAGTTCAGTTTCTGGTCAATGGTAACCCCCAGAATGTTGATGGTTAGAACACCTGCAGTGATGTCCCACTGCTGAGATGACTGACCTCAAACAACCACAACCATCTTTCTTTGTGCTAGGTATGACTCCAACTAGCAGAGAATTTGCTAGGGCTCCTTGATGCCACACTCGGTCAAATGCTGCCTTGATATCAAGGGCAGTCACTCTCACCTCACCTCTTGAGTTCAGCTCTTTTGTCCATGCTTGGACCAAGGTTGTAATAAGGTCAGGGGTTGAGTGGTCCTGGCAGAACCCAAACTGAGCATCAGTGAGTGGACTATTGCTGTGTAAGTGCCACTTGATAGCTTCAACGACACATTCTATCACTTTGCTGATGATCGAGAGTAGACTGATGGTTTAGTAATTGGCCGAGTTGGATTTGTCCTGTTATTTGTGGACAGAACATTCCTGGGCATTTTTCCACATTGCTGTATAAATGCCAGTGTTGTAGCTGTACTGGAACAGCTTGGCTAGCTGTGTGGCAAATTCTGGAACGCAAGTCTTCAGCACTATTTCCAGAAAGATGTCAGGGCCCATAGCCTTTGCTCTAGTGCTTTCAGCCATTTTGTGATATCCCGTGGGGCGATTCGAATTGGCTGAAAACTGGCATCTGAGGACCTCAGGAGGAGGGTGAGATGGATCATCCACTCAGCACCTCTGGCTGAAGATTGTAGCAAATGCTTCTGCCTTATCTATGGCACTGATGAGGATGGGGATATTTGTGGAGCCTGCTCCTCTAGTGAGTTTTTTAATTGTCCACCACCATTCATGACTGGATGTGGCAAGGCTGCAGAGCTTAGATCTGATCCATTGGTTGTAGATTCGCTTAGCTCTGTCTATCCCTGTTTGGCACGCAGGTAGTCCTGTGTTGTTGCTTCGCCAAGTTGACACCTAATTTTTAGGTATGCCTGGTGCTGCTCCTGGCATGCCCTCCTGCACTCTTCATTGAATGAGAGTTGATCCCCTGGCTTGATGATGCTGGTAGAGTGGGGGATATGCCAGGCCATGAGGTTACACATTGTGGTTGAATACAGTTCTGCTGATGCTGATCACCCACAGTGTGTCTTGCATACTTAGTTTTGAGCTGGTAAATCTGTTTGAAATCTACCCTGTCTAGCATGGTGGGAGTGCCACACAATACAATGGGGAGTATCCTCAACGTGAATGTTGGAATGTTTCACCACAAGGACTGTGCGGTGGTCGGTCCTACCAATACAGCAATGGACAGATGCATCTGCAACAGGTAGATGTCAAGTATGTTTATCCCTCTTGTTGGCTCTCTCATCAGCTGCTGCAGACCCAGTCTAATAGCTACGTCCCTTAGGACTTGACCATCTTGGACAGTAGTGGTGCTACTGAGCTACTCTTGGTGATGGTGATTGAGGTCTCCAACCCAGAGTACATTCTGTGCCCTTGCCACCCTTAGTGCTTCTTCCAATTGGTGTTCAACATGGAGGAGGAGTTTTTTTATCAGCTGAGGGTTGGTGGAGGGATTAGCGGTACATGGTAATATACAAGATGTTTCCTTGCCCATGTTTGACCTGATGCCATGAGACTTCATGGAGTCCAGAGTTAATATTGATTACTCCTAGGGAAACTCATTCCTGATTGTGTGCCATTGTGCTGCCACCTTTGGTGGGTTTGTCCTGTTGATGGGACAGGGCATACTCAGGGATTCTGAAGGTGGTGTCTGGGGCATTGTTCGTAAGTTGAAGTATAAAGACAGAGAGATCTTTGAACCTCATTTGTGATTTAAAATCAAGAATGCTCTTCAATAAGCAGAAAGACATATTTAAAATTGTACCAATGAAGTGGATGAAATTGCTGTTGAGAATTGCAGCAACAATTTGAGGAATGAATTTCCAAAATTTTTTACAAGCCAAGGGAAGTTAAAGAGGAACATACGCACATATAAATTAGGAGCAGGAGTAGGTCACTCGGCCCTTTGAGCCTGCTCTGCTATTCAATAAGATCATGGCTGATCATTGTAACCTCAACTCTACATTCTCACCTCCCCCCCGATAACCTTTTCCCCCCTTGCTTATCAAAAATGTATCCAGCTCTGTCTTAAAAATATTGAAAGACTTTGTTTCCTCTTCCTTCTGAGGAAGAGAGTTTGAAAAGCTCAAGACCCTCTGAGAGAAAAAAAATTATCATCTCTGTCTTAAATGTGTGACTCCTTAATTTTAAACAGTGACCCTTAATTCCAGATTCTCCCACAGCAGAAACATCTTCTCCACATCCACCCTGTCAAGACTGAGTATCATATTACCCTAAGAGCTGATGCTAAAGCAATCTGCCTCTTTACACCAAGCGATGCCCCTTACCAATTCTTGGTCTAAACCAAGGGTGAAATTGGAAAGATGCAGCAACAAGGGGTTATCTCACCAGTCACCATGTCAACAAAATGGTGTTCAGGAATGGTCATAGTCCCAAAACCAAACAGCTCAATTAATGTCTGCATGGATTTCACTCAACTAAACAAATCAGTGGAACATGAGATCCACCCGATGGATGAGAGCCTTGCCAAACCAGCCAAAAGTCCTTTATTTACCAAATTGGATGTGAACAGTGGATTTTGGCAATTGCCTCTAGACAAAGAATTCAGATTGCTGACAACATTCATGATGCCATTCGGTCATTATTGTTTCAGTAGACTGCCTTTTGGAATAGCATCCAATTCAGAAAGTTTCCAGAGAACATCGTCTCACATTCCAGAAGTCATGGGAAGAATGATATGATATATAGGTGACATACTTCTACATTGGTCCATGAGACAAGAGCATGATTGCAGAATGCGAGCAGGCCTAAGAATCTTGGAGGATGTAGGCTTAACAATGAATGATACATTTGAGTTTCCCAAACCTATGATCAAGTTTCTAGGTCACATAGTACAAAGCACTGGAATCTCGGTTGATCCACAAAAAACAAAAGTGATCAGAGAATTCCCACAACCCAGGAACATAACTGAACTTCAAAGATTCCTTGGAATGATCAACCAAGTCAGCAGGTTCCTAACAAATTTAACAGAAGTCAACGAGCCTTTGAGACAGCTGTTGGGACAGGATCAACAGTGGTGTTGGATTTGGACCAGTAAAATGCTTCCAAAAAGATTAAACAACGAGTAATCTCCTCTGAAATCTTGGCACATTACAACCCAGAATCACCAATCATAGTAGCAGCACATGCAACGTCAACAGATCTGAGGGAATTATTGTCTCAAGTACAGAAAGATGGCAAACATAAAGAAGTTTACTTTTCCTCAAGGTAATTATCAGAAACAGAACATGGATATGCCACAATTGAAAAAGAAACATTGGTAGCAATGTGGGCATGCAAAAAATTCACAGACTATAGTATGGGATTTCGGTTCAAGATTGAAACAGGCCATGAGCTAGCAGTCACTCTTCTGAATGTGAAAGCAATTGTGAAGATACCCGCCCAGAATCCAGAGGTTCAGAGTGCTATTAATGAGATATGACTCCATAACAGAGTATGTTCAAGGGAAGTAGCAAAAGACAGCAGGCATACTTCCATGGATATCATCATAAGGAACCAAACAAGAGGATTTACACTTCATTGAGGAGGTGGAAGGATATACATTCCTTATTACTCAACACTTACCAGCTACAGCAAAAAAAGGTTGCAGCAAATAAAACAAACACTGCAGCAAGATGATAAATATCTTCAGAAAAGAGAATATTACCTGGAAGGATGGCCAGACTATATCCCCAGTAATCCATTTCTACACCAATACCAATGTAAGCACCTAACAGTCATTACCAATTTATTAGTATTCAACGAGAGAATAGTCATACCAAGAAGACTTCAGCTTGGTATTCTGTCTAGGAAGAGCAAAATGTTGTGCGAGAGCCCAGCCTGGTGGCCAGGTATTATTCATTCTGTAGAATAAATGATTTCTAATTGTCTTACATGTGCAGTAAAACTTAAGAGAAAAAAGAACCAACATCATCTTCTACTTCTCCATCAAGGCCTTGGGAATGCCTGGGAGTAGACTTATTTGATTTTAAGGGGAAAACATTCCTTATTGTGATTGATTACTACTCTAGGTGGATTGAGGTAAACAGACTGCACAACGCACAGTGGAAGCAGTCATTTAGTCACTAAAGAGAATTTAAGCAACACATGGCATTCCGGACATTGTGGTGCCAGAGAACAGGCTGCAATTTGCTAATGAGTTTGTGTAAAACATTACAAAGGAATACGGATTCGTTCACATAACTAGTTCACCTCATTATCCTCAAGTGAATGGAGAAGCTGAGAGAGGTGTACGATCCTTCAAAGATTTGCTAAAGAAGAAGGAAGACCTTAATCTAACTCTTCTGAGTTACTGAACCTTCCCGCTGCAAAATGATTTCTCGCCACCTGAGTTATTGGTGGGGAGGAGATTGAGAACACAACTCCCATCTCTGACACAGAAATTTAAACTCAGTATCACCATGAATGAAATAGCATGAGGAAGAGCAGAGAAACAAACAGGCTCTTGGCTTTAACCACAGGCAAAGAGCATGTGAGTTACCTGGGGAGAGAGTATGGGTACAAGGCCAACAGAGAGAAGGTACAGTCATCAAAAGAACTCCATAACCCAGATCATACAAGATTGAGTCAGAATAGGGTACCCTAAAAAGGGTAGTAGAAATCTGGAATTCTCCCTCCAAAAATGTTAGAACAATTGGAACTTTCAAGGTTGAAGGTTGACAAAATGTAATCAGGACAGGCTGTCAAGAGATATGGAGCTAAGGCGGATAAGTGAAGTTGAGGTGCCGATCAGCGATGATCTAATTAAATGGCAGGACAGACTTCTGTTCTTGTAGTGACAAATGAGAAGTGTGTGAACACACAGCCACTCCCAATCACTTTTACCCACGCACCTATACTACATTTAGGAGGTTGAAATGATATTGTAAACCCTGAGTATCTTTAAGAAGAATCTGCTGATTTCACTGTTTATAAAACATATCTTCTGTTTCTCTCCTGATAGAAATTTAGTTTCTGAGTTTTGCATTTGCTGTTAGCCACTTAAGTCAGGGCCAGTGGAAAACAAGAGAGGTGGGAAAAGTGACAAGAATTGAGCAGAGTTACTTTATATGAATGCTTAAAGAATTCAATTCAATTCAGTTTCACTTTATTATCCGTATGGAAATTGGTTTTGGGTACATTGCTTGCTCGTTACAAAAAATACTTATAACTGAATAATAACAACAAAAGACAGAAAATGTTCTGCTTACAGAGATCTAACTTTAATTAAATATGCATTAAAAACTATTCAACTGCATTAAAATAATCAGTCAGTGAGTCCCATCCTCAGTGCATCTCCTCATCCATACATCAGACACCTGTTAAAAGTTTTTATAGAGAAGGGCACAAAAGGAGCCAATTTGTCCTGCATCTTGTAGCTTTTTCCTTGAACACATCGAACATTGATGCTGAGACAAGGGAAGATTCTCTTTGTTCATGACACTCTTTACTTTCTTTTAAATTATTCAAGAGCAGATTTCATCAAGAAAGATCTGCTCATCAAAAACCCTTCCTGCCTGGTTCAATAATCTCTGTACCCTTAAAGAGTCTGCTTTCCTGAGGCAACTGTACTAGGAGAGACATCCAAAATGTGTAGCTCTCCCAACTGCAAGCCACATAGAAGATTTTCATAATTTTAAGGACCTGCATGAAAGAACTTTAATTTTCTGAGATAGTGTAATCATGCATGTTCCTTGGCCATCACATCTGTATGTACACTGTTCCCTCCAACTCAATTTATCATTTACTTTCAGACCTAGATACTTGTAGATAGTAACTACTTCAATATCCACATCATGAATCTTCACAGGAGCAATATGACCTTTTTTTTCCCTGAAGTCAATAACCAGTCTTTCTGTCTTTTCATTCAGTTTAAAAGAATTGCCATGAAAGAAAGACTTCTATTTAAATAGGAGCTTCCACAGCCACCAGATCTCTGAAACCAACGAAGCACTTTATAACCAAATGTAATACTTTTTGAGTGAAGTCACTGTTATAATATAGGAAATGCGGCTGCCAATTTGCACACAGCAAGGTTCTACAAACAGGGATGTGATAATGGCCAGGTTGGCTGTTTTCGTGATTTTGATTGAGGGATAAATATTGGTCTCTCAGGATATCTTCCCTGGGTCTTCCTCAAAATAGCAGCGTGGAATCTTTTCGCATTCACCAAAAAAGGCAGACGGATCCTCAGTTTAACTTCTCATCCGAGAGACAACACCTCCGACAGTGCAGCACTTCCTCAGTGCTGCGCTGAGGTGTCTGCCGGCCTGAATTTTTGTGCTAAAGCCATGCACTGGGACATGACTCCCGAACCTTGTTACTTCGAGGTGAGAGTGCTACCAAATGAACTACAGCTAAAAGGGGGTGGGGGTGGGGGTGCGGGGGAGTAACTTGCACAGGTATGCTAGATCAAGTTATTATAATGTAGATGCTGGCTCTTTGCAAGTGACCCATCAGTGTACTGAACCACAATTATTCCTCAACCAACACAAAAATAAGGAAATAAGGGGCTCGACCCCTTTACTGTTTGTGACACCTTGCTATGCGCAAATTTCCCACCAGTGACTGCCTACAAAACAACATTTCCATGACTTCAAAATTAATTCATTGGCTGTAAATTGTTTAGTGACATTGCCCTGAGGGTCTGAGAGGCAACATATAAACACTAGTTTGTTTGCTCTTCCTTTTACAGAGAGATGACAAACTCAAACAAGACACAGAATAAACATTTAGCCGTAATGGTGTAAAGATTTCCTCTTTACCACAGGTTTCCATATTAATTTGCCAGTATTATATATTCTGGAAAGGCATTTGCAAGACGTCAGTTTGAGGGAACAACTGTGCATATTTGTACCAACAATGCTGCAAGGCTGCCTGTGGGTTTAATCTCGTATTCATCCAGGCTCTTTTCAGCGCGGCCAGGATCTTAAACCAGTACAAACTGCAGAGCTGACCTTCTTGCTGAGGTGGAGAGGTGTAATTATAACTTTGAAGGAATGGGGCAAGCAATGTCTAATGAGCCTTGTTCGAAAAGGTCAGTCTTACTGGGAAGGATTGTCTCGCCCTTGAGAGCGTGCAGCATTGAGGAACCCAAACCCCATGTCAAGTGTCAGGGATCTAAGTTATAAGGAAAGGTTAAAATAAAAGTCAATACCTTGCCTTACTTGGAAAGCAAAGTTTACGATATTCACTGGTTTGAAGCATTGCCTCTTTGGCAATGCAGTGCACTACCTAAGGTACTACCTCGTTAAGCAAGGGAAGGTTATTGGAGGCGAATGGTATTGATCCAATTCAGCCATCACTCCTCTGCTTGCTGACCCACATTGGCAGTTGATCCAGAGATGCCTCATTTTTAACATTCTCATCCTTGTTTTCAAATCCCTCCATGGTCTCTCCCCTCCCCAACTCTGTACTCTCACCCAGCTCCACAACCATTTGAGATCACAGCACTTCTCCAATTTTAACCCCTTGTGCACCCCCCTCCCCCCCACCCCCACCCAATCTCCTTCACATCCCACAATTGGTGGTCAGTCTTTCTGTGGTCCCAAGTAGCCCTGAGCTCTGGAATTCTCTCTACCTTTCTGCCTCTCTCTCCTCCTTTAAGACATTCCTCAAACCAAAATGCCTCTTTCAACCAGCTGTCCCAATACCCCCTCATGTGGCTCAGTGTCAAATTCTGCCTGGGAAGTGCCCCTTTGAAGCCCCTTTTACCAAGTTGAAGATGCTCTATAAATGCAAGAGGCTGTTGATCTCTTCCTGAATCTGAGGCCAGAACCTTCGGGTTGGCCAGCGGGGAGTGGGCCCCACTCGCCGAGGCGTAAAATGATGCGCGGTGACGCTGGGCGTGCGTCTTGACATCAGCGCGTGTCACTCGGGCCTTGAGTTTGGCGGGCGGGCTCCAGAGTCGGCCCATTAAAGCCATTTAAACAGCAATTAAAATAATTAACTTGTCCACCCGTCCAGCCTTAAGGTTGGCGGGTAGGCCAAGGGCTCATGCTGCCTTCGAATTTATCATGAAACCTCATCCACGGGTGGGAATGAGGTTTCGTGAAGGGTTTTAAACTTTAATTAAAAAATTCATAGACGTGTCCGAGCTCATGTGTGACACTGTCACTTGAGGGGGCCATGTCTTCAAATGTTATTTTTCCTTTGTTTTTTTTTTAAATATCAAACTGACCTCCCTGAGGCAGGCCCCTGTGCCTCAGGGAGACTTCTGCACATGCGTGAAAGAGCGCAGGCCCCCGACTCGGCCTACTCCCCTCCCCCCGCCCGCGCAGAGAGCGCTCAGCGCTTCCGGGTTTGCGTGTCATGCTGGGCGGGCCTTAATTGGCCCCGCCCACGTAAAATGACGGCGCCCAGCTGATTGTGGGCGGCGATCGGATGCCCGCCTGCCCGCACCCGGCCTCGCCCAACCGTCCCCGAAGAGGAGAAAATTCTCCCCCTAGAAATGACTGAACGTAACGGGCCAAAACTGAATGCATTTACGTGAAATTTAAAACAAAAAAGAACGATCTCCATTTATAGAGCACCGATGAAGGCCTCAGGACACCCCAAAGTATTTCACCACCAATAAAATCTTTTTGAAGTGTAGTTACTGATGCCGTTTAAGGAACATGCAGCTATTTTGCGCACAGCAAGCTCCCACAAACAGGAATGAAATAAATGATGGAAATCAGTTATTTTAGCAATGTTGTTTGAACGGTAAACGTTGACTCAGACACCCATGAGAACACCGTCTCTCTGCTTCATTGGCGATGTGAAATCTTTAGCGTTCAACTAAGAGGGCAGACGGTGCTTTGGTTGAATTTTTCGGCTGAAAGATGGCAGCTCCAGCAGTGCGGCACTCCTTCGGTTCACCGCGGAGAGACTGAAAGCGTTTCTCTTTTTGTAGCGCGGCATTCAGCCGCCTCCCCAGCTTTGGCCCGACTTCTGTGGGGACGTTTCGTCAGAGGTGGGGGTTGCAGACGTCGGCCTCGGCGCTGGGCCCGGCAACAGCCGCGGTGGCTGCCGGCCCCGCCGGGAGGTGGCGATGGTGGCGGAGGGTGCCTTGGGTTATTCGGGGTGGCTTTCAGCAGGCTCCGGGGGGAAGGGTGGAGGGGAGGGGGGTGCGGCAAGAAAAGCAGTCAGCTGGCTCCCAGCCCCAGCTCCCAAGAGGTACCCATCTTGTCATGTACTTTGTGGCCCTTTGACACCCGAGCTCCAGGGTGTTGTAATTGGAGGAGGTGCCCCAAAGATGCAGTGGGGAAAACCATCCCCCTGTCCCATGCACCACCCTCTTTCACCGCACCCCCCTCAACTGACCATCCAAATCCCCCCCACCACCACTGACCACCTGACACAGCTAGTGCAGTAAAAAAAAGGGGGGGGAGGGCTTGGCTTCCTTACCTCCACCTCTACTGGCCTCGATACTAGGCCTCTGGAGCTCGCTGCACCACTCACCGTTCTCGTCTGGCCTGTGACGGAAACTCAGGTGAGAAAGGAGTCGCTTCATTTCCGGGTAAGTAAGTAGGAGTGGAATGGCCTCGGTTTGCCCCTCCAGGGAAGTTACGGGCCAATATGTTTGACGTCAGTGGAATAAAGAGTCACAGGCTGCTTTTTCCCTCTGTCACTCCTAAGGAGAGTAACAACATCGGTTTGAATGGAAGAGAACCATGTCAGATGGTAGAGATATGTTAATGGTATTGGCCGACAATGATTTGAGCAGGGTAGATTTAAAAGTGTAAACATCTATGGTCAACATCCTCCTGGCTCCACCATTAAGTCAGCACAACACCCTTTTTGGTGGCAGTGTCCAGCGGTCACTGTTAAGAACCCCTGGTGTGACTGTTGCTATGAAATGCATAATGATACAGCACAGAAAGAGCCCATTAGGCCCACCTTGCCTATAGCAGCTCTTTGAAAGGGTTATCCCGCTACCCCCAGCTCTTTCCCCATAGACCTGCAATTTTCCCTTTCACGCACATATCTAATTCCTACTGTTGAATCTGCTCCCACTTCTCTTTCAGAAGGCCCGATCCAGATCGTAACAACTTGATGCACAATTTCTTTTTTTCCCTCATGTTGCCCCTGGTGCTTTTGTCAATCACAAATCTGCATCCCCTGGTTATTGACCTTCCCGCCACTGGGGACTGATTACAGAGCTCATGGTGTACGTTGACATCAGTCACCATCCAAAATTGGAATGGGGTCCGGACTAGGGCGTTGGACCCCCAGTTCATTTCGGCAATGACCCAGGGTTTCTCATCCTTCATCTTCTGCTCAAGCTCACTGGGCCAGCCCTCAGCTCAGAGAACGTAAAAGATATGGAACTGCACATGTGTAGCCCACTCCAGGCCTGCGCATGCGCAGGAGGTTCGTGGCTTGTTGGGGCTTGGAGTTCCTGACCTCCATTCTTAAGGTGAAGTTAAGTTGGGTTTCATAACACTCACCACTCCCTCGCTGGCTCTTTGGAGTAGTGGCGTTTTGCTCGGCCTGGCCAAAGAGCTGAAATTTGTGCCTGTAAGTTGATGTCTGAGTGCACTCAGAAATCCAGGGGAACAGGACCTCCATGGGTGAGGTTGAAACCCTGTGAGGTGGGCCATTGTTGAAGCCATCTGAGTTGGAGCGACTTCTGGAGAGAATTCTAAGGTGAGATCTTCAAAGGTGTAGATCTGAAATCTTCGTGAGAGAAAAGGAGTTTCAATGAAATTGGTTGCCTCACAGTGTGATCAACGTCTGGGTAGGTTGTTGAGAG
Organism: Carcharodon carcharias; assembly: GCF_017639515.1. Taxonomy (NCBI): domain Eukaryota; kingdom Metazoa; phylum Chordata; class Chondrichthyes; order Lamniformes; family Lamnidae; genus Carcharodon; species Carcharodon carcharias. The sequence continues at coordinate 180,130,775 of NC_054473.1, forward strand.
AATCTGTTCTGGTTACATTTGTCATTTGTTGAGTAGTGTGGTATATCCGACCACAGATTGCCCATTAATCCTCATGTACCTCATAGTCACCCTGAATGTTAGAGTATAAGATAGATATTGTTTTATCTTTCTGACCTTGCAAAGTAAAGTTTATATTTGTTTGTTTAAAACCTGTGGAATCCCATGTCTTTATTCTCTTAGCAAGTGTATTGAATCTCAAACATTGTCTACTTCAATCGAACTGGATCACTAACTGCATCTCACCAATAACTTGGGGATCTGGCCAAGAGTCATAACAATAGGTAAATTTTAATGAATGGTATAAAAACCTTCACAGCCCTGACTAACAATGTTACAAATTCTACTCACATAGGGAACTAAAACTTAGCCAACTGTCCATTTATCACTGTTACGCCCTGGCAGATAGGGTTGTAGTATGACAATTACAACCAAAGAAAAGCCTAACTGAGTTCTGAGCTCAGCTGGACTGGATAATTCTGGGCAACTGAAGCTACGCTGTAGTGTACAATGATTGGAGGTGAGGGCTGTATACATCATTATCACTTGAATTTGTGTTCTCATTGGAACATGGTGAAGTAAATTAGCTACTTTATAGAACAAATTCCCATTGGATTTTCAAAGCTTCGACCTAGTAGAAAAGTATAAATTAAGTTATTAGTAAATAAAATCACCATTCAGAGAGGAGTGAGACAGTGGTGTAGTGGTGATGTTACAAGACTAATCATTCAGAAACTCAGGCTAATAGTCTGGTGACGCGGGTTCAAACCCCACCATAGTAGCTGATGGAGCTTAGCCTTTTTGATCTTTTTTCCCGCCACCATCCACTCCCCCCACCTCACCCCCACTAGGGCCAACTGTCACTTTCCAGAGTACTTACCCTGGTGCTGCTATTATCAGATTCTGCTTTCCACTCTTGATGCCACCATTAGCACCTCCTTTAGCCAGTGCCACCACTATTAACAACCCTTTGACCTTTTGTCTATGACATCTTTCACAATCTCTCCTTTGCCTCTACCTATCGCTGGCCTTCTATCCAGCTTCACCTGTTCTGCCACCCCTTAAACAGTATATATTTCATAATTTTCTACCTCCCTTTAGCTCTGAAGAAGAGTCATATGGACTCGAAACGTTAACTCTGTCTTTCTCTCCGCAGATGCTGTCAGACCGGCTGAGTTTTTCCAGCATTTTTTGTTTTTATTTCAGATTTCCAGCATCTGCAGTATTTTGCCTTTGTCTCCCCTTCAAGACTTATTCCTGACTCTCTATGACCTTCAATTACTTTCTAACATTCTGATACAGCCTGGAAATGCATGTCTGAGAGAAAGACTAGAAATACTTTATATAACTCAAAACTGTAGCATAAGGGTCTGTCATTGAAAGGGTTAATGTGGGACTGGGTACAGTACTGCTCATACTGTGATGTAAAGGAACACATGACCCAAGGCTAGAGGGCAGTCTTGTGCTGGACAGGGATGCGTAGAGGCAAGCATGGAGACAGCTCCTAGCTAAGTCCATATACTGTACATATGTATATAGTTACTAGTAGTTAATAAACACTGGGTACAGTGCCACCCACAGTTACTGAACCACACACAACATCTTAACAAAAACCACTTTCCCAAGGGCAATTAAGGATGGGCAATAAATGCCTGCTTTGCTATCAATGTCCATATCCCAAGAACAAATAAAGGGAACACACTTTTTCACAGCCTCGGGTGTTCTCAAAGAGTTTTACAACCAACGAAGTACTTTTTTTAAAAAAGTAAAATCACTGTTGTAGTGAGGGCAGCTTTATGGGGCAACAGAATTGAAAGCAGCAGGAGGAGAGAAAGGCACCTAAAAGTAAAAGAGCAAGTCTTTCCCTCAGGGTGAGAGAGAGAGAGAGAAAAGACATGAGCTTTTTAGGGTTGACACTGCGTCAAACAACATGTGCAGCATCTTCAAAGTTGTCAGAGTAAGTCTAATTGGCGGTGTAAAACACAAGTGAAATGGGAGGACACAAATAGCTTACAGCTTGAAGCCTTCGGCAATCACAGCAAGTCTTTCATGGTAATGTACAGGTAAGGAGTTTGAGATCATCTTATTAGTCAGCTGAAAATTTCTTGAGGAAGGTCCCCTCCTCTGGTCCGAGTGCCTCACCCTGCTCAAGAATGTCGACCTTAATCTTCTATAGTTACAGTCGAGATGCTCTGCTGATGGCTGTGAAATTGATTCAGGCCCAGGGGAACAAGCTGTGAGATCTGAGCGAGAAAGAGAAAGCCAGGGGTTGGGGGGGGGTGGGGGGTGGTGGTTGCGGTTGGGACAATAGCTGCTGCCAGGCTGAAGCCAAAGGGTGAGGAGAAGAAGAGAAATGACAATCTTGAAATGGAGAAATTGATTTCAGCTGGCGAGAGTCTCAGCTCCACGCAGCGCTGTAAGAAAAGGCAGGCTGACAGAAAAAAAAATTACACAATGATGAATCCTGTTACCGGAGAATGGAAAGGAACAAAAATAAAAACCAACCCAAATAATATTTGCACGTGAAGGAATGAAAACTGTATTGAGCGGAAATAATGGAAACATCAGCTAGCGTATCTTGCACGTTTAAACATAATAACCTCCAGCTGCCAGTCATTGCAGTGTTAGTTCTATCTAGGCTTGACATTGTTGGGTTATTTTTTTTTTGTTGTAGTTGTTGCTCTCTGAACCCTGATCTTGTATTTAAATTATTGAACTAACTGTTTCCGAATGGTTATTAACACCTCTCAGCTATATGTCTTCTCCACAGCCGTATTCAAAGACGTTTTGTGTAAAAGTGGCAATTCTTTTGCACTTTTGTTAGATGGATGTATTGTGTAGCAACAGAAATATTGATCTGGATTTTAACTGGGGGGGAGGGGGGTGTTGGGGGAGAATGCTCAGGATGGTTGAGGGTTGCTCGTTTGGGAGGGAAACCTCGGTCCCAGCTACCACCACCATCGCAGGCATCACAACATGAAGTTTGGGTTAATTTAACTCCGAGGGGCGGGATTTTACTTTGGCTGGGCCTCAGCACTGCCCGGGGTGGGTCTCGCCACAGCGGGGCTGGAAAATCCCGGCCCAAGGCTTCATTAACGAGCATTCAGAAGAGTCTTCCTTCCAAAGCTGACAGGGCCAGGGATGGAAGTTTGGCAGGGTCAGGGTGCCTTAGGAACCTGGAGAAGAGGCCTGGGCTGGACAAGGTCTTTGGAAGTTGATGCCAGCATGAATAGTGTAGTAATTGCAAGTTAAACTTTTCATAATATTATGGGGATCGTGTAACAGCACAGATGAATCAGCCCTAAGTGCAGGTAATCTTAAGGGTGGAGCTTTCTAGCCTTGGTCTTGGTATAAGCATGTAGTTTCATCAGGAGCTCTGTAAATAAAGTTTATTAATTCTAACAAGTAACCTGTCCGGTACCCCAAGTTTTTATTACAATTGGCGTTGAGGATAAATAGCCCCAATGCTGCACCTCACCTCACCAATGTGAGTATTTCGCTTTTTAAGGGAAGAAGGGAGAGTATACTCACCAGCCCTGCCATTCTTCAGCAGAATTTACCCGTACGACTCATCCAGCAAAGACTGGAGTCAGTACATAGAGCGTCTAGGTTTCTACTTTGTGGCGCACAAAATAACAGCCGAGGAGAAACAGAAGGCAATTCATCTAAGTGTCAGCAGGGGCAAAACATATAATCTAATCTGTAGTCTGACAGCCCCAAACACAGCAAGTTCCTGATCCTTCAATGAGCTAGTAGACATTGTGAAGGCACACTTTCAGCCTAAACCACCGGTGAACATGCAAAAATTCAAGTTCAACTCCAGAGTAGGGGCTCATGGTGAGTCCATCGCAACGTAAGTTGCGAATTTAAAACAGTTAACGGAGAACTGTGACTCCAGAGATACTCTAAATGACATATTGCGAGATCATTTGGTTTGCGGCGCACACGATGATCTACAGCGCTATTTACTTGTAGAAGTTAATATAGACCTGGAGCGCGTCATGGAGATAGCGCAGGCAATGGAGAGTGCTGAGAGGGACTCGCAGGCTTTGCAGAGTGTGCAACATGGCACCCTTCCTCCAGTCAGGGCAGGAACCTACCACCAGGCATGGCACAAAAACCAGGGAGATAACTGCGAAGCGGGACATGGCCCCCATTGCTCGTAAAACAAAAAGAAATGCTAGAAGCAGCTGAGCAGTAATTCAGAAATTAGTGTTACCGAAGTGGGGAAAATCATGTACCGGAAACCTGCAGATTTAAAGAGGCAGAATGCCACTACTGTCACAGAAAAGGGCATCTTACAAAACAGTGCAGGGTGAGATCAAGGCAGCCGTTCAGACAGCAGGTCGAGATGATTGAAGTGCACAAGATAAATTAACCAAAGCAGCTGATCCTGACATCTATTCCCTATACAATCTCAAAACCAGGAAAACTGAACCAATCACCATTACCCTTCAAGTAAATGGGAATCCTCTAGTCATGGAGGTTGACACAGAGGCATTGATCTCAGTGGTGGGAGAACACATCTTTAAATACCTCAGGGAAGGCACCCAGCCATTGAGTTTGGAGCAAACCACGGCTCAACTAGAAACGTATACTGGAGAGGCAATGCAGGTGAAAGGCATCACCTCTGTACCTGTCACCTACAGGCAACAGACAGCCCAGCTGCCAGTCATTGTTGCAACAGGAGAAGGATTTACCCTTCTGGACTGGGATTGGAGCATCTCGCCGTTATCTCACTCAGTGGGCACATGTGGCAGCCAGAAACCATGCTCGCCGACAATTAAGCCCATTAAGGAGGCAATTGAAAGTGATTTTTCGTGGATGGTCAATGTGTATGTTTGGCATTGGGCCATTCCCCCAGGCGGCCTCTACATTTTTGCTCAAACCTCGATCCAGGGCAGGATGAAATCTCCGTGGGGAAATAAAATAAATAGAGATGTCTGGGGGCTGGTTTCTTTATGAGGTAAGCTTTCAAGTGCTTGATGGTGCTGCATGGACACATTTCACCACATTTTTGTTGTTTTGTTTATTCTGTGGAGGTCTGCAGCTCCCTCAGGTACCTGTCTGCCTTCAGGGAGCTCAGTAGAAGCGCTCACCAGCACCCACGGTGAACATCTGCACCCGCCCTCTTCCCAGCCCCACCGGCAGTGCTGAGCCTTACTCAGTGCACATTTTATGCTGGCTGGCTGTTCATTGGCTGGCCAGTGTGAAATCTCAATCAGGGGCCAATCGTGATTGGGGGCAAAAAATGGTAAAAAGTATTCGGGACAAAAGAAATGATTTAATGGCACAAATAGAGGCTAATGGGTATGATCCTATAGCCATTACAGAGATACGATTACAAGGAGATCAAAGCTGGGAACTAAATATTCAGGGGTATGTGACTTTTTGAAAAGACAAGCAGGAAGAAAAGGGTGGTGGGGTAGCTTTGTTAGTATGAGATGGAATAAGTATGATAGCAAGAAATGATATTGGATTGGAAGATGTAGAATCCATATGGGTGGAAGTAAGAAATAACAAGGGAAAGAAAATACTGTTGGGAGGCCCCCTAACAGTAGCTATACTGAAGGACAGAGAATAAATCAGGAGATAATGAGGGCGTGTAAAAAAGGTAGCACATGAATCATGGGTGACTTTAATCTTCATGTAGATTGGGGAAATCAAATTGGCAGGGGTAGCTATGAGCAAGAATTCAGAGACCTAAAGTTTCATCCCGGCGGCGGACGTGATTGGCCATCCATTTCCCGACTGATCCCAGGCCCTCTGATTGTGATCGGTCCTGACCGCGATTTCATGCTGGCTTTGCTGGGCGGGGGCGAGAAGGGGGTGGGCACAGACATCGGCGCAGGCGCGGGCCAAGGGCTGAAAGAAAGCTCCCTGAAGGCAGAGAGCTACTTCCAGGAGCTGCAGACCTGAAAACCATGAAATGAAGTTTTGGAAATCAGAAAAAAAATGTCCAAGCATCACAATCAGGCAGCTGAACATATAGATGATAAAAATAAAAGCAAAATACTGCGGATGCTGGAAATCTGAAACAAAAACAAAAATAGCTGGAAAAACTCAGCAGGTCTGACAGCATCTGTGGAGAGGGATACAGTTAAAGTTTCGAGTCCATATAACTCTTCAACAGAACTAAGGAAATATAGAAATGAGATTAAATATAAGCTGGTAGAGGAGGGTGGGGACAGGAAGAGCTGGATGGAGGGCCAGTGATAGGTGGAGGCAAAGAAGAGATTGCCAAGGATGTCACAGACAAAAGGACAAAGAGGTGTTGACGGTGGTGATATTAGCTATGGAATGTGCTAATGGTGACATTAAGGGTAGAAAGCAGGACGAGCAAGTGACAAATGGTCCTAGTGGGGGTGGGGTAGGGGGAAGGGATCGAAATGGGCTAAAAGGTGGAGATAAAACAATGAATGAAAATACATTTAAAAAATAATAGAAATAGGTGAGAAAAGAAAAATAGATGATAAAAATGCTGTCCACAGATTTTTATATTTATTTTATTTAATAACGGAAACCTCACCCTGCCCTTCGATGAGGTTTGACGAGAAATGCAAAGTCCGCCTGTCCGATTCTCCCATCTGCCAACCGTAAGGTTAGATGGGCCATGAAAACTCAGAGGTAATTGCACCGTTAATGGGCTTTAATGACCTCTTAATTTCGGTGCACGCGATTCCAACTCTTGTGTGTGAGATGACGTCGGGACACATGCCCAATGTCTTCTCATGCTATTTTACACCCGATCGGGTTGGATCCATGCCCGCCCTTGGGGCGTAAAATTATGCCTATGGATTGTATTCGGGGCAGTTTCCTTGAACAATATGTTGTGGGTCCAACCAGGTATTTTGGATCTGGAAATGTGTAATGAGGCAGGTTTAATAAGTTATCTCAAGAGTAAAAGGCCTCCTAGGAAACAGTGACCATAACATGGTAGAATTTAGCATTCAGTTTGAGAGTGAGAACTTGGGTCAGAGACAACTGTGCTAAACTTAAATAAGGGTAAAACAAAGGAATGAGGGCAGAGATGGCTGGAGTGGACTGGGAAAGGAGTTTAGCAGAAAAGACAGTTAATGAACAATGACAATCATTTAAGAAAATAGTTCAGGACTCACAACAAAAATATATCCCAATGAGGAAGAAGGATTCTAAGAAGGGGATAAACCAACATGGTTAACCAAGAAAGTTAAGGAAAGTGTCAATTTGTAAGAGAAAACATATAATGTGGCAAACGTTACTGATAAGCTAGAGGTTTGGGAAAGTTTTAAAAAGCAACAAAAGATGACCCAATAAAGAGGGAGAAAATAAACTTTGAGGGTAAACTAGCAAGTAATATAAAAATGGACAGTAAGAGCTTCTTTAAATATATAAAAAGGAAGTGAGAGGCCAAGTTGGACAGAGGCCACTGAGAGAATGAGGCTGGGGAAATAATAATGGGGAACCAGGAAATGACAGAAGATTTGAATAAATACTTTTGCATCAGTCTTGATGGTAGAAGACACTAACAGCATCCAAAAAATACTAAATAATCAAGGGGCAAAAGTCGGGGGAGGAAATGAATACAATAGTTATTATTAGAGAAAAAGTACTAGAGAAACTAATGGGGCTAAAGGCCGATAAGACCCCTGGACCTGATGGGTTGCATCCTAGGGTATTAAAGGAAGTAGCTACAGAGATGCGGATGCACTGGTAGTAATCTTCCAAGAATCCTTAGATTCTGGAGATTTCCCAAAGGATTGGAAAACTGCCAATGTTAGACCCTTATTGGAAAAAGGGGGGAGACAAAAAAACAAGTCACTTAAGGCCAGTTAGCTTAATGTCTGTCATTGGCTGTAGTAATCTGATATGTAATATACCTTTAAGACAAGTGTTGTAATGTCTGGACACATGATTTTAATCCCCAACAGCAGGGTAGCGTGGACTACCTCTGTGAGAGAGTCTTGAGTTAGACACTGAAGAGTGAAGACAGAGTTTTGAGTTGTGAGTACACAAATGTAGCTGCAGGGTTTAGCTTGCACATAAACAGCATGTGTTTATCCTAACAATGATCTCCTGATGTTCTCTGTCTCTGTACCAACTTAGTGACCCTGAAACAAGCATGCAATGTGGATCCTTTAGCTCCAGCAAACCGAGGTTCACTGGACCCAACATTGGCTCAAACCAATTCCTGGAAAGTAAAAATCAGGAAGTTGGCTCATTATCAATTGAGTTGCTTCTTGTAATCTTTCATCTAAAACACTGACATGAAAGCCGTCTTGAAGGAAGTTCCAGTGGAGCACTCAGTAAAAAAAGGAAGCAGGCCAGCCAACCATTGGCTGTTGTGAAGCTCCTGAGCCATCAGTAGATATTCTCTGGCTTTATGGTCTTGCACTCCCAGAAATTTGAGGAGTAACGTTTTTTTGATCTGGTTGGGGAGGAAAAAATTTTGAACTAATGAGGCACATGCCCCATGTTAACAAATTCTCCCCACCACACCCTCCCTCAGCTATGCTGATTTGTAAAGGTAGAGTCATGGGTTAATGGTTATGTTAATGAGATCATGATGGTGATGATGATGTAAGCATGACATCAGGAGGCGGATGGTCAAGAGGCTCCAAGAGAGCAAAGTGCTGAACAGTTTGTGTGCTGAAATCACGTGCTTGCCCTGAGGTCTTTGTAACTAGTTCTTATTAAATAGTTTCAAGAAACTATACACCAACTATCTCAAGTCACTCACAGAATAAGAAAAGCTTCATCAATCCTCATGGCAAAACACGAAAGCACCCCAAAACATGGAAACAGATCGAAACAGTAAATAAACTGAAGCTGCCAATTATTCTGATGGTATAGAAGATACTGCAGTATATGCAGCTTTTGAATGTTGCACCTTTAATCACATTTTTAAAAAAAAATTATTTTAAAACACTTGGCTGCCTGGAATGTGATAATTTAAAGTAAATGCATATTTCTTTATAGTTTGCTGTGCATTGCAAATTATTTTGATTGCTGTAATTTGAGGGAAAGGCTTTCTGTCCCCACATGTCAATGAGATGCTAAGATGTCCCAGCAGTCAGATCCTTGTCAATGAATAATGGAAATTATTGAACAATTTGCTCTGTGAGTAAGTGTAGGTGTGTTTCTTTTTCTCGAGTAGACAGGATGAGCTCAAAAAGATTCTCAAGGTGACTGCTCGGCCAGTTATGGTGCAGCCAATTTCTCCTTGAATACTTAATTAAATTTCAAATTTATTTGGAATCTATGACCCTTTTTTCCTTCTGTTTGAGTTTCAAGGCGACAGCTCCAGACTTAACACTCAGCACATGCTGAAGGTAGGAGCAGGAGGAAGACATTCAGCTCCTCTAGCCTGTTCTGCCATTCAGTTAGATCATGGCTGACATGTCTCTTAACTCCATCTACCCACATTTGTTCCATGTCCCTTGGCCCAGCAACAAAAAAGTTACCCCTCTCACTTTTGAAATTCTCAGTTACACACCCCACCCTTACTCAGCCCCCACCCACCCCCCCCCCCACCCCCACACTCCCAATCTGCTCACCCCCTACTCCAACAGGAATTTTTGGGGAAGAAGATTCCGGGGTTGGATGGATTTTCATGGTCCTGCTCGGTTCTGAACTGGGTAGGGCAGGAAAATCAAATGGCGGTGGGGATGCGGATCACAAGTCCCGCCCCCATTTCCGGCACCAGCCATAATCGCCGGTGGTGAAAACCAAAGCGGCTGAGTCAGGAATCCCACACGTTGCCATTGAGAGGTTGCCCGCACCATTGGAGGAGTGGACAGCTCACAACGTTGGCAATTTGTTTATCAAATCCCTCCTAAATCACAGGCTCGTGGTGTGAACCATAGATCGGAGGCGGGAAGACGATAAAAGGTGCTTCAAAATGGCGCTGCCTCCTTTACAGTTCATCATGAGATGCTGGAGCCTGAATTATTTGGGCTCAAAACGTTAACTCTGTTTTCCTCTCTACAGATGCCTACAGACCCGGTAAATTTTTCCAGCACTTCCTGTTTTTATTTCAGAGCTCCGTTATCTGCAGTATGTTGCCTTAATTTTAGGTTGAGTGTCATGCCCAGGAAAGGCAGGTCCTAGTCATGATTTTAAACGTGGACTGTAATCAGTAAATAATGTTCTGGAATTGTCGTTCATTTGAAAATGGACACTGAGGAGGCTGTTAAGATGTCCGCAAAGGGGCAGGTTACTTTTACAATTTCTGCACAGCCTACCTCAAATTTCTAGAAAGTTCCTACTTGAATGCCAAGGGGGCAGTGCTTGCCCTTGTATGCACATACCAAGGCAAATACTATCTGCAGAATTAACCCTTGTTATTGTTTGTGGATTGACAAAAAACACAACACATGACTCCATGGGCAAAATTTTCCCCCATCGGTGGGGGGGGGGGTCGGTGGGAGTGTGCAGGAACAGGCACAGACAGGTGGGCCTCCGATCAGTGCCCACAATCGGGGGCACGTCGCTATTTTACGTGGGCAGGTCAATTAAGGCCCACCCAGCGTGACATCCGCCATGAGTTAGGACGTGTCCGTAGCTTTTATTTAAACATTTAATAAAAATTTAAATACCCTCATGGGTATTTAAATCCCGCCCATGGATGAGGTTTCATGTTTTTTTCCGAGGCCCGCCAGGGCTCCCGGCCTGCTAAGGTTGGACGGGCAGGTCCATCAATCATGTTAATGAGTTTTTTACTGGCCTTAATAGGCCTTTGACAGCCGAATCGGCTGTGCGCCCGCTGAACTGAAAATCTAAATGAAGCGGGGTGAGGTCGGGACACATGTCCGACATATCCCCGCGTCATTTTACGTGTCGCCGTGTGGGCCCTGCCCCCCGCCCCCCGCTCGCCAACTGGAAGATTTTTCTCTGTGCCTCCGGAGTTTGAACGTTAACAGTGAGAGCTGGATATAAATCAACTCATCCTGAGTAAGTGTGAGGAACTCATCAAATATCCCCATTGTGTAGCCATGGTTTTGGACTTCCAGATCATTCTGGGTGGACAATATAAGTTGATGATGTGACTGAAACTGGCTTCAGATAATGTATTGTACATATCTCAATACCCAGAGAGAAACTCGGAGAACACTGACCACCGACTATAGAACATTAGCAGCAGAAAAGGCAGTTGGTCCACACCTTTTTAAACCTGGAGGCTGTTACATCTAAAAAGCCTCCCAAACTGATTCCTGCTCCAAGTCCACTTGCAAAGAAACTCCTGGTAAGAAGGAAGTACAAGTGACTAATTTTGAGAACTGTTAAATATCCATCTCTTTGAGGGAATCCTATAATAATCCCTGAGATACGAATACAGGTATTGAAACCACCTAAACGGCACTTTTGATGTATAAACATTGCCTTAGGACAAAGAACAAAGAAAAGTACAGCACAGGAACAGGCCCTTTGGCCCTCCAAGCCTGCGCCGATCATATTGCCCGTCAACTAAAACATTTTGCACTTCCAGGGTCCGTATCCCTCTATTCCCATCCTATTCATGTGTTTGTCAAGCTGCCTCTCAAACACCACTATCGTACCTGCTTCCACCACCTCCTCTGGCAGCGAATTCCAGACACTCACTACCCTATGCGTAAAAAACTTGCCCCGCACATCACCTTTGCTGGGCCCGCAATGACTATTTTTCCTATGACCAACCAATCTTGTGAACTATTTTTTTGTTTACAGCTTGTAAAAGCGTACGATTCCTTTGAGTCGTACCTTTCACGCCTATGTGTGTGTGGGTAATGTAACATTTGGATATTCGGGGGTGAATGCATGAATAAGTAATCATCTTTATTTAAACCCACAAAAGCTTGCTTCCATTATTTAAATTGACCACATACACTGCACAGGCTAAGAAAAACACACTTTCTTGCCAAAACCATGCTGATTATGGGCAGCGGGAGAAAGCGTGCAAGGGTTTTAGTTCATTTCAAGCCCTGTCAGCAAAGCTGAGTTGTATATTTGGTTACAAAAATGACAGTGCTTTGATTGGAAAAGGTAAGTGAACATTAAATAACCTGATTTCCAGGTTGTTACTTTTGACAACTGGCAAGCTGTCATGTGAAAGAAAGCATTGTAAAAGTGGAAAAGTCTTCAGGTACATTAGGATAAACTATCAATTAAATAAATTACTATTCTGCATTGTAAAATGTTGAAAGGCCAGTTAAGTGTGAGATCCAGAGCTAATTTCTCAAACTCTCCCCATGGCTATTAGGCGTTTTTTGCAGAAAGGCTCAGTTGTCAGTTTGGCCATTTAAACACTTTGACCAGGGTTTGAGCTTTCATTCATTCTTTGCAGATCAGCTCAGCCATTGGGTTGGCTTTTGAAAGATTTTACAGATGTATGAGCCCGTGGATGAACCTTCAAAAGCACCAACAAACTCTGGTGCAAATTTAGTTTGTTCAGCTGTCCTGGGGAATGTGAGTTTGATGGCTTTGACAGAATTCCAAACTTCTGAAGCAGATAATAGACTGTTCAAGTGCCTACTCAAGTGATATCTATTTGTTTTGACAGACTTATGAGCTTCTGAAGAGGACAGTAGTTTTAAGTGCCTATTTAAATTATGTTTGTTTATTTTGACAGATCTGTGGTCTTCTGAAGAGGCTAATGGTTTTTGCAAATGCATTTCAGGTGATGCTTATTTATTTTGACAGTTTTATGAGTTTTCAAAACTTCCAAATGTTTTTATTTAGAAGGGTGGGGGGTAAAATAGGGGGGATTGGTCATTGCGTGAGAAGGGCTTTACCCTAATCTGAAGAAGTAGATTATGTTTATGGGAACAGAGACGGGTTTTTTAACCTGGGCACCTCAGCATTGGCCTGACTCTACCTAGGCAGGCCCGCCCTCCAGTAGATGAAAACCCTACCTGTCAGCACTGCTGGAAGGGAGGCAGGATCATGACATTAGGATTAATCCTAACTCCTGCTTCCCGCCTCCAGTGGGAAAATTCCAATCCAGATTTCCACTATCCTCGGTGACCACGATGAAGCTTATGTCCCAAAATATATGTGGTCCTGTATTTAATTTGTGTCGTGAGAGTTAGTTACTATCCCATTCCAGGGATAAATGTCTCAGCTCCATTCCAAACCGTGAAAGAGCTATTTCTGCAGAATTTATATTTTCTAATCTCCACTGTGCTTTCACACTGGCAATTTGCTGCCTATTGTATGTTTCCATTCAATTCTTTGGTGATATCTGGATATGCCTTTTTTTTTAAAGATAGATTGAGAAAATGTTTTTCAACATCTACTTATGGTACAGATTCAAACAAAGAATCACAGAGCACTGATAAAAAGGAATTACTGGGAAACTCCAGCTTATTTTTGAAATACCCTGGTAAATGCTATTTTTTATGTTTCCTACTTAAATTCTCCTGTCTTTGGTAGAATAAACAACAGCTTGCTGGTTTTCAGTTATACATTCGAAGTAATCAAATCTGTAACACTTTAAACTGTTTAATATAACACTGCAGGCTATTTTTGTAGTGATTCAGGGTATGAAATGGTAGCTGTGGGTTGAACTGTTTCAGCAGCTAACCCATTGCCAATGGTTTTCCAGAATAAAGTCTGCCCAGCGCAGCCTATGGAAGAATGAAGGGAACTATAGTTATGTAGAACTGCAGCACATTTTTCATAAATGTCCAAAGTGTTCCACGAATTACTCTTAAAACGCAATTGTTCATTTTTTTTTACAAGCTTGGCAGCCATTTTGTGTGCAGCAGGCAGGCGTAAACAAAATGACTGGTCAATCTGTGCTTTTTGCTTTGGTGGATTGGACAAAAGGAGAACTGCTCTACTTTGAATAACACCATGGAGCCTTTAACACCCATCCAACAGGGGGCCTTGATAATCGTCTCATTTGTGGGTAACAATTCTAACATTGCTAAACTTCCCTCAGTGCTGCATTGGAGAGTTGGCCTCGCCCTCAGGCGGACAAATGATGTGCTGATTCAGAGGTGAGAGCGCTAGCAACTAGATAAGTGACACATTAATGGTCTGGAGTTTCCTTCTTCAATGCAACACAGGAGTTGCACCAGGAGCTCTCCCCATTTTGCTAGTGGCAAGTAATACCCAAGAATCCTGACAATCTCACTAGAATAAGTTTGAACTTAAGATGGCTCTAACTGGGCATAAATAAGCATAAACAATTGGGGCCTAAGGAAATCCAGACCTACACCAGTATATTTCTTCTTTGAATCTCAGTACTGGTCCAGATTGTTCTTGTATACCTTTAAATAGAACTCCAGTTCGGACCTGTACCAGTCATCTCCAGGTTTTACTGGTTTTTCCTTCTGGGCTAAGTTTAAAATTCTTTGGCCATATTCATGCACATCAGGCTCGTATGTTTAAGAACCTGCAATCAGGGGTAACATATCAATTTTTAATGTGAATTATACTTTGTCATATATAACCATTAACAGCAGGTCTCAGTGAGGATAAATGTTTCTAAATCATTCAAAATATTGCAATTAAAAGGCCAGAAAATTGTTGCCTGCTCTGTCTGTCAATCTGCTGTCAGTGTTGAGAGACCTCCTCCACTCCTGTGCAAGTGTAATTGGAGGATACTCCTGTTTGAGAGTCATAGATGGTGTGGCCAGTTTGGTAGGTGGAGATTTGTTCTGTTGAAGTGTTTTGATGGATAGATGTGAAAGATTGAGGAGACTTGGGTCCATTGTAATCAGACAAGGAAAACAGTTATGCCCTAAGTTTCATCATGAAACCATGTAATTGGTTTACAGGTGTCCTTGGATGCAAGTGAGGAGCTAACTCCAGGCCATGACATTTTCCCGAAAGGATCTTTGCTTTTGCCGAATGGTAATAATTATTTCCTTTACGTTATCAACATCCTGGGGGTTACCATTGAACATAAACTGAACTGGACTAGCCATATAAATACTATGGCTACAAGAGCAGGTCAGTGGCTAGAAATCCTGCAGCGAGTAACTCAGCTCCTGACTCCCCAAAGCCTGTCCACCATCTACAAGACACAGGTCAGGAGTGTGATGGAATACTCTCCACTTGCTTGAATGAGTGCAGCTCCAACAACACTTAAAAAGCTTGACACCATCCAGGACAAAGCAGCCTGCTTGACTGGCACCCCATTCACAAACATTCACTCCCTCCACCACCGACGCACAGTTTTGGTTGAACTCATACTTATGGAAGATGGGAGGCCGGCCAGGACAGTATTGGATTAGGTGAGGCTGCAAGTATCCAATGGCTCAATTTTTTGTCATCCCAACTTTCCCTTTTTGATTTACCGCATCTTGTTCTGTTGAAGAGTCATACGGACTCGAAACGTTAACTGTGTTCCTCTCCGCAGATGCTGTCAGACCTGCTGAGTCTTTCCAGGTATTTTTGTTTTTGTTTTGGATTTCCAGCAGTTTTTATGTTTTTATTCTTTTCTCACCCTTGGTAATATTCAGCATTGTGGACTTTGGTTCTTCTCCTGAGATGAATACAGTGAAATGCCCCTCTAAACCGCTTTGTATTGCTTGGTCCAAAAACAAAAATTGCTGGGAAAACTCAGCAGGTCTGACAGCATCTGTGGAGAGGAAGACAGGGTTAACGTTTTGAGTCCATATGACTCTTCATCAGAACTAAAGAGGAATAAGAAATGTGGGGAAATATAATCTGTTTAAGGGGGGGTGGGACAGGTGGAGCTGGATAGGGGGCCAGTGATAGGTGGAGGCAAAGGAGAGATTGCCAAAGATGTCAGAGACAAAAGGACAAAGGGGTGTTGACAGTGGTGATATTGGCTAATTAGCTAACTAGCTGTATTGTTTGGTCGTTGAGTTATCTTTGAGATGGTTAGCAGAAGCTAACACTTGGCCCATGGTGACAGGGTTGATAAACAGAGGGCACCGATGCAAGGCAGTTGGGCAAAGAACCAGAAGTGGCATCAGGAGAATTTTTTTTTACACAATGAGTGTTTAGGATTTGGAATGCAAGGGCGGTGGAAACAGATCCAACAGGATCTGTCCTTTCAAAGGGAATTAAACAACTACCTGAAGGAGAAACAAATTCCAGGGAGAGGGGGAAGAGTGTGGGGTGTGGATGGTGGGGAGGGGTAGTGGTGGGGCAGAGACAGTGAGACAAGCTGGATTACTCTTTAAAAAAGCCGAAGATGACCCAATGGGCCAAATGGTCTCCTTCTGTGTTGCATTATTCCATGAGACTGTGTGATCACCTGGTCTCAGTCTGAACATCTGTGGGGGCCGGAGAAGAATTTTCCAGAGTACCGTTTTTTCCTTATTGTTCCAGGCCGGGATTTCCCTCTCATTGGGCAGGCGCGGGAATGGCCACTAGACAGACCGCCACCCGCGATGGGGCTCAGAAAGCGATTTCACGTTCTTGGGGCTGGCCAATTCACGGCCAGCTAGCGCCAAACACACACTAAGACCCTCAGCGCTGCTGGGGTGAGGGGGGGTTGGTGGGGCAGGAGGAGCGTGAGCGCCGACGTGTGCGGGGGGAAGAACGGACTGAAAGCAGCCCTGAAAGCTTAGGGAGCTAAAGAATTTTACAAATGATATAAATGTGTCTCAGTCACATGAAGAGGGACATGTCAAAAATGATGTTAATTTTAAAAAAAAATTTTCTTTAGCCACCGTTGGATACCTCATGGATGAGGTTACGTTAAAAAATGCAAAGGCCGCCTGGCCTTTTGGCCGAGCGCTTGAGCGGGCCGTGAAAAATGCAACTTCGTTAGTCACCTAAGGGCCCCGGACAGGCCTCTTAATTGTCGGTGGGCCTGTTGCCTCTCGCATGGGCCTGCCGACCGAAAGGCCGCGAGGGTATGTGACGGCGTCGGGATGCTTGCTCGCCGTTACGGTGGACTAGTTCACCCCCCCCTGCGGGTCGGGCGCCCGGCTGGGCGTGAAATCCCGCCCCCAAGTTTTCTCTCTTCGCCTCTCTACACTGGAATGCGGAGAGTTGGGGGAAAGGAGGAGGAAATGTTGAGCAGTTATGCTTCAACCATCGTGAGCGTGGGGTGACTTGGCCTCGCAGCTTTTCCTGTCCTGCCCCGTCAGTTTTGAAGGCTCTTATTCCGACGGCTTTGTGTGAACACTCAGAAAGACAGCTTTAAGGGCTTAAGTCGATTTAAAAATAAACTAAAAGCCATAACATTAAATAAGATATAATCCACGTGCTATTATTGGTTTTCGATGCCTGAAGATACTTTAGTATGAATAATCTGTGTTCTGCATTGATTTTTGTCCTCCTTCTCCACAGAAGATGCACTAACAGCACAATAATGATGGTTAGACAGGTCTCAAGGGTATCCTCGAGGCTGTGCTTAGAAATTCAATTTGATATCATTTCACAGCTCTTAAACCAATCACAAATTACAAGGCCATATGACCAGCTTCAAGTCATTAAGTGTTGGCCCATGACATTCATTTCTTTTTTCTTGCTCTCATCTGAAGCCTTCAACTGTCTAAGTCCACACCTCTGGAATCCCTTTCCTAAACCTCTCCATCTCCCCCTCCCTTTCTTTCTTCTAAAACCCTCCTTAAAATTTACCTCTTTGAAACCCTCATTCATGCCTACATTAGCTCTAGACTTGACTATTCCAATGCAATCCTTGCTGGACATCCACATTCTACCCTCTATAAACTTCAAGTCATCAAAAAACTCTGCTGCCTGAGTGTTTATTCACACCAAGTCCCACACCTTTAGCATCCCTGTGCTTGTTGACCTAGATTGGCACCCAGTGAAGCAACATGTTGATTTTAAAATTCTCATCTTTGTGTTCAAATCTATTCATGGCCTCATTTTCCCTATCTGTGTAATCTTCTCCAGTCCACAACTCTCCAAGTTCTCTGTACTCCTCTAATCCTGGCCTCGTATACACCCCCAATTTTAATTCCTCTGCCACTGATGGCCGGGCCTTCAGCTGTCCACGCTCCAAGCCCTGGAATTCCCTTCCTATGCCTCTGCTTCTCCACCTCGCCTTCCTCCTTTAAGACATTCCTTTGAATCTATCTCTTTCACTACAGGAGGTGGTGGGATAGTGATTGACTAGTATTCCAGAGACGCAGGGCAATTCTCTGGGTTCTCAAGTTCATATCTTAGCATGGCAGATCATGAAAGTTAAATTCAATAAAAATTTGGAATTAAAAGTCTAATGATGATCATGAAACCATTGATGATTGTTGTAAAAACCCATCTGATTCACTAATGCCCTTTAAGGAAGCTAAAGGAAGTCCTTACCTGTGACTCTCAACCCACAGCAATGTGGCTGTCTCTTAAATGCCCTCTGAAGAATGCCAATAAATGCTTTTTGTCATACAGTCTAAAATCCCTTTCTTTGGCTATGTTTTATAAAAATCCTGTGACGTGACATACATTAAAGGCGCTATATAAATGTAAGCTGTTGTTGACCCAGATTTTGGGTCATCCCTTTCTTTGGATCGTTGTCAATTATCATCTCATCATGTGCCAGGGAAGCACCTTGGCATCTTCTCCTACAGCAATATTGTTGTTGAAGCTGATAGCAAAACAACCTCCCTCTGAGCCCAGTGTTTGTATCACAAAAATCTGAGCAGGAAGTGACTTCTGGTGATATCATATAGACTACACGCTCTTGATAGTTCCGTTGGAAGGGACATTGATGTTGCAAGAGGCTGGCCTATCAGCCCATCCTCCTGCAGAGATGTAAGATATTCCAACAGCATTTTCAAGAGTCAGTAGTCCTGCTCACACTTATGCTCCATCAGGTTCAACAGGATAACAATAACAAATTGCATTTATTGTGTTATATGAGGAGAATGTCCCAAAGAGTTTCACAGGTATGTAATCAGACAATAATTAACACTGGTCCAAAGGAAGGGATATTAGGCAGGTGACTACACGTTTTCTATTCACAGTTGTCAACCTGAAGCTCAGCATTTCACCACCCAAAGGGAAGGAGTAAATTACAGTCATAATTTGCCTCCAAAATGGAGAAATACAGACCAACTCTGGCCAATCGTGGTGATGCTACTCAAAACCAGGGAAAATTGCCCAACTCCAACGAAGGCCAGGGCAAATGGGGAATACTGCCCAGAACTCAGGTCATTGTAAATAATCAAGCCCAATTCTAGGTCAAAACAAAATCTCCCCACGGTCCCCATACCAAAAACTCCCCATGGTCCGCATAACAAAAACTCCCCATGGATCTCTACACAAAAACTTACCGTGGGCCCCATAACAAAAACTCCCCCAAGGTCCCCATAACAAAAACCTCCCCATGGTCCCAATAACAAAAATTCCCCATGGCCCCTAAAACAAAAAATCCCCATGGCCCCCAAAATATAAACTCCCCATGGCCCCGTTAACAAAACTCCCCAGGGCCCGGATAACAAAGAATGGTTCAGAGATTAGGAAATTCAGTTACGTTGAAATATTGAAGATGTTGGCACTGTTCTCCTTGGAGAAGAGAAGGTTGATATGAAATTTGATAAAAGTGTTCAAAACCTTGCTGGGTCTCGACAGAGTAGGCAGTGAGAAATTGTTCCCATTGGTGGAAGGATCAAGAACCAAAGGGCACAGATTTAAGGTATTTGGAAACAATGGTGACATGAGGAAAATCTTTTACACACAGCAATTGGTTAGAACCTGGAATGCATGCCTGAGAGTATGGTGGAGAGGGGGGGTCAATCGAGGCATTCAAATGAAAGGTAGATTATTATCTAAAATGGGGATTTTTTATTATCTAAAAAGGATGTGCAGGGCAATGGGGAGAAAGCGGGGGAGTGGCACTAAATGAACTGCACATTCAGAGAACCAGCACAGACGCAATGGCCCAAATGGCCTCCTGTGCTGTAATCACTCTATAATTCTATGAAATTTGATACCAACCCATATAAAGAGATAAAAACAAAAAAACTGCGAATGCTGGAAATCCAAAATAAAAACAGAATTACCTGGAAAAACTCAGCAGGTCTGGCAGCATCGGCGGAGGAGAAAAGAGTTGATGTTTCGAGTCCTCATGACCCTTCCCCATGGTCCCGATAACAAAAACTCCCCATGGCCCCGATAACAAAAACTCCCCATGGTCCTCATAACAAAAACTCCCAATGGTCCCCATAACAAAAACTCCCCATGGTCCACATAACAAAACCTGCCCATGGTCCCCATAAAAAAACTCCCCATGGCCCCGATAATGAAAACTCTCCATGGTCCCGATAACAAAAACTCCCCCTGGTTCTCATAACAAAAACACCGCATGGTTCCCATAAGATAAACTACCCATGGCCCTGATAACAAAAACTCCCCATGGTCCCGATAACAAAAACTACCCATGGTGCCCATAATAACAAAAACTCCAGATCATCCCGATATCAAAAAATCCCCAAGGCACCCTTAACAAAAACTCCCCATTGACCCGATAACAAAAACTCCCCATGGTCCCCATAACAAAAACTACCCATGGTCTCCATAACAAAAATTCCTCATGGTCCCCATAACAAATACTCCCAATGGACACCATAAAAAAACTCCCCATGAACCCATATCAAAAATTCCCCATGGCCCCGATAACAAAATCTCCACATGTCCCCCATAACAAAAACTCCCCATGGCCATCCTAACAAAAACTCCCCATGGCCCCGATTACAAAAACTCCCCATGGCCTCGATAACAAAAACTCCCCATGGTCCCAAATAACAAAAACTCCCCATTTTCCCGATAACAAAAACACCCCAATGCCCTGATAACAAAACCTCCCCATGGTCCCCATAACAAAAACGTCCCATGGTTCCCATAACAAAAACTCCCCATGGTCCCCATAATAAAATCTCCGCATAGTCCCCATAACAAAAACACCCCATGGCCCCCATAACAAAAACCGCCCATTGTCCTGATAACAAAAACTCCCCATGGCCCCGATAACAAAATCTCCCCATGGCCCCCTTAAAAAAAACACCCAATGGCCCCCATAACAAAATCTCCCCATGGTCTCCATAACAAAATCTACCCATAGTCCCCATAACAAAAACACCCCATGGCCCCCATAACAAAAACACCCCATTGCCCCGATAACAAAACTCCCTATGGTCCTGATAACAAAATCTCTCCATGGCCCCAATAACAGAAACTCCCCATGGTCCCCAAAACAAAAACTCCCCATGACCCCGATAACAAAAACTTCCCATGTCCCCAAAAATAAAATCTCCCCATTGTACTGATAACAGAAACTCACGCTGGTCCCCATAACAAAAACTCCCCATAATTCAGATTAGAAAAAATCCCCATGGTCTCCATAACAAAAATTCCCCTTGTGCCCCATAACAAATAATCCCAATGGCCCACATAAAACAACTCACCATGATCCCCATAACAAAAACACCCCACGGCCCCCATAACAAAAACACCCCACGGCCCCCATAACAAAAAATCCCTATGGCCCCCTAACAAAAACTCCCCGTGGTCCTGATAACAAAAACGCCCCATGGCCCCAATAACAAAAACTGCCAATGGCCCCCTTAACAAAAACACACCATGGCCCCCATAACAAAATCTCCCCATGGTCCTGATAACAAAAACTCCCCATTGTCCCGATAACGAAAACTCCCCATGGCCGGCATAAAAAAACTCCCCATGGCCCCCCTGACAAAAACTCCACTTGGTCCTGATAACAAAAACTCCCCATGGTCCCCATAACAAAAACTCCCCATGGCCTCCATAAAAAAAATCCCCATGGCCCGCATAAAAAAAACTCCCCATGGACCCCTGACAAAAACCCCTTGGTCCTGATAACAAAAACTCCCCATGGTACCCAAACAAAAACTCCCCATGGTCTCCATAACAAAAACTCGCCATGGTCCCCATAACAAAAACTCCCCATGGTCCCCATAAAAAAAACTCGCCATGGTCCCCATAACATAAACTCCCCATGGTCCCCATAACAAAAACTCCCCATGGTCCCCATAACAAAAACTCCCCATGGACCCCATAACAAAAACTCCCCATGGTCCCCACAACAAAAACTCCCCATGGTCCCCATAACAAAAACTCCCCATGCTCACTGTAACAAAAACTCCCCCTGGTCCCCATAACAAAAACTAACCATGGTCCCCACAACAAAATCTCCCCATGGACATGATAACAAAAACTCCCCATGGCCCCCTTAACAAAAACACCCCATGGCCCCCATAACAAAATCTCCCCATGGACATGATAACAAAAACTCCCCATGGTCTCCATAACAAAAACTCCCCATGGTCCTGATAACAAACATTCCCCATGGCCCCAATAATAGAAACTCCCCATGGTCCCCATAACAAAAAATCCTTATGGCCCCATAACAAAACCTCCCCATGGTCCCCATAACAAAAACTCCCCATGGTCCCCATAACGAAACCTCCCCATGGCCCCATAACAAAACCTCCCCATGGTCCCCATAACAAAAACTCCCCATAATTCGGATTAGAAAAAATCCCCATGGTCTCCATAACAAAAATTCCCCATGTGCCCCATAACAAATACTCCAATGGCCCACATAAAACAACTCACCATGATCCCCATAACAAAAACACCCCACGGCCCCCATAACAAAAAATCCCTATGGCCCGCATAAAAAAAAACTCCCCATGGCCCCGATAACAAAAACTCCCCATGGTACCCATAACAGAAACTCTTCATGGTTCCCATAACAAAAAGTCCCCATGGCCCTGATAACAATTGTCCCCAAGGTCCCCATAACAAATCCTCCCCATGGCCCCCATAACAAAAATGCCTCATGATTCCCATAACAAAAACTCCCCATGGTCCCCATAACAAAATCTCCCCATAGTCCCCATAACAAAAACACCCCATGACCCCCATAGCAAAATCTCCCCATGTTCCTGATAACAAAAACTCCCCATGGTCCTGATAATAAAAAGTCCCCATGGCCCCAATAACAAAATCTCCCCATGGTCCCCACAACAAAACTCCCCATGGTCCCGATATCAAAAAATCCCCAAGGCCCCCTTAACAAAAACGCCCCATTGACCCGATAACAAAAACTACCCATGGTCTCCATAACAAAAAAAACCCATGGTCCCCATAACAAATACTCCCAATGAACACCATAAAAAAACTCACCATGAAGCCATATCAAAAATTCCCCATGGCCCCGATAACAAACCTCCACATGTCCCCCATAACAAAAACTCGCCATGGGCCCCATAACAAAAAATCCCCATGGTCCCAATAACAAAAACTCCCCATTGACCCCATAACAAAAACTCCCCATGGTCCCGATAACAAAAACTCCCCATGGACCCCATAACAAAAAGTCCCCATGGCCCCCATAACAAAAACTCCCCTTTGTCCTGATAAGAAAAACTCCCCAAGATCCACAGAACAAAAACTCCCCATGGCCTCAATAACAAAATCTACCCATGGCCCCCATAACAAAAGCACCCCATTACCCCGATAACAAAAACTCCACATGGTCCTGAAAACAAAATCTCTCCATGGCCCCAATAACAGAAACTCCACATGGTCCCCATAACAAAAACTCCCCATGGCCCCGATAACAAAAACTCCCCATGGCCATCCTAACAAAAACTCCCCGTGGTCCTGATAACAAAAACTCCCCATGGCCTCAATAACAAAAGCTCCCCATGGCCCCAATAACAAAAGCTCCCCATGGCCCCGAAAACAAAAACTCCCCATGGCCCCCATAACATAAACTCCCCATGGTCCTGATTACAAAAACTCTCCATGGCCCCAATAACAGAATCTCTCCATTGTCCCCATAATGAAAACTCCCCAAGGCCCCAATAACTGAAACTGCCAATGGCCCCATAACAAACCTCCTCATGGTCCCCATAACAACAACTCCCGATGGTCCCCATGACAAAAACTCCCCATAATTCGGATTAGAAAAACTCCCCATGGTCTCCATAACAAAAACAGCCCATGGCCCCCATAACAAAAAATTACCATGGCCCGCAAAAAAAAAACTCCCCATGGCCCCCTAACAAAATCTCCACATGTCCCCAATAACAAAAACACCCCATCCTCACCATAACAAAAAATCCCCATGGGCCCATAACAAAAACTCCCCATGGCCCCCATGACAAAAACTCCCCATAATTCGGATTAGAAAAACTCCCCATGGTCTCCATAACAAAAGCACCCCATTGCCCCGATAACAAAAACTCCACATGGTCCTGAAAACAAAATCTCTCCATGGCCACAATAACAGAAACTCCCCATGGTCCCCATAACAAAAACTCCCCATGGCCCCGATAACAAAAATTCCCCATTGCCCTGATAACAAAAACAACCCATTGCCCCGATAACAAAAACTCCCCATGGTCCCCAAAACAAAAACTCCCCATGTCCCCGATAACAAAAGTTTCCCATGTCCCCAAAAACAAAAACTCCCCATTGTACTGATAACAAAAACTAATGCTGGTTCCCAGAACAAAAGCTCCCCATGGTCCCCATAACAAAAACTCCCGATGGTCCCCATGACAAAAACTCCCCATAATTTGGATTAGAAAAATTCCCCATGGTCTCCATAACAAAAACAGCCCATGGCCCCCATAACAAAAAATTCCCATGGCCCGCAAAAAAAAAACACCCCATGGCCCCCTAACAAAAACTCCCCATGGCCCCCATAACAAAAACTCCCCATGGTCCCGATAACAAAAGCTCCCCATGGCCCCGAAAACAAAAACTCCCCATGGTCCCCATAACAAACACTCCCCATGGTATCCACAACAAAAACTCCCCATGGTACTGATTACAAAAACTCCCCATGGCCCCAATAACAGAATCTCCCCATTGTCCCCATAACGAAACTCCCCAATGCCCCAATAACAGAGAATGGCCATGGCCCCATAACAAACCTCCCCATGGTCCCCATAACAAAAGCTCCCCATGGTCCCAATAACAAAAACTCACCATGGGGCTCATAACAAAATCACCCCATGGCCCTGTTAACAAAAACTCCCCATTGTCATTATAACTAAAACTCCCCATGGCCCCAATAACAGAAACTCCCCATGGCCCCAATAACAGAAACTCCCCATGGTCCCCATAACAAAAACTCCCTATGGTCCCCACAACAAAGCTCCCCATGGCCCTGATAACAAAAACTCCCCATGGTCCCGATATCAAAAACTCCCCATGGCCCCATTAACAAAAAGACCCCATGGCCCCCATAACAAAAACTCCGCATTGTCCCGATAACAAAAACTACCCATGGTCTCCATACCAAAAACTCCCCATGGTCCCCATAACAAAGACTACCCATGGTCACCATAACAAAAATTCCCCATGGTCCCCATAACAAATACTCCCAATTGACACCATAAAAAAACTCCCCATGAACCCATATCAAAAATTCCCCATTGCCACGAAAACAAAATCTCCACATGTCCCCCATAACAAAAACACCCCATCCTCAACATAACAAAAAATCCCCATGGTCCCGATAACAAAAACTCCCCATGGTCCCAATAACAAAAGCTCCCCATGGCCCCCATAACAAAAACTCCCCGTGGTCCTGATAACAAAAACTCCACATGGTTCCCATAACAAAAATTCCCCATGGTCCCCATAACAAAAACTCTCCATGGCATCCACAACAACAACTCCCCATGGTCCTGATTACAAAAACTCCACATGGCCCCAATAACAGAATCTCCCCTTTGTCCTGATAACAAAAACTCCCCATTGTCCTGATAACTAAAACTCCCCATGGCCCCAATATCAGAAACTCCCCATGGTCCCCATAACAAAAACTCCACATCGTCCACACAACAAAATTCCCCATGGCCCTGATATCAAAAACTCCCCATGGCTCCCTTAACAAAAAGACCTCTTGGCCCCCATAACAAAAGCTCCCCATTGTCGCGATAACAAAAACTACCCATGGTCTCCATAACAAAAACTCCCCATGGTCCCCATAACAAAATCTACCCATGGTCTCCATAACAAAAATTCCCCATGGTCCCCATAACAAATACTCCCAATGGACACCATAAAAAAACTCCCCATGAACCCATATCAAAAATTCCCCACAGCCCTGATAACAAAATCTCCACATGTCCCCCATAACAAAAAATCCCTATCCTCAACATAACAAAAACTCCACATGGTCCTGATTACAAAAACTCCCCATGGCCCCAATAACAAAAGCTCCCCACGGCCCTGAAAACAAAAACTCCCCATGGTCCCCATAACAAAAACTCCCCATGGCCTCCATAACAAAAACTCCCCAAGGCCCCAATAACAGAAACTCCCAATGGCCCCATAACAAACCTCCTCATGGTCCCCATAACAAAAACTCCCCATGGCCCCCATAACAAAAACGTCCCATGATTCCCATAAAAAATACAACCCATGATCCCCATAACAAAATCTAACCATAGTTCCCATAACAAAAACACACCATGGCCCCCATAACAAAAAACCCCCATTGTCGGGATAACAAAAACACCCCATGTCTCCGATTACAAAAACTCCCCATCTCCCCTAAAACAAAAACTCCCCATTGTAATGAAAACAAAAACTCCCCATGGTCCCCATAACAATAATTCCCCATGGTCCCCATAACAAAAACTCCCCATGGTACCCGTAACAAAAACTCCCCATGGCCCCGATAACAAAAACTCCCCATGGCCCCCTAACAAAATCTCCCCGTGGTCCTGATAACATAAACTCCCCATGGTCCCAATAACAAAATCTCCCCATGCCCCCATAACAAAAAATCCCAATGCCAGCATAACAAAATCTCCCCATGGCCCCCCTAACAAAAACTCCCCGTGGTCCTGATAACAAAAACTCCACATGGTCCCAATAAAAAAAACTGCAAATGGACCCCATAACCAAAAATTCCCCATGGTCCCCAAACAAAAACACCCCAAGGCCTCCATAACAAAAACTCCCCATGGTCCCAATAACAAAAACTCTCCATGGCCTCCATAACAAAAACTCCGCATGGTCCCAATAACAAAAACTCCCCATGGCCTCCATAACAAAAACATCCAATGGTTCACATAACAAAAACTACACATGCTCACTGTAACAAAAACTCCCCCTGGTCCCCATAACAAAAACTACCCATGGTCCCCATAACAAAAACTCCCGATGGCCTGATTAACAAAAACTCCCCATGGTGCCCATAACAAAAACTCCCCATGGTCCCAATAACAAAAACTCCCCATGGCCTCCATAACAAAAACATCCCATGGTTCCCATAACAAAAAATCCCCATGGTCCCCATAACAAAATCCGCATAGTCCCCATAACAAAAAAACCCCATGGCCCCCATAACAAAAACTCGCCATTGCCCCGATAACAAAAACTCCCCATGGTCGCCACAATAAAAACTCCCCATGGTCCCCATAACAAAAACTACTCAAGGTCCCCATAACAAAAATTCCCCATGGTCCCCATAACAAAAACTCCCCATGGTCCCCATAACAAAAACTCCCCACGGTCCCCAGAACAAAACCTCCCCATGGCTCCCGTAACAAAAACGCCCCATGGTTCCCATAAGAAAAGCTCCCCATGGTCCCCATAAAAAAATCTCCACATAGCCCCCATAACACAAACACCCCATGGCCCCCATAACAAAAACTCCCCATGGTCCCGATAACAAAAACTCCCCATGGCTCCCTGAACAAAAACACCCCATGGCCACTATAACAAAATCACCCTGTGGACCTGATAACAAAAACTCCCTATGGCCTCCATAACAAAAACTCATCATTGTCCTGATAAAAAAAACACCCCACGGCCCCAATAGCAGAAACTCCCCATGGTCCCCAATAACAGAAACTCCCCATGGTCCCCATAACAAAAAATCCCCATGGCCCCATAAGAAAACCTCCCCATGGTCCCCATATCAAAAACTCCCCATGGTCCCCATAACAAAAACGTCCCAAGGTTCCCATAACAAAAACTTCCAATGGCCACGATAACAAAAACTCCCCATGTTCCGTATAACAAAAACTCCCCATTGTACTGATAACAAAAACTCACGCTGGTCCCCATAACAAAAACTCCCCTTGGTCCCCATAACATAAACTCCCCATGGTCCCGATAACAAAAACTCCCAATGGTCCTGATAACAAAAACTCCCCATGGTCCCCACAACAAAAACTCCTCATGGTCCCCACAACAAAAACTCCCATGGTCCCCATAACAAAACCTCCCATGGTCCCCGTAACAAAAACGCCCAATGACAAGTTAACAAATACACCCCCGGGCCCATATAACAAAAAATCCCCATGGCCCCAATAACAAAAACTCCCCATTGTCCCGATAACAAAAACTACCCTTGGTCTCCATAACAAAGATTCCCCATGGTCTCCATAACAAAAATTCCCCATGGTCCACATTACAAAAACTCCCCATGGCCCCCATAACAAAGACTCCCCATGGTCCCTATAACCAAATCTCCACATAGTCCCCTTAACAAAATCACCCCATGGACCCCATAACAAAAAACACCCATTGTCCTGATAACAAAAACTCACCCTGACCCCGATAACAAAATCTCACCATGGACCCCTGAACAAAAACATCCCATGGCCACCATAACAAAATCGCCCCGTGGACCTGATAACAAAAACTCCCTATGGCCTCCATAACAAAAACTCATCATGGTCCTGATAAAAAAAACACCCCACGGCCCCAATAGCAGAAACTCCCCATGGTCCTCATAACAAAAAATCCCCATGGCCCCATAAGAAAACCTCCCCATGGTCCCCATATCAAAAACTCCCCATGGTCCCCATAACAAAAACGTCCCAAGGTTCCCATAACAAAAACGTCCCATGGTTGCCATAAAAAAAACTCCCCATGGTCCCCATAACAAAATCTACACGTAGTCCCCATAACAAAAACACCCCATGGCCCCCATAACAAAAAGCCCCCATTGTCCTGATAACAAAATCTCCCCATGTCCCCGATAACAAAAACGCTTCATGTTCCTGATAAAAAAAGCTCTCCATGGTCCCAATAACAGAAGCTCCCCATGGTCCCCATAACAAAAACTTCCAATGGCCCCGATAACAAAAACTCCCCATTGTACTGATAACAAAAACTCACGCTGGTCCCCATAACAAAAACTCCCCTTGGTCCCCATAACATAAACTCCCCATGGTCCCGATAACAAAAACTCCCCATGGTCCTGATAACAAAAATTCCCCATGGTCCCCACAACAAAAACTCCTCATGGTCCCCATAACAAAAACTCCCATGGTCCCTATAACAAAACCTCCCCATGGCCCCCGTAACAAAAACGCCCAATGACACCCTTAACAAATACACCCCCGGGCCCATATAACAAAAAATCCCCATGGCCCCCATAACAAAAACTCCCCATTGTCCCGATAACAAAACTACCCATGGTCTCCATAACAAAAAATCCCCATAGTCCCCATAACAAATACTCCCAATGGACACCATAAAAAAACTCCCAATGAACCCATATCAAAAACTCCCCATGGTCCCCATAATAAAAACTCCCCATGGTCCCGATAACAAAAACTCCCAATGATCCCCTTAACCAAAACACCCCATGGCCCCCATAACAAAAAATCCTCATGGCCCCCATAACAAAAAGTCCCCATGGACCCCATATCAAAACCTGCCCATGATACACATAACAAATCCTCCCCATGGTCCCCATAACAAAAACTCCCCATGGTCCCAATAACAAAAACTCCCCATTGCCCCGATAACAAAAATTCCGCATGGACCCCTCAACAAAAACTCCCCATGGACACCATGACAAAAACTCCCCATGCTCACTTTAACAAAAACTCCCCATAGTCCCCATAACAAAAATTCCCAATGGTCCAGGTAACAAAAATTCCCATTTGCCCCTATATCAAAAACTCCGCATGGGCCCCAATACAAAAACTCCCCATGGTCCCCTAACAAAAACTGCCCAAGGCCCCCATAACAAAACCTCCCCATGTTCCCCATAACAAAATCTCCCCATGTTCCCCATAACAAAAACTCCCCATGGTCCCCATAACAAAAACTCCCCATGGGACCCAATACAAAAACTCCCCATGGTGCCCATAACATAACCTCGCCATGGTCCCCATAACAAAAACTCCCCATGGCCTCCATAACAAAAACTCCCATGGTCCCTATAACAAAACCTCCCCATGGCCCCCGTAACAAAAACGCCCAATGACACCCTTAACAAATACACCCCCGGGCCCGTATAACAAAAAATCCCCATGGCCCCCATAACAAAAACTCCCCATTGTCCCGATAACAAAACTACCCATGGTCTCCATAACAAAAATTCCCCATGGTCTCCATAACAAAAAATCCCCATAGTCCCCATAACAAATACTCCCAATGGACACCATAAAAAAACTCCCAATGAACCCATATCAAAAACTCCCCATGATCCCCATAATAAAAACTCCCCATGGTCCCGATAACAAAAACTCCCAATGATCCCCTTAACAAAAACACCCCATGGCCCCCATAACAAAAAATCCCCATGGCCCCCATAACAAAAAATCCCCATGGTCCCCATAACAAATACTCCCAATGGACACCATAAAAAAAACTCCCCATGAACCCATATCAAAAACACCCCATGGCCCCGATAACAAAAACTCCCCATGGCCCGATGACAAAAACTCCCCATGGTCCCCATAACAAAAACTCCTCATGGTCCCCATAACAAAAATTCCCCATGGACCCCATATCAAAACCTGCCCATGATGCACATAACAAAACCTCCCCGTGGTGCCCATAACAAATCCTCCCCATGGTCCCCATAACAAAAACTCCCCATGGTCCCAATAACAAAAACTCCCCATTGCCCCGATAACAAAAATTCCGCATGGACCCCTCAACCAAAATGCCCATGGACACCATGACAAAAACTCCCCATGCTCACTTTAACAAAAACTCCCCATAGTCCCCATAACAAAAACTACCCATGGTCCCCATAACAAAAATTCCCAATGGTCCAGGTAACAAAAATTCCCATTTGCCCCTATATCAAAAACTCCGCATGGGCCCCAATACAAAAACTCCCCATGGTCCCCTAACAAAAACTGCCCAAGGCCCCCATAACAAAACCTCCCCATGTTCCCCATAACAAAATCTCCCCATGCTCCCCATAACAAAAACTCCCCATGGTCCCCATAACAAAAACTCCCCATGGGACCCAATACAAAAACTCCCCATGGTGCCCATAACATAACCTCGCCATGGTCCCCATAACAAAAACTCCCCATGGCCTCCATAACAAAAACTCCCATGGTCCCTATAACAAAACCTCCCCATGGCCCCCGTAACAAAAACGCCCAATAACACCCTTAACAAATACACCCCCGGGCCCGTATAACAAAAAATCCCCATGGCCCCCATAACAAAAACTCCCCATTGTCCCGATAACAAAACTACCCATGGTCTCCATAACAAAAATTCCCCATGGTCTCCATAACAAAAAATCCCCATAGTCCCCATAACAAATACTCCCAATGGACACCATAAAAAAACTCCCAATGAACCCATATCAAAAACTCCCCATGATCCCCATAATAAAAACTCCCCATGGTCCCGATAACAAAAACTCCCAATGATCCCCTTAACAAAAACACCCCATGGCCCCCATAACAAAAAATCCCCATGGCCCCCATAACAAAAAATCCCCATGGTCCCCATAACAAATACTCCCAATGGACACCATAAAAAAAACTCCCCATGAACCCATATCAAAAACACCCCATGGCCCCGATAACAAAAACTCCCCATGGCCCGATGACAAAAACTCCCCATGGTGGCCAAAACAAAAACTCCTCATGGTCCCCATAACAAAAATTCCCCATGGACCCCATATCAAAACCTGCCCATGATACACATAACAAAACCTCCCCGTGGTGCCCATAACAAATCCTCCCCATGGTCCCCATAACAAAAACTCCCCATTGCCCCGATAACAAAAATTCCGCATGGACCCCTCAACAAAAACTCCCCATGGCCCCCATAACAAAAACTCCCCATGGTCCTGATAACAAAAACTCCCCATGGCTCCCTGAACAAAAACACCCCATGGCCACTATAACAAAATCACCCCGTGGACCTGATAACAAAAACTCCCTATGGCCTCCATAACAAAAACTCATCATTGTCCTGATAAAAAAAACACCCCACGGCCCCAATAGCAGAAACTCCCCATGGTCCCCAATAACAGAAACTCCCCATGGTCCCCATAACAAAAAATCCCCATGGCCCCATAAGAAAACCTCCCCATGGTCCCCATATCAAAAACTCCCCATGGTCCCCATAACAAAAACGTCCCAAGGTTCCCATAACAAAAACTTCCCATGGTTCCCATAAAAAAAACTCCCCATGGTCCCCATAACAAAATCTACACGTAGTCCCCATAACAAAAACACCCCATGGCCCCCATAACAAAAAGCCCCCATTGACCTGATAACAAAAACTCCCCATGTCCCCGATAACAAAAACGCCCCATGTTCCTGATAAAAAAAGCTCTCCATGGTCCCAATAACAGAAACTCCCCATGGTCCCCATAACAAAAACTTCCAATGGCCCTGATAACAAAAACTGCCCATGTTCCGTATAACAAAAACTCCCCATTGTACTGATAACAAAAACTCACGCTGGTCCCCATAACAAAAACTCCCGTTGGTCTCCATAACATAAACTCCCCATGGTCCCGATAACAAAAACTCCCCATGGTCCTGATAACAAAAACTCCCCATGGTCCCCACAACAAAAACTCCTCATGGTCCCCACAACAAAAACTCCCATGGTCCCCATAACAAAACCTCCCATGGTCCCCGTAACAAAAACGCCCAATGACAAGTTAACAAATACACCCCCGGGCCCATATAACAAAAAATCCCCATGGCCCCAATAACAAAAACTCCCCATTGTCCCGATAACAAAAACTACCCTTGGTCTCCATAACAAAGATTCCCCATGGTCTCCATAACAAAAATTCCCCATGGTCCACATTACAAAAACTCCCCATGGCCCCCATAACAAAGACTCCCCATGGTCCCCATAACCAAATTTCCACATAGTCCCCTTAACAAAATCACCCCATGGACCCCATAACAAAAAACACCCATTGTCCTGATAACAAAAACTCACCCTGACCCCGATAACAAAATCTCACCATGGACCCCTGAACAAAAACACCCCATGGCCACCATAACAAAATCGCCCCGTGGACCTGATAACAAAAACTCCCTATGGCCTCCATAACAAAAACTCATCATGGTCCTGATAAAAAAAACACCCCACGGCCCCAATAGCAGAAACTCCCCATGGTCCCCAATAACAGAAACTCCCCATGGTCCTCATAACAAAAAATCCCCATGGCCCCATAAGAAAACCTCCCCATGGTCCCCATATCAAAAACTCCCCATGGTCCCCATAACAAAAACGTCCCAAGGTTCCCATAACAAAAACGTCCCATGGTTGCCATAAAAAAAACTCCCCATGGTCCCCATAACAAAATCTACACGTAGTCCCCATAACAAAAACACCCCATGGCCCCCATAACAAAAAGCCCCCATTGTCCTGATAACAAAATCTCCCCATGTCCCCGATAACAAAAACGCTTCATGTTCCTGATAAAAAAAGCTCTCCATGTTCCTAATAACAGAAGCTCCCCATGGTCCCCATAACAAAAACTTCCAATGGCCCCGATAACAAAAACTCC
Organism: Carcharodon carcharias; assembly: GCF_017639515.1. Taxonomy (NCBI): domain Eukaryota; kingdom Metazoa; phylum Chordata; class Chondrichthyes; order Lamniformes; family Lamnidae; genus Carcharodon; species Carcharodon carcharias. Next base: position 180,164,466 of record NC_054473.1, read on the forward strand.
CCATTGTACTGATAACAAAAACTCACGCTGGTCCCCATAACAAAAACTCCCCTTGGTCCCCATAACATAAACTCCCCATGGTCCCGATAACAAAAACTCCTCATGGTCCTGATAACAAAAATTCCCCATGGTCCCCACAACAAAAACTCCTCATGGTCCCCATAACAAAAACTCCCATGGTCCCTATAACAAAACCTCCCCATGGCCCCCGTAACAAAAACACCCAATGACACCCTTAACAAATACACCCCCGGGCCCATATAACAAAAAATCCCCATGGCCCCCATAACAAAAACTCCCCATTGTCCCGATAACAAAACTACCCATGGTCTCCATAACAAAAAATCCCCATAGTCCCCATAACAAATACTCCCAATGGACACCATAAAAAAACTCCCAATGAACCCATATCAAAAACTCCCCATGGTCCCGATAACAAAAACTCCCAATGATCCCCTTAACAAAAACACCCCATGGCCCCCATAACAAAAAATCCTCATGGCCCCCATAACAAAAAATCCCCATGGACCCCATATCAAAACCTGCCCATGATACACATAACAAATCCTCCCCATGGTCCCCATAACAAAAACTCCCCATGGTCCCAATAACAAAAACTCCCCATTGCTCCGATAAAAAAAATTCCGCATGGACCCCTCAACAAAAACTCCCCATGGACACCATGACAAAAACTCCCCATGCTCACTTTAACAAAAACTCCCCATAGTCCCCATAACAAAAACTACCCATGGTCCCCATAACAAAAATTCCCAATGGTCCAGGTAACAAAAATTCCCATTTGCCCCCATATCAAAAACTCCGCATGGGCCCCAATACAAAAACTCCCCATGGTCCCCTAACAAAAACTGCCCAAGGCCCCCATAACAAAACCTCCCCATGTTCCCCATAACAAAATCTCCCCATGTTCCCCATAACAAAAACTCCCCATGGTCCCCATAACAAAAACTCCCCATGGGACCCAATACAAAAACTCCCCATGGTGCCCATAACATAACCTCGCCATGGTCCCCATAACAAAAACTCCCCATGGCCTCCATAACAAAAACTCCCATGGTCCCTATAACAAAACCTCCCAATGGCCCCCGTAACAAAAACGCCCAATGACACCCTTAACAAATACACCCCCGGGCCCGTATAACAAAAAATCCCCATGGCCCCCATAACAAAAACTCCCCATTGTCCCGATAACAAAACTACCCATGGTCTCCATAACAAAAATTCCCCATGGTCTCCATAACAAAAAATCCCCATAGTCCCCATAACAAATACTCCCAATGGACACCATAAAAAAACTCCCAATGAACCCATATCAAAAACTCCCCATGATCCCCATAATAAAAACTCCCCATGGTCCCGATAACAAAAACTCCCAATGATCCCCTTAACAAAAACACCCCGTGGCCCCCATAACAAAAAATCCCCATGGCCCCCATAACAAAAAATCCCCATGGTCCCCATAACAAATACTCCCAATGGACACCATAAAAAAAACTCCCCATGAACCATATCAAAAACACCCCATGATCCCGATAACAAAAACTCCCCATGGTCCTGATAAGAAAAACTCCCCATGCTCCCCACAACAAAAACTCCCCATGGTCCCCATAACAAAAACTCCTCATGGTCCCCATAACAAAAACTCCCCATGGTCCCCATAACAAAAACTCCTCATGGTCCCCATAACAAAAACTCCCATGGTCCCTATAACAAAACCTCCCCATGGCTTCCGTAACAAAAACGCCCAATGACACCCTTAACAAATAAACCCTGGGCCTATATAACAAAAAATCCCCATAACAAAACCACCCATTGTCCTGAAAACAAAAACGCCCCATGGCCCCGATAACAAAAATTCCCCATGGCCCCGATAACAAAAACTCCCCATGGCCCGATGACAAAAACTCCTCATGGTCCCCATAACAAAAATTCCCCATGGACCCCATATCAAAACCTGCCCATGGTACACATAACAAAACCTCCCCGTGGTGCCCATAACAAATCCTCCCCATGGTTCCCAAAACAAAAACTCCCCATGGTCCCAATAACAAAAACTCCCCATTGCCCCGATAACAAAAATTCCGCAGGGAACCCTCAACAAAAACTCCCCATGGACACCATGACAAAAACTCCCCATGCTCACTTTAACAAAAACTCCCCATAGTCCCCATAACAAAAACTACCCATGGTCCCCATAACAAAAATTCCCAATGGTCCAGGTAACAAAAATTCCCATTTGCCCCCATATCAAAAACTCCGCATGGGCCCCAATACAAAAACTCCCCATGGTCCCCTAACAAAAACTGCCCAAGGCCCCCATAACAAAACCTCCCCATGTTCCCCATAACAAAATCTCCCCATGTTCCCCATAACAAAACCTCCCCATGGTCTCCATAACAAAAACTCCCCATGGTCTCCATAACAAAAACTCCCCATGGCCCCCATAATTAAAACTCCCCATGGCCCCGATAACAAAAACTCCCCATGGTCCCCATAACAAAATCTCCGCATAGTACCCATAACAAAATCACCCCATGGACCCCATAACAAAACCACCCATTGTCCTGAAAACAAAAACGCCACATGGCCCCGATAACAAATCTCCCCTTTGTACTGATAACAAAAACTCACGCTGGTCCCCATAACAAAATCTCCCCATGGTCCCAATAACAAAAACTCCCCATGGTCCCCATAACATAAACTCCCCATGATCCCGATAACAAAAACTCCCCATGGTCCTGATAACAAAAACTCCCCATGCTCCCCACAACAAAAACTCCCCATGGTCCCCATAACAAAAACTCCTCATGGTCCCCACAACAAAAACTCCCCATGATCCCCATAACAAAAACTCCTCATGGTCCCCATAACAAAAACTCCTCATGGCCCCCATAACAAAACCTCTCCATGTTCCCCATAACAAAATCTCCCCATGTTCCCCATAACAAAAACTCCCCATGGTTCCCATAACAAAAACTCCCCATGGTCCCCATAACAAAAACTGCCCAAGGCCCCCATAACAAAACCTCCCCATGTTCCCCATAACAAAACCTCCCCATGGTCTCCATAACAAAAACTCCCCATGGTCTCCATAACAAAAACTCCCCATGGCCCCCATAATTAAAACTCCCCATGGCCCCGATAACAAAAACTCCCCATGGTCCCCATAACAAAATCTCCGCATAGTACCCATAAAAAAATCACCCCATGGACCCCATAACAAAACCACCCATTGTCCTGAAAACAAAAACGCCACATGGCCCCGATAACAAAATCTCCCCATTGTACTGATAACAAAAACTCACGCTGGTCCCCATAACAAAAACTCCCCTTGGTCCCCATAACAAAAACTCCCCATGGTCCCCATAACATAAACTCCCCATGATCCCGATAACAAAAACTCCCCATGGTCCTGATAACAAAAACTCCCCATGCTCCCCACAACAAAAACTCCCCATGGTCCCCATAACAAAAACTCCTCATGGTCCCCACAACAAAAACTCCCCATGGTCCCCATAACAAAAACTCCTCATGGTCCCCATAACAAAAACTCCTCATGGCCCCCATAACAAAACCTCACCATGGCCCCCGTAACAAAAACGCCCAATGACACCCTTAACAAATACACCCCTGGGCCCATATAACAAAAAATCCCCATAACAAAACCACCCATTGTCCTGAAAACAAAAACGCCCCATGGCCCCGATAACAAAAAATACCCATGGTCCCCATAACAAAATCTCCACAAAGTCCCCATAACAAAAACACCCCATGGCCCCCATAACAAAAAAACGCCATTGCCCCGATAACAAAAACTCTGCATGGTCCCCACAACAAAAACTCCCCATGGTCCCCATAACAAAAACTCCCCATGATCCCCATAACAAAAAAACACCACGGCCCTGATAACAAAAACGTCCCATGTCCCCCATAACAAAAAAATCCCCATGGCCCGCATAACAAAAACTCCCCAAGGCCCCTCTAACAAAAATTCCCCATGGTCCCCAAACAAAAACACCTCAAGGCCTCCGTAAAAAAAACTCCCCATTACCCTGATAACAAAAATTCCCCATGGTCCCCACAACAAAAACTCCCATGGTCCCCATAACAAAAACTACACATGCTAAATGTAACAAAAACTCCCCCTGGTACCCATAACAAAAACTACCCATGGTCCTGATAACAAAAACTCCCCATGCTCCCCACAACAAAAACTCCCCATGGTCCCCATAACAAAAACTCCTCATGGTCCCCACAACAAAAACTCCCCATGGTCCCCATAACAAAAACTCCTCATGGTCCACATAACAAAAACTCCTCATGGCCCCCATAACAAAACCTCACCATGGCCCCCGTAACAAAAACGCCCAATGACACCCTTAACAAATACACCCCTGGGCCCATATAACAAAAAATCCCCATAACAAAACCACCCATTGTCCTGAAAACAAAAACGCCCCATGGCCCCGATAACAAAAAATACCCATGGTCCCCATAACAAAATCTCCACAAAGTCCCCATAACAAAAACACCCCATGGCCCCAATAACAAAAAAACGCCATTGCCCCGATAACAAAAACTCTGCATGGTCCCCACAACAAAAACTCCCCATGGTCCCCATAACAAAAACTCCCCATGATCCCCATAACAAAAAAACACCACGGCCCTGATAACAAAAACGTCCCATGTCCCCCATAACAAAAAAATCCCCATGGCCCGCATAACAAAAACTCCCCAAGGCCCCTCTAACAAAAATTCCCCATGGTCCCCAAACAAAAACACCTCAAGGCCTCCGTAAAAAAAACTCCCCATTACCCTGATAACAAAAATTCCCCATGGTCCCCACAACAAAAACTCCAATGGTCCCCATAACAAAAACTACACATGCTAAATGTAACAAAAACTCCCCCTGGTACCCATAACAAAAACTACCCATGGTCCCCATAACAAAAACTCCCCATGGCCCGATTAACAAAAACTCCCCATGGTGCCCATAACATATCCTCCCCATGGTCCCCATAACAAAAACTCCCCATGGTCCCCATAACAAAAACTCCTCATGGCCCCCATAACAAAAAATCCCCATGGACCCCATATCAAAACCTGCCCATGATACACATAACAAATCCTCCCCATGGTCCCCATAACAAAAACTCCCCATGGTCCCAATAACAAAAACTCCCCATTGCTCCGATAAAAAAAATTCCGCATGGACCCCTCAACAAAAACTCCCCATGGACACCATGACAAAAACTCCCCATGCTCACTTTAACAAAAACTCCCCATAGTCCCCATAACAAAAACTACCCATGGTCCCCATAACAAAAATTCCCAATGGTCCAGGTAACAAAAATTCCCATTTGCCCCCATATCAAAAACTCCGCATGGGCCCCAATACAAAAACTCCCCATTGTCCCCTAACAAAAACTGCCCAAGGCCCCCATAACAAAACCTCCCCATGTTCCCCATAACAAAATCTCCCCATGTTCCCCATAACAAAAACTCCCCATGGTCCCCATAACAAAAACTCCCCAAGGCCTCCATTACAAAACCTCCCCTTGGTCCCCATAAAAAAATCTATTCTAGTCCCCACAACAAAACCCCCTATGGCCCCAATAACAAAACCCCCCCATTGTCCTGATAACAAAAACTGCCCATGGCCCCATAAACAAAAACAGACCATGGCCCCGATAACAAAAACTCCACATGTACCTGATAACAAAATCTCTCCATGGCCCCAATCACAGAAACTCCCCATGGACCCCATAACAAAAACTCCCCATGGCCTCCCTAACAAAAACTCCCCATGGTCCTGATAACAAAAACTCCCCATGGTGTCCACATAACAAAAACTACAAATGGTCCCCATAACAAAAACTCCCCATGGTGCCCAAACAAAAACTCCCCATGGTCCACATAACAAAAGCTCACCATGGACCCATAACAAAAAGACCCCATTGTTCCGATAAGAAAAACTCCCCATGGTCACCATAACAAAAATTTCCCAATGTCCTCATAACAAGAAATCCCCATGGCCCGCAAAACAAAAACTCCCCATGGCCCCCCTAACAAAAACTCCCCGTGGTCCCCAAACAAAAACACCCAAAGGCCTCCGTAACAAAAACTCCCCATTGCCCTGATAACAAAAATTCCACATGGTCCCCACAACAAAAACTCCCATGGTCCCCATAACAAAAACTACACATGCTAACTGTAACAAAAACTCACCCTGTACCCCATAACAAAAACTACCCATGGTCCAAATAACAAAAACTTCCCATGGACCGATTAACAAAAACTCCCCATGGTGCCCATAACATAACCTAGCCATGGTCCCCATAACAAAAACTCCCCATGGCCTCCATAACAAAAACGTCCCATGGTTCCCATAACAAAAACTCCCCATGGTCCCCATAACTAAAACTCCCCAAGGTCCCATAACTAAAACTCCCCATGGCCCACATAACAAAAACTCCCCATGGTCCCCATAACAAAAACTGCCCTAAGTCCCCATAACAAAAACTCCCTATGGTCTCCATAACAAAAACTCTCCATGGACCCAATAACAAAATCTCTCTATGGTCCCTATACCAAAAACTCCCCATGGTCCTGAAAACAAAAACTCCCAATGGCCCCCATAACAAAAACTCCCCATGGTCCCCATAACAAAATCTCCACAAAGTCCCCATAACAAAAACACCCCATGGCCCCCATAACAAAAAAACGCCATTGCCCCGATAACAAAAACTCTGCATGGACCCACAACAAAAACTCCCCAAGCTCACTATAACAAAAACTCCCCATGGTCCCCATAACAAAAACTCCCCATGCTCACTGTAACAAAAACTCCCCACGGTCCCCATAAAAAAAACTACCCATGGTCCCCATAACAAAATTCCCCATGGTCCCCATAACAAAAATTCCCCTTGGCCCCCAAAACAAAAACTCCCCATGGGACCCAATACAAAAACTTCCCATGGTCCCCATAACAAAAACTGCCCAAGGCCCCCATAACAAAACCTCCCCATGTTCCCCATAACAAAAACTCCCCAAGGTCCCCATAACAAACACTCTCCAAGGTCCCCATAACAAAAACTCCCCATGGTCCCCATAACAAAAACTCCCCATGGTCCCCATAACAAAAAATCCCCATGGCCCCCATAATAAAAGCTCCCCATGGCCCCGATAACAAAAACTCCCCAAGGTCCCCATTACAAAAACTCCCCATGGTCCCCATAACAAAAAAACCCCAAGGCCCCCATAACAAAAACTCCCCATGGTCCCCATAACAAAATCTCCGCATAGTCCCCATAACAAAATCACCCCATGGACCGCATAACAAAAACCGCCCATTGTCCTGATAACAAAAACTCGCCATGGCCCCGATAACAAAATCTCCCCATGGCCCCTTTAACAAAAACACCCCATGGCACCCATAACAAAATCGCCCCATGGACCTGATAACAAAATCTCCCCATAGACATGCTAAAAATAACTCCCCATGGCCTCCATAACAAAAACTCCTCACGGTCCTGATAACAAAAACTCCCCATGGCCCCAATAACAGAAACTCCCCATGGTCCCCATAACAAAAAATCCCCATGGTCCCCATAACAAAAACACCCCATGGCACTGATAACAAAAACTCCTCATGTCCCCCATAAGAAAAAATCCCCATGGCCCGCATAACAAAGACTCCACATTGCCCCCCTAACAAAAACTCCCTGTGGTCCAGATAACAAAAACTCCCCATGGTCCTGATAACAAAAACTCCCCATGGTCCCCAAACAAAAACTCCCCATGGCACTGATAACAAAAACTCCTCATGTCCCCCATAAGAAAAAATCCCCATGGCCCGCATAACAAAAACTCCACATTGCCCCCCTAACAAAAACTCCCCGTGGTCCAGATAACAAAAACTCCCCATGGTCCTGATAACAAAAGCTCCCCATGGTCCCCATAAAAAATCTACTCTAGTCCCCACAGCAAAACCCCCCATGGCCCCCATAACAAAACCGCCGCATTGTCCTGATAACAAAAACTGCCCATGGGCCCCATAACAAAAACTCCCCATGTCCCCTATAACAAAAACTCCCCATTGCACTGAAAACAAAAACTCATGCTGGTCCCCAAAACAAAAACACCCCATGGTCCCCATTACATAAACTCCCCATGGTCCCAAAACAAAAATTCACCATGGCCCCATAACAAAAAGACCCCATTGTTCTGATAAGAAAAACTCCCCATGGTCTCCGTAACAAAAATTCCCCATGGTCCCCATAACAAAAAAACCCCATGGCCCCGATAACAATAAAGTCCCATGTCCCCCATAACAAAAAATCCCCATGGCCCGCATAACAAAAACTCCCCATGGCCCCCCCAACAAAAACTCCCCGTGGTCCCAAAAGAAAAACACCCCAAGGCCTCCGTAACAAAAACTCCCCATTGCCCTGAGAACAAAAATTCCCAATGGGCCCCACAACAAAAACTCCCATGGTCCCCATAACAAAAACTACACATGCTAACTGTAACAAAAATTCCCCCTGGTCCCCATAACAAAAACTACCCATGGTCCCCATATCAAAATCGCCGCATAGTCCCCATAACAAAAACACCCCATGGCCCCCATAACAAAAACTCGCCATTGCCCCGATAACAAAAACTCCGCATGGTCCCCACAACAAAAACACCCCATGGTCCCCATAACAAAAACTCCCCATGCTCACTATAACAAAAACTCCCCTAGGTCCCCATAACAAAAACTACCCATGGTCACCATAACAAAATTCCCCATGGTCCCCATAACAAAAACTCCCCATGGTCCTCATAACAAAAACTCCCCATGCTCACTATAACAAAAACTCCCCTAGGTCCCCATAACAAAAACTACCCATGGTCCCCATAACAAAATACCCATAGTCCCCATAACAAAAACTCCCCATGGTCCCCATAACTAAAACTCCCCATGGTCCCATAACTAAAACTCCCCATGGACAACATAACAAAAACTCCCCATGGTCCCCATAACAAAAACTCCCCAAAGTCCCCATAACAAAAAATCCCTATGGTCTCCACAACAAAAACTCCCCATGGACCCAATAACAAAATCTCCCTATGGTCCCTATACCAAAAACTCCCCATGGTCCTGAAAACAACAGCTCCCAATGGCCTCAATAACAAAAACTCCCCATGGCCCCGATAACAAAAACTCCGCATGGTCACCAGAACAAAAACTCTCCATGGTCCCCATAACAAAAACTCCCCATGGTCCCCATAACAAAAACTCCTCATGGCCCCCATAATAAAAGCTCCCCATGGCCCCGATAACAAAAACTCCCCAAGGTCCCCATTACAAAAACTCCCCATGGTCCCCATAACAAAAACACCCTAAGCCCCCATAACAAAAACTCCCAATAACAAAATCTCCGCATAGTCCCCATAACAAAATCACCCCATGGACCCCATAACAAAAACCGCCCATTGTCCTGATAATAAAAACTCCCCATGGCCCCGATAACAAAATCTCCCCATGGCCTGCATAACAAAAACTCCTCATGGGCCTGATAACAAAAACTCCCCATGGCCCCAATAACAGAAACTCCCCATGGTCCAATTAACAAAAAATCCCCATGGTCCACATATCAATAACTCCCCATAGTCCCCATAATAAAAACACCACATGGACCTGATAACAAAAACACCCCATGTCCCCCATAAGAAAAAATCCCCATGGCCCGCATAACAAAAACGCCCCATGGCCCCCCTAACAAAACTCCCCGTGGTCCTGATAACGAAAACTCCCCATGGTCCCCATAACAAAAACTCTCCATGTCTCCATTACATAAACTCCCCATGGTCCCCATAACAAAAACTCCCCATGGCCCCCATAATAAAAGCTCCCCATTGCCCCGATAACAAAAACTCCCCAATGTCCCCATTACAAAAACTCCCCATGGTCCCGATAACAAAAATACCCCAAGGCCCACATAACAAAATCTCCCCATGGTCCCCATAACAAAATCTCCGCATAGTCCCCATAATAAAAACACCCCATGGCCCCCATAACAAAATCGCCCCATGGACCTGATAACAAAATCTCCCCATAGACTTGGTAAAAAAAAACTCCCCATGGCCTCCATAACAAAAACTCCTCATGGTCCTGATAACAAAAACTCCCCATGGCCCCAATAACAGAAACTCCCCATGGTCCAAATAACAAAAAATCCCCCTGGTCCCCATAACAAAAACACGCAATGGCACTGATAACAAAAACTCCTCATGTCCCCCATAAGAAAAAATCCCTATGGCCCGCATAACAAAAACTCCACATGGCCCCCCTAACAAAAACTCCCCGTGGTCCTGATAACAAAAACTCCCCATGGTGCACATAACAAAAACTCCCAATGGTCCCCAAACAAAAACTCCCCAAGGCCTCCATAACAAAAGCTCCCCATGGTCCCCATAAAAAAATCTACTCTAGTCCCCACAACAAAACGCCCTATGGCCCCCATAACAAAACCTCCCCATTGTCCTAATAACAAAAACTGCCCATGGCCCCCTTAACAAAAACACACCATGGCCCCGATAACAAAAACTCACCATGTTCCTGATAACAAAAACTCCCCATGGTCCCCATAACAAAAACTCCCCATGTCCCCTATAACAAAAACTCCCCATTGTACTGATAACAAAAACTCACGCTGATCCCATAACAAAAACTCCCCATGGTCCCCATAACATAAACTCCCCATGGTCCCGATAACAAAAACTCCCCATGGTCCCCATAACACAAACTCCCCATGGTCCTGATAACAAAAACTCCCCATGGTGTCCACATAACAAAAACTACAAATGGTCCCCATAACAAAAACTCCCCATGGTGCCCAAACAAAAACTCCCCATGGTCCACATAACAAAAGCTCACCATGGACCCATAACAAAAAGACCCCATTGTTCCGATAAGAAAAACTCCCCATGGTCACCATAACAAAAATTTCCCAATGTCCTCATAACAAGAAATCCCCATGGCCTGCAAAACAAAAACTCCCCATGGCCCCCCTAACAAAAACTCCCCGTGGTCCCCAAACAAAAACACCCAAAGGCCTCCGTAACAAAAACTCCCCATTGCCCTGATAACAAAAATTCCACATGGTCCCCACAACAAAAACTCCCATGGTCCCCATAACAAAAACTACACATGCTAACTGTAACAAAAACTCACCCTGTACCCCATAACAAAAACTACCCATGGTCCAAATAACAAAAACTTCCCATGGACCGATTAACAAAAACTCCCCATGGTGCCCATAACATAACCTAGCCATGGTCCCCATAACAAAAACTCCCCATGGCCTCCATAACAAAAACGTCCCATGGTTCCCATAACAAAAACTCCCCATGGTCCCCATAACTAAAACTCCCCAAGGTCCCATAACTAAAACTCCCCATGGCCCACATAACAAAAACTCCCCATGGTCCCCATAACAAAAACTGCCCTAAGTCCCCATAACAAAAACTCCCTATGGTCTCCATAACAAAAACTCTCCATGGACCCAATAACAAAATCTCTCTATGGTCCCTATACCAAAAACTCCCCATGGTCCTGAAAACAAAAACTCCCAATGGCCCCCATAACAAAAACTCCCCATGGTCCCCATAACAAAATCTCCACAAAGTCCCCATAACAAAAACACCCCATGGCCCCCATAACAAAAAAACGCCATTGCCCCGATAACAAAAACTCTGCATGGACCCACAACAAAAACTCCCCAAGCTCACTATAACAAAAACTCCCCATGGTCCCCATAACAAAAACTCCCCATGCTCACTGTAACAAAAACTCCCCACGGTCCCCATAAAAAAAACTACCCATGGTCCCCATAACAAAATTCCCCATGGTCCCCATAACAAAAATTCCCCTTGGCCCCCAAAACAAAAACTCCCCATGGGACCCAATACAAAAACTTCCCATGGTCCCCATAACAAAAACTGCCCAAGGCCCCCATAACAAAACCTCCCCATGTTCCCCATAACAAAAACTCCCCAAGGTCCCCATAACAAACACTCTCCAAGGTCCCCATAACAAAAACTCCCCATGGTCCCCATAACAAAAACTCCCCATGGTCCCCATAACAAAAAATCCCCATGGCCCCCATAATAAAAGCTCCCCATGGCCCCGATAACAAAAACTCCCCAAGGTCCCCATTACAAAAACTCCCCATGGTCCCCATAACAAAAAAACCCCAAGGCCCCCATAACAAAAACTCCCCATGGTCCCCATAACAAAATCTCCGCATAGTCCCCATAACAAAATCACCCCATGGACCGCATAACAAAAACCGCCCATTGTCCTGATAACAAAAACTCGCCATGGCCCCGATAACAAAATCTCCCCATGGCCCCTTTAACAAAAACACCCCATGGCACCCATAACAAAATCGCCCCATGGACCTGATAACAAAATCTCCCCATAGACATGCTAAAAATAACTCCCCATGGCCTCCATAACAAAAACTCCTCACGGTCCTGATAACAAAAACTCCCCATGGCCCCAATAACAGAAACTCCCCATGGTCCCCATAACAAAAAATCCCCATGGTCCCCATAACAAAAACACCCCATGGCACTGATAACAAAAACTCCTCATGTCCCCCATAAGAAAAAATCCCCATGGCCCGCATAACAAAGACTCCACATTGCCCCCCTAACAAAAACTCCCTGTGGTCCAGATAACAAAAACTCCCCATGGTCCTGATAACAAAAACTCCCCATGGTCCCCAAACAAAAACTCCCCATGGCACTGATAACAAAAACTCCTCATGTCCCCCATAAGAAAAAATCCCCATGGCCCGCATAACAAAAACTCCACATTGCCCCCCTAACAAAAACTCCCCGTGGTCCAGATAACAAAAACTCCCCATGGTCCTGATAACAAAAGCTCCCCATGGTCCCCATAAAAAATCTACTCTAGTCCCCACAGCAAAACCCCCCATGGCCCCCATAACAAAACCGCCGCATTGTCCTGATAACAAAAACTGCCCATGGGCCCCATAACAAAAACTCCCCATGTCCCCTATAACAAAAACTCCCCATTGCACTGAAAACAAAAACTCATGCTGGTCCCCAAAACAAAAACACCCCATGGTCCCCATTACATAAACTCCCCATGGTCCCAAAACAAAAATTCACCATGGCCCCATAACAAAAAGACCCCATTGTTCTGATAAGAAAAACTCCCCATGGTCTCCGTAACAAAAATTCCCCATGGTCCCCATAACAAAAAAACCCCATGGCCCCGATAACAATAAAGTCCCATGTCCCCCATAACAAAAAATCCCCATGGCCCGCATAACAAAAACTCCCCATGGCCCCCCCAACAAAAACTCCCCGTGGTCCCAAAAGAAAAACACCCCAAGGCCTCCGTAACAAAAACTCCCCATTGCCCTGAGAACAAAAATTCCCAATGGGCCCCACAACAAAAACTCCCATGGTCCCCATAACAAAAACTACACATGCTAACTGTAACAAAAATTCCCCCTGGTCCCCATAACAAAAACTACCCATGGTCCCCATATCAAAATCGCCGCATAGTCCCCATAACAAAAACACCCCATGGCCCCCATAACAAAAACTCGCCATTGCCCCGATAACAAAAACTCCGCATGGTCCCCACAACAAAAACACCCCATGGTCCCCATAACAAAAACTCCCCATGCTCACTATAACAAAAACTCCCCTAGGTCCCCATAACAAAAACTACCCATGGTCACCATAACAAAATTCCCCATGGTCCCCATAACAAAAACTCCCCATGGTCCTCATAACAAAAACTCCCCATGCTCACTATAACAAAAACTCCCCTAGGTCCCCATAACAAAAACTACCCATGGTCCCCATAACAAAATACCCATAGTCCCCATAACAAAAACTCCCCATGGTCCCCATAACTAAAACTCCCCATGGTCCCATAACTAAAACTCCCCATGGACAACATAACAAAAACTCCCCATGGTCCCCATAACAAAAACTCCCCAAAGTCCCCATAACAAAAAATCCCTATGGTCTCCACAACAAAAACTCCCCATGGACCCAATAACAAAATCTCCCTATGGTCCCTATACCAAAAACTCCCCATGGTCCTGAAAACAACAGCTCCCAATGGCCTCAATAACAAAAACTCCCCATGGCCCCGATAACAAAAACTCCGCATGGTCACCAGAACAAAAACTCTCCATGGTCCCCATAACAAAAACTCCCCATGGTCCCCATAACAAAAACTCCTCATGGCCCCCATAATAAAAGCTCCCCATGGCCCCGATAACAAAAACTCCCCAAGGTCCCCATTACAAAAACTCCCCATGGTCCCCATAACAAAAACACCCTAAGCCCCCATAACAAAAACTCCCAATAACAAAATCTCCGCATAGTCCCCATAACAAAATCACCCCATGGACCCCATAACAAAAACCGCCCATTGTCCTGATAATAAAAACTCCCCATGGCCCCGATAACAAAATCTCCCCATGGCCTGCATAACAAAAACTCCTCATGGGCCTGATAACAAAAACTCCCCATGGCCCCAATAACAGAAACTCCCCATGGTCCAATTAACAAAAAATCCCCATGGTCCACATATCAATAACTCCCCATAGTCCCCATAATAAAAACACCACATGGACCTGATAACAAAAACACCCCATGTCCCCCATAAGAAAAAATCCCCATGGCCCGCATAACAAAAACGCCCCATGGCCCCCCTAACAAAACTCCCCGTGGTCCTGATAACGAAAACTCCCCATGGTCCCCATAACAAAAACTCTCCATGTCTCCATTACATAAACTCCCCATGGTCCCCATAACAAAAACTCCCCATGGCCCCCATAATAAAAGCTCCCCATTGCCCCGATAACAAAAACTCCCCAATGTCCCCATTACAAAAACTCCCCATGGTCCCGATAACAAAAATACCCCAAGGCCCACATAACAAAATCTCCCCATGGTCCCCATAACAAAATCTCCGCATAGTCCCCATAATAAAAACACCCCATGGCCCCCATAACAAAATCGCCCCATGGACCTGATAACAAAATCTCCCCATAGACTTGGTAAAAAAAAACTCCCCATGGCCTCCATAACAAAAACTCCTCATGGTCCTGATAACAAAAACTCCCCATGGCCCCAATAACAGAAACTCCCCATGGTCCAAATAACAAAAAATCCCCCTGGTCCCCATAACAAAAACACGCAATGGCACTGATAACAAAAACTCCTCATGTCCCCCATAAGAAAAAATCCCTATGGCCCGCATAACAAAAACTCCACATGGCCCCCCTAACAAAAACTCCCCGTGGTCCTGATAACAAAAACTCCCCATGGTGCACATAACAAAAACTCCCAATGGTCCCCAAACAAAAACTCCCCAAGGCCTCCATAACAAAAGCTCCCCATGGTCCCCATAAAAAAATCTACTCTAGTCCCCACAACAAAACGCCCTATGGCCCCCATAACAAAACCTCCCCATTGTCCTAATAACAAAAACTGCCCATGGCCCCCTTAACAAAAACACACCATGGCCCCGATAACAAAAACTCACCATGTTCCTGATAACAAAAACTCCCCATGGTCCCCATAACAAAAACTCCCCATGTCCCCTATAACAAAAACTCCCCATTGTACTGATAACAAAAACTCACGCTGATCCCATAACAAAAACTCCCCATGGTCCCCATAACATAAACTCCCCATGGTCCCGATAACAAAAACTCCCCATGGTCCCCATAACACAAACTCACCATGGTCCCGATAACAAAAACTCCCCATGGTCCCCATAACATAAACTACCCATGGTCCCCATAACAAAAGCTCCCCATGGTACCAATAACAAAAACCACCCATGGTCCCCATAACTAAAACTCCCCAAAGTCCTATAACTAAAACTCCCCATGGCCCACATAACAAAAACTCCCCATGGTCCCCATAACAAAAACTGCCCTAAGTCCCCATAACAAAAACTCCCTATGTTCTCAATAACAAAAACTCCCCATGGACCCAATAACAAAATCTCCCTATGGTCCCTATACCAAAAACTCCCCATGGTCCTGAAAACAAAAACTCCCAATGGCCCCCATAACAAAAACTCCCCATGGTCCCCATAACAAAATCTCCGCATAGTCCCCATAACAAAAACACCCCATGGCCCCCATAACAAAAACTCGCCATTGCCCCGATAATAAAAACTCTGCATGGTCCCCACAACAAAAACTCCCCATTGTCCCCATAACAAAAACTCCCCATGCTCACTATAACTAAAACTCCCCATGGTCCCCATAACAAAAACTACCCATGGTCCCCATAACAAAATTCCCCATGGTCCCCATAACAAAAACTCCCCATGGTCCCCATAACTAAAACTCCCCATGGTCCCATAACTAAAACTCCCCATGGCCCACATAACAAAAACTCCCCATGGTCCCCATAACAAAAACTCCCCTAAGTCCCCATAACAAAAACTCCCTATGGTCTCCACAAAAAAAACTCCCCATGGACCCAATAACAAAAAGTCCCTATGGTCCCTATACCAAAAACTCCCCATGGTCCTGAAAACAAAAACTCCGCATGGTCCCCACAACAAAAACTCCCCATGGTCCCCATAACAAAAACTCCCCATGCTCACTATAACAAAAACTCTCCATGGTCCCCATAACAAAAACTCCCCATGGTCCCCATAACAAAATCTCCGCATAGTCCCCATATCAAAATCACCCCATGGACCCCATAACAAAAACCACCCATTGTCCTGAAAAAAAAAACTCCCCACGGCCCCGATAACAAAATCTCCCCATGGCCCCTTTAACAAAAACACCCCATGGCCCCCATAACATAATCGCCCCATGGACCTGATAACAAAATCTCCTCACGGTCTTGATAAGAAAAACTCCCCATGGCCTCCATAATAAAAACTCCTCATGGTCCTGACAGAAACACCCCATGGTCCCCAGAACAAAAAATCCCATGGTCCCCATATCAAAAACTCCCCATGGTCACCATAACAAAAACACTCCATGGCCCTGATAACAAAAACTCCTCATGGCCCCCATACGAAAAAATCCCCATGGCCCGCATAACAAAAACTCCCCATGGCCGCCCTAACAAAAACTCCCCATGACCCCCCTTAAAAAACTCCCCATGGCCCCCCTAACAAAAACTCCCCATGGTCCCCATAATAAAAACTCCCCATGGTCCCGATAACAAAAACTTCCCATGATTCCCATAACAAAAAGTCCCCATGGTACCAATAACAAAAACAAAACATGGTCCCGATAACAAAAACACACCATGTTCCCCATAACATAAACTCCCCATGGTCCTCATAACAAAAACTCCCCATGGTCCTCATAACAAAAACTCCCCATGGTCCCCATAACCAAAACTCTCCATGGTCCCGATAACAAAATCTCCCCATGGTCCCCATAACAAACACTCCGCATGATCCCCATAACTAAATCTCCCCTTGGTCCCAAAACAAAAACTCCCCATGGCCCAAATATAATAAACTCCCCATGGTCCGCATAAAAAAAACTCCCCATGATCCCCATAACAAATACTCCCCATGGCCCCAATAACAAAAACTCGCCATGGTCCACATAACAAAAACACCCCATGGTCCCGATAACAAAATCTCCCCATGGTCCTGATATCAAAAACTCCCCAAGGTCCTCATAACAAAAACTCCCCATGGTCCCCATAACAAAAACTCCCTATGACCACGATAACAAAAGCTCCACATTGTCCCCAAAACAAAAACTCCCCATGGCCCCCATAAGCAAAACTCCCCATGGTCCCGAAAACAAAAACTCCCCATGGCCGCAATAACAAAAACTCCCCATGGCCCCGATAACAAAAACTCCCCATGGACCCCATAACAAAAACACCCCATGGCCAAGATAACAAAAACTCCCCATGGTCCCGATAACAAAATCTCCCCATGGTCCTGATAGCATAAACTCCCCAAGGTCCCCATAACAAAAACTCCCCGTGGCCCCCATAACAAAATCTCCCCTTGGCCACGATAACAAAAACTCGCCATGGTCCCCATAACAAAAACACCCCATGGTCCCGATAACAAAATCTCCCCATGGTCCTGATATCAAAAACTCCCCAAGATCCTCATAACAAAAACTCCACATGGCCCCCATAACAAACACTCCCCATGGCCCCCATAACAAACACTCTCCATGGTCTCCCTAACAAAAACTCCACATGACCACAATAACAAAAACTCCGCATGGTCCCCAAAACAAAAACTCCCCATGGTCCCAATAACACAATCTCCCTATGGTCCCGATAAAAAAACATTCCATGGTCCAGAAAACAAAAACTCCCCATGGTCTCCATAACAAAAAGTCCCCATGGTCATCATAACAAAGACTCCCCATTTCCCCGTTAACAAAAACTCCCCATGTTCGCAATAACAAAAACTCCCCATGTTCGCAATAACAAAAACTCCACATGTCCCCGATAACAAAAACTCCCCATGGTTCCCATAACAAAAATTCCCCATTGCCCCGATAACAAAAACTCCACATGATCCTGATAACGAAATCTCCCCATGGCCCCTAAAGCAAAAACTCTCCATGGTTCTGATAACAAAAACACACCATGGTCCGCATAACAAAAACTCCCCATGGTCCCCATAACAAAAACTCGCCATGGCTCCCATAACAAAAACTCTCCATGGCTCCCATAACAAAATATGCCCAACGTCATGATAACAAAAACACACCATGTTCCTCATAAAAAAAACTCCCCATGGTCCCGATAACAAAAACTCCCCATGGCCCCCATAAGCAAAACTCCCCATGGTCCCGAAAACAAAAACTCCCCATGGCCGCAATAACAAAAACTCCCCATGGCCCCGATAACAAAAACTCCCCATGGTCCTCATAACAAAAACACCCCATGGCCAAGATAACAAAAACTCCCCATGGTCCCGATAACAAAATCTCCCCATGGTCCTGATAGCATAAACTCCCCAAGGTCCCCATAACAAAAACTCCCCGTGGCCCCCATAACAAAATCTCCCCTTGGCCCCGATAACAAAAACTCACCATGGTCCCCATAACAAAAACACCACATGGTCCCGATAACAAAATCTCCCCATGGTCCTGATATCAAAAACTCCCCAAGATCCTCATAACAAAAACTCCACATGGCCCCCATAACAAACACTCCCCATGGCCCCCATAACAAACACTCTCCATGGTCTCCCTAACAAAAACTCCACATGACCACGATAACAAAAACTCCGCATGGTCCCCAAAACAAAAACTCCCCATGGTCCCCATTACAAAAACTCCCCATGGTCCCAATAACACAATCTCCCTATGGTCCCGATGAAAAAAACATTCCATGGTCCCGAAAACAAAAACTCCCCATGGTCTCCATAACAAAAAGTCCTCATGGTCATCATAACAAAGACTCCCCATTTCCCCGTTAACAAAAACTCCCCATGTTCGCAATAACAAAAACTCCACATGTCCCCGATAACAAAAACTCCCCATGGTTCCCATAACAAAAATTCCCATTGCCCCGATAACAAAAACTCCACATGATCCTGATAACGAAATCTCCCCATGGCCCCTATAACAAAAACTCTCCATGGTTCTGATAACAAAAACACACCATGGTCCGCATAACAAAAACTCCCCATGGTCCCCATAACAAAAACTCGCCATGGCTCCCATAACAAAAACTCTCCATGGCTCCCATAACAAAATATGCCCAGCGTCATGATAACAAAAACACACCATGTTCCTCATAAAAAAAACTCCACATGGTCCCCATAACAAAAACTCCCCATGGTCCTCATAACAAAAACTCCCCATGGTCCTCATAACAAAAAATCCCCATCGTCCCCATAACTAAAACTCGCCATGGTCCACATAACAAAAACTCCCCATGGTCCCCATAACAAAAACACCCCATGGTCCCGATAACAAAATCTCCCCATGGTCCTGATATCAAAAACTCCCCAAGGTCTTCATAACAAAAACTCCCCATGGACCCCATATCAAAAACTCCCTATGACCACGATAACAAAAGCTCCACATTGTCCCCAAAACAAAAACTCCCCATGGTCCCGAAAACAAAAACTCCCCATGGCCGCAATAACAAAAACTCCCCATGGACCCGATAACAAAAACTCCCCATGGTCCCCATAACAAAAACACATCATGGCCCTGATAACAAAAAGTCCCCATGTTCCTGATAATAAAATCTCTCCATGGCCCCAATAACAGAAACTCCCCATGGTCCCCATAACAAAAACTCACCATGTACCCTATAACAAAAACTCCTCATCGTACTTATAACAAAAACTCACGCTGGTCCCGATAACAAAAACTCCCCATGGTCCCCATAACATGAACTCCTCATGGTCCCCATAACAAAAGCTCTCCATGGTACCAATAACAAAAACTCCCCATGGTCCCCATAACAAAAACCCCCCATGGTCCTGATAACAAAAACTCCCCATGGTTCCCATAACTAAAACTCCCCATGGTGCCGATAACAAATATTCCCCATGAACCCGTTAACAAATACTTCCCATGGTCCCCATAAAAAAAAGCTCCCTGGTCTCCATAACAAAAACTTCCCATGATCCCCATAACAAACATTTCGCATGCTCTCCCTAACAAAAACTGCCTATGACCACGATAACAAAAGCTCCCCATTATCCCCAAAACAAAAACTCCCCATGGTCCGGAAAACAAAAACTCCCCATGGCCCCAATAACACAATCTCCCTATGGTCCCGATAACAAAAACTTTCAATGGTACCGATAACAAAAACACCCCATGGTCGCCATAACAAAAACTCCCCATGGTCCCGAAAACAAAAATTCCCCATGGTCCCCATAACAAAAACTCCCCATTTCCCCGTTAACAAAAACTCCCCATGTTCGCAATAACAAAAACTCCACATGTCCCCGATAACAAAAACTACCCATGGTTCCCATAACAAAAATTCCCCATGGCCCCGATAACAAAAACTCCAAATGATCCTGATAACAAAATCTCCCCATGGCCCCTATAACAAAAACTACCCATGGCCCCTATAATAAAATCTCCCCATGGCTCCGATACCAAAAACTGCCCATGGTCCCGATAACAAAAACACACCATGTTCCTCATAAAAAATCTCCCCATGGTCCCCATAACAAAAACTCCCCATTGTCCTCATAACAAAAACTCCCCATCGTCCCCATAACAAAAACGACCATGGTCCTCATAACAAAAACTCTTCATGGTCCTCATAACAAAAACCCCCCATGGTCCCCATAACTAAAACTGCCCATGGTCCCGATGACAAAAACTCCCCATGGTCCGCATAACAAAAACTCCCCATGCCCCCATAACAAATACTCCCCATGAACCCAATAACAAAAACTTCCCATGATCCCGATAACAAAAACTTCCCATGGTCTCATAACAATAACTCCCCTTGGCCCACATAACAAACACTCCACAAGGTCCCCTTAACAAAAAATCTACATGGTCCCGATAACAAAACCTCCACATGGCCCCTTCAACAAAACACCCCATGGCTCCCATAACAAAATCGCCCCATGGACCTGATAACAAAATCTCCTCATGGACTTGATAAGAAAAACTCCCCATGGCCTCTATAATAAAAACTCCTCATGGTCCTGATAACAAAAACTCCCCATGGCCCCAATAACAGAAACTCCCCATGGTGCCCATAACAAAAAATCCCCATGGTCCCCATATCAAAAACTCCACATGGCCCCCCTAACAAAAACTCCCCGTGGTCCTGATAACAAAAACTCCCCATTGTTTCCATAACAAAAACTCCCAATGGTCCCCAAACAAAATCTCCCCAAGGCCTCCATAACAAAAACTCCCCATGGTCCCCATAAAAAAATCTCCTCATAGTCCCCACAACAAAACCCCCCATGGCCCCCATAACAAAACCCCCCCAATGTCCTGATAACAAAAACTCCCCATGGCCCCCTTAACAAAAACACACCATGGCCCTGATAACAAAAAGTCCCCATGTTCCTGATAACAAAATCTCTCCATGGCCCCATAACAAAAACTCCCCATGGTCCCCATAACAAAAACTCCCCATGTACCCTATAACAAAAATTCCTCATTGTACTGATAACAAAAACTCACACTGGTCCCCATAACAAAAACTCCCCATGGTCCCCATAACATAAACTCCCCATGGTCCCCATAACAAAAGCTCCCCATGGTCCCCATAACAAAAACTCCCCATAATCCCCATAACTAAAACTCCCCATGGTCCCATAACTAAAACTCCCCATGGTCCCCATAACAAAAACTCCCCATGGTCCCCATAACTAAAACTCCCTATGGCCCACATTACAAAAACTCCCCATGGTCCCCATAACAAAAACTCCCATGGTCCCCATAACAAAAACTACCCAAGGTCCCCATAACAAAAACTCCCTATGGTCTGCACAACAAAAACTCCCCATGGGCCCAATAACAAAATCTCCCGATGGTCGCTATACCAAAAGTTCCCCATGGTCCTGAAAACAAAAACTCCCAATGGCCCCGATAACAAAAACTCCCCATGGTCCCCATAACAAAAACTCCCCATTGTCCCAATAACAAAAACTCACCATGGTCCTGATAAAAAAAACACCCCCTGCTCCCGATAAGAAAAACATCCTATAGTCCCTATAACAAAAACTCCCCATGGTCCCCATAACAAAAACTCCCCATGGTCTCCATAACAAAAACTCCCCATGGTCCCGATAACAAAAACTTCCCATGATTCCCATAACAAAAACTCCCCATGGTCCCGCAAACAAAAACACACCATGGTCCCCATAACAAAAACACCCCATGGTCCCGAAAACAAAAAAACACCATGGTCCCCATAACAAAAACTCTCCATGGTCCTCATAACAAAAACTCCGCGTGGTCCTCATAACAAAAACTCCCCATCGTCCCCATAACAAAAAACCCCCAGGGTCCCCATAACTAAAACTCTCCATGGTCCCTAAAACAAAAACTCCCCATGACCACGATAACAAAAGCTCCCCATTGTCCCCAAAACAAAAACTCCCCATGGTCCCTAAAACAAAAACACCCCATGTTCAAGATAACAAAAACTCCCCATGGTCCCGATAACAAAATCTCCCCATGGTCCTGATAGCATAAACTCCCCAAGGTCCCCATTATAAAAACTCCCCATGGCCCCCATAACAAAAACTCCCCATGGTCCCGATAACAAAAGCTCCCCATAGTCCCCATAACAAAAACTCCCCATGGTCCCCATAACAAAAACGCCCCATGGCCCCCATAACAAAAACTCCCGATGGCCCCGATAACAAAAACTCTCCATGGTCCCGAAAACAAAAACTCCCCATGGTCCCCATAACGAAAAGTCCCCATGGTCCTCATAACAAAAACTCACCATTTCCCCGTTAACAAAAACTCCCCATGCTCGCAATAACAAAAACTCCACATGTCCCAGATAACAAAAACTCCCCATGGTTCTCATAACAATAAATTCCCAATGGCCCCGATAACAAAAACTCCAAATGATCCTGATAACAAAAACTCCCCATCGTCCCCATAACAAAAAACCCCCAGGGTCCCCATAACTAAAACTCTCCATGGTCCCTAAAACAAAAACTCCCCATGACCACGATAACAAAAGCTCCCCATTGTCCCCAAAACAAAAACTCCCCATGGTCCCTAAAACAAAAACTCCCCATGGCCGCAATAACAAAAACTCCCCATGGCCCCGATAACAAAAACAGCCATGGTCCCCATAACAAAAACACCCCATGTTCAAGATAACAAAAACTCCCCATGGTCCCGATAACAAAATCTCCCCATGTTCCTGATAGCATAAACTCCCCAAGGTCCCCATGACAAAAACTCCCCATTGCCCCCATAACAAAAACTCCCCATGGTCCCGATAACAAAAGCTCCCCATAGTCCCGATAACAAAATCTCCCCATGGTCCTGATATCAAAAACTCCCCAAGGTCCTCATAACAAAAACTCCCCATGGTCCCAATTAAAAAAAACCCTCCATGGTCTCCAGAGCAAAAATGCCCATGGCCCCCATAACAAACGCTCCCCTTTGTCTCCCTAACAAAAACTCCACATGACCACAATAACAAACACTCCGCATGTTACCCAAAACAAAAACTACCCATGGTCCCCATAACAAAAACTCCCCATGGTCCCAATAATACAATCTCCCTATGGTCCCGATAACAAAAACTTTCCATGGTACCGATAACAAAAACTCCCCATGGTCTCGAAAAGAAAAACTCCCCATGGTCCCCAGAACAAAAACTCCCCATGGTCGCCATAACAAAAACTCCTCATGATCCCGAAAACAAAAACTCCCCATGGTCGCCATAACAAAAATTCCCATGGTCCCGAAAACAAAAACTCCCCATGGTCCCCATAACTAAAACTCTCCATGGTCCCGAAAACAAAAACTCCCCATGGTCCCCATAACATAAAGTCCCCATGGTCCTCATAACAAAAACTCCTCATTTCCCCGTTAACAAAAACTCACCATGTTCGCAATAACAAAAACTCCACATGTCCCAGATAACAAAAACTCCCCATGGTTCTCATAACAATAAATTCCCAATGGCCCCGATAACAAAAACTCCAAATGATCCTGGTAACAAAAACTCCCCATCGTCCCCATAACAAAAAACCCCCAGGGTCCCCATAACTAAAACTCTCCATGGTCCCTAAAACAAAAACTCCCCATGACCACGATAACAAAAGCTCCCCATTGTCCCCAAAACAAAAACTCCCCATGGTCCCTAAAACAAAAACTCCCCATGGCCGCAATAACAAAAACTCCCCATGGCCCCGATAACAAAAACAGC
This sequence comes from Carcharodon carcharias, assembly GCF_017639515.1. NCBI lineage: Eukaryota > Metazoa > Chordata > Chondrichthyes > Lamniformes > Lamnidae > Carcharodon > Carcharodon carcharias. The sequence continues at coordinate 180,189,402 of NC_054473.1, forward strand.
CATGGTCCCCATAACAAAAACACCCCATGTTCAAGATAACAAAAACTCCCCATGGTCCCGATAACAAAATCTCCCCATGTTCCTGATAGCATAAACTCCCCAAGGTCCCCATGACAAAAACTCCCCATTGCCCCCATAACAAAAACTCCCCATGGTCCCGATAACAAAAGCTCCCCATAGTCCCGATAACAAAAACTCGCCATGGTCCCCATAACAAAAAGTCCCCATGGTCCCGATAACAAAATCTCCCCATGGTCCTGATATCAAAAACTCCCCAAGGTCCTCATAACAAAAACTCCCCATGGTCCCAATTAAAAAAAACCCTCCATGGTCTCCAGAGCAAAAATGCCCATGGCCCCCATAACAAACACTCCCCATGGTCTCCCTAACAAAAACTCCACATGACCACGATAACAAACACTCCGCATGTTACCCAAAACAAAAACTACCCATGGTCCCCATAACAAAAACTCCCCATGGTCCCAATAATACAATCTCCCTATGGTCCAGATAACAAAAACTTTCCATGGTACCGATAACAAAAACTCCCCATGGTCTCGAAAAGAAAAACTCCCCACGGTCCCCAGAACAAAAACTCCCCATGGTCGCCATAACAAAAACTCCCCATGGTCCCGAAAACAAAAACTCCCCATGGTCCCCATAACTAAAACTCTCCATGGTCCCAAAAACAAAAACTCCCCATGGTCGCCATAACAAAAATTCCCATGGTCCCGAAAACAAAAACTCCTCATGGTCTCCATAACTAAAACTCTCGATGGTCCCGAAAACAAAAACTCCCCATGGTCCCCATAACAAAAAGTCCCCATGGTCCTCATCACAAAAACTCCCCATTTCCCCGTTAACAAAAACTCACCATGTTCGCAATAACAAAAACTCCACATGTCCCAGATAACAAAAACTCCCCATGGTTCTCATAACAAAAATTCCCAATGGCCCCGATAACAAAAACTCCCCATGGTTCCCATAACAAAAACTCCCCATGGCTCCGATAACAAAAACACACCATCTTCCCCATAACATAAACTGCCCTTGGTCCCCATAACAAAAACTCCTGATGGTCCTCATAACAAAAAGTCCCCATCGTCCCCATAACAAAACCCCCCCCATGGTCCCCATAACTAAAACACTCCATGGTCCCGATAACAAAAACTCCCCATGGTCCACATAACAAGAACTTCCCATGGCGCCCAAACCAAAAACATCCCATGGTCCCGATAACAAAAACTCCCCATGGTCCCCATAACAAACACTCCCCATGATCCCCATAACTAAATCTCCCCATGGTCCCATAATAAAAACTCCCCATGGTCCCAATAACACAATCTCCCTATGGTCACGATAACAAAAACTTTCCATGGTCCCGAAAAGAAAAACTCCTCATGGTCCAGAACAAAAAGTCCTCATGGTCCTCATAACAAAAACTCCCCATTTTCCCATTAACAAAAGCTCCCCATGTTCGCAAAAACAAAAACTCCAAATGTCCCCGATAACAAAAACTCCCCATGGTTCCCATAACAAAAAATCCCCATGGCCCCGATAACTAAAACGCCCCATGGTTCTGATAACAAAAACTCCCCATGGTTCTGATAACAAAAACACACCATGGTCCCCATAACAAAATCTCCCCATGGCTCTGATAACAAAAACTGCCCAGGGACCCGATAATAAAAACACACCATGTTCTGCATAAAAAAAACTCCCCATGGTCCCCATAACAACGACTCCCCATGGTCCTCATAACAAAAAGTCCCCATCGTCCCCATAACAAAAACCCCCCATGGTCCCGATGTCAAAAACTCCCCATGGTCCCGATAACAAAAACTCCCCATGGCCCCCATAACAAATACTCCCCATGAACCCAATAACAAAAACTCTACATGGTCCCGATAACAAAACCTCCCCATGGTCCCGATAACAAAATCTCCCCATGTTCCTGATAGCATAAACTCCCCAAGGTCCCCATGACAAAAACTCCCCATTGCCCCCATAACAAAAACTCCCCATGGTCCCGATAACAAAAGCTCCCCATAGTCCCGATAACAAAAACTCGCCATAGTCCCCATAACAAAAAGTCCCCATGGTCCCGATAACAAAATCTCCCCATGGTCCTGATATCAAAAACTCCCCAAGGTCCTCATAACAAAAACTCCCCATGGTCCCAATTAAAAAAAACCCTCCATGGTCTCCAGAGCAAAAATGCCCATGGCCCCCATAACAAACACTCCCCATGGTCTCCCTAAGAAAAACTCCACATGACCACGATAACAAACACTCCGCATGTTACCCAAAACAAAAACTACCCATGGTCCCCATAACAAAAACTCCCCATGGTCCCAATAATACAATCTCCCTATGGTCCAGATAACAAAAACTTTCCATGGTACCGATAACAAAAACTCCCCATGGTCTCGAAAAGAAAAACTCCCCACGGTCCCCAGAACAAAAACTCCCCATGGTCGCCATAACAAAAACTCCCCATGGTCCCGAAAACAAAAACTCCCCATGGTCCCCATAACTAAAACTCTCCATGGTCCCAAAAACAAAAACTCCCCATGGTCGCCATAACAAAAATTCCCATGGTCCCGAAAACAAAAACTCCTCATGGTCTCCATAACTAAAACTCTCCATGGTCCCGAAAACAAAAACTCCCCATGGTCCCCATAACAAAAAGTCCCCATGGTCCTCATAACAAAAACTCCCCATTTCCCCGTTAACAAAAACTCACCAGGTTCGCAATAACAAAAACTCCACATGTCCCAGATAACAAAAACTCCCCATGGTTCTCATAACAATAAATTCCCAATGGCCCCGATAACAAAAACTCCAAATGATCCTGATAACAAAAACTCCCCATCGTCCCCATAACAAAAAACCCCCAGGGTCCCCATAACTAAAACTCTCCATGGTCCCTAAAACAAAAACTCCCCATGACCACGATAACAAAAGCTCCCCATTGTCCCCAAAACAAAAACTCCCCATGGTCCCTAAAACAAAAACTTCCCATGGCCGCAATAACAAAAACTCCCCATGGCCCCGATAACAAAAACAGCCATGGTCCCCATAACAAAAACACCCCATGTTCAAGATAACAAAAACTCCCCATGGTCCCGATAACAAAATCTCCCCATGTTCCTGATAGCATAAACTCCCCAAGGTCCCCATGACAAAAACTCCCCATTGCCCCCATAACAAAAACTCCCCATGGTCCCGATAACAAAAGCTCCCCATAGTCCCGATAACAAAAACTCGCCATGGTCCCCATAACAAAAAGTCCCCATGGTCCCGATAACAAAATCTCCCCATGGTCCTGATATCAAAAACTCCCCAAGGTCCTCATAACAAAAACTCCCCATGGTCCCAATTAAAAAAAACCCTCCATGGTCTCCAGAGCAAAAATGCCCATGGCCCCCATAACAAACACTCCCCATGGTCTCCCTAACAAAAACTCCACATGACCACGATAACAAACACTCCGCATGTTACCCAAAACAAAAACTACCCATGGTCCCCATAACAAAAACTCCCCATGGTCCCAATAATACAATCTCCCTATGGTCCAGATAACAAAAACTTTCCATGGTACCGATAACAAAAACTCCCCATGGTCTCGAAAAGAAAAACTCCCCACGGTCCCCAGAACAAAAACTCCCCATGGTCGCCATAACAAAAACTCCCCATGGTCCCGAAAACAAAAACTCCCCATGGTCCCCATAACTAAAACTCTCCATGGTCCCAAAAACAAAAACTCCCCATGGTCGCCATAACAAAAATTCCCATGGTCCCGAAAACAAAAACTCCTCATGGTCTCCATAACTAAAACTCTCGATGGTCCCGAAAACAAAAACTCCCCATGGTCCCCATAACAAAAAGTCCCCATGGTCCTCATCACAAAAACTCCCCATTTCCCCGTTAACAAAAACTCACCATGTTCGCAATGACAAAAACTCCACATGTCCCAGATAACAAAAACTCCCCATGGTTCTCATAACAAAAATTCCCAATGGCCCCGATAACAAAAACTCCCCATGGTTCCCATAACAAAAACTCCCCATGGCTCCGATAACAAAAACACACCATCTTCCCCATAACATAAACTGCCCTTGGTCCCCATAACAAAAACTCCTGATGGTCCTCATAACAAAAAGTCCCCATCGTCCCCATAACAAAACCCCCCCCATGGTCCCCATAACTAAAACTCTCCATGGTCCCGATAACAAAAACTTCCCATGGTCCACATAACAAGAACTTCCCATGGCGCCCAAACCAAAAACATCCCATGGTCCCGATAACAAAAACTCCCCATGGTCCCCATAACAAACACTCCCCATGATCCCCATAACTAAATCTCCCCATGGTCCCATAATAAAAACTCCCCATGGTCCCAATAACACAATCTCCCTATGGTCACGATAACAAAAACTTTCCATGGTCCCGAAAAGAAAAACTCCTCATGGTCCAGAACAAAAAGTCCTCATGGTCCTCATAACAAAAACTCCCCATTTTCCCATTAACAAAAGCTCCCCATGTTCGCAAAAACAAAAACTCCAAATGTCCCCGATAACAAAAACTCCCCATGGTTCCCATAACAAAAAATCCCCATGGCCCCGATAACTAAAACTCCCCATGGTTCTGATAACAAAAACTCCCCATGGTTCTGATAACAAAAACACACCATGGTCCCCATAACAAAATCTCCCCATGGCTCTGATAACAAAAACTGCCCAGGGTCCCGATAATAAAAACACACCATGTTCTGCATAAAAAAAACTCCCCATGGTCCCCATAACAACGACTCCCCATGGTCCTCATAACAAAAAGTCCCCATCGTCCCCATAACAAAAACCCCCCATGGTCCCGATGTCAAAAACTCCCCATGGTCCCGATAACAAAAACTCCCCATGGCCCCCATAACAAATACTCCCCATGAACCCAATAACAAAAACTCTACATGGTCCCGATAACAAAACCTCCCCATGGTCCCGATAACAAAATCTCCCCATGTTCCTGATAGCATAAACTCCCCAAGGTCCCCATGACAAAAACTCCCCATTGCCCCCATAACAAAAACTCCCCATGGTCCCGATAACAAAAGCTCCCCATAGTCCCGATAACAAAAACTCGCCATAGTCCCCATAACAAAAAGTCCCCATGGTCCCGATAACAAAATCTCCCCATGGTCCTGATATCAAAAACTCCCCAAGGTCCTCATAACAAAAACTCCCCATGGTCCCAATTAAAAAAAACCCTCCATGGTCTCCAGAGCAAAAATGCCCATGGCCCCCATAACAAACACTCCCCATGGTCTCCCTAAGAAAAACTCCACATGACCACGATAACAAACACTCCGCATGTTACCCAAAACAAAAACTACCCATGGTCCCCATAACAAAAACTCCCCATGGTCCCAATAATACAATCTCCCTATGGTACCGATAACAAAAACTTTCCATGGTACCGATAACAAAAACTCCCCATGGTCTCGAAAAGAAAAACTCCCCACGGTCCCCAGAACAAAAACTCCCCATGGTCGCCATAACAAAAACTCCCCATGGTCCCGAAAACAAAAACTCCCCATGGTCCCCATAACTAAAACTCTCCATGGTCCCAAAAACAAAAACTCCCCATGGTCGCCATAACAAAAATTCCCATGGTCCCGAAAACAAAAACTCCTCATGGTCTCCATAACTAAAACTCTCCATGGTCCCGAAAACAAAAACTCCCCATGGTCCCCATAACGAAAAGTCCCCATGGTCCTCATAACAAAAACTCCCCATTTCCCCGTTAACAAAAACTCACCATGCTCGCAATAACAAAAACTCCACATGTCCCAGATAACAAAAACTCCCCATGGTTCTCATAACAATAAATTCCCAATGGCCCCGATAACAAAAACTCCAAATGATCCTGATAACAAAAACTCCCCATCGTCCCCATAACAAAAAACCCCCAGGGTCCCCATAACTAAAACTCTCCATGGTCCCTAAAACAAAAACTCCCCATGACCACGATAACAAAAGCTCCCCATTGTCCCCAAAACAAAAACTCCCCATGGTCCCTAAAACAAAAACTCCCCATGGCCGCAATAACAAAAACTCCCCATGGCCCCGATAACAAAAACAGCCATGGTCCCCATAACAAAAACACCCCATGTTCAAGATAACAAAAACTCCCCATGGTCCCGATAACAAAATCTCCCCATGTTCCTGATAGCATAAACTCCCCAAGGTCCCCATGACAAAAACTCCCCATTGCCCCCATAACAAAAACTCCCCATGGTCCCGATAACAAAAGCTCCCCATAGTCCCGATAACAAAATCTCCCCATGGTCCTGATATCAAAAACTCCCCAAGGTCCTCATAACAAAAACTCCCCATGGTCCCAATTAAAAAAAACCCTCCATGGTCTCCAGAGCAAAAATGCCCATGGCCCCCATAACAAACACTCCCCTTTGTCTCCGTAACAAAATCTCCACATGACCACAATAACAAACACTCCGCATGTTACCCAAAACAAAAACTACCCATGGTCCCCATAACAAAAACTCCCCATGGTCCCAATAATACAATCTCCCTATGGTCCCGATAACAAAAACTCCCCATGGTCCCCAGAACAAAAACTCCCCATGGCCCCGATAACAATAACTCCCCGTGGTCCCCATAACAAAAACTCCCCATGGTCCCTATAACAAATACTCCTCATGACACCGATAACAAAAACTCCCTATGGTCCCCATAACAAAAACTCCCCATGGTCCCCATAACAAAAACTCCCCATAGTCCCCATAACAAAAACTCTCTATTGTCCCGATAACAAAACCTCCCCATGGTCCCCATAACAAAAACTCCCCATTGTCCCGAAAACAAAAACTCCCCATGGTCCCGTTAACTAAAACTCCCCATGGTCACATTACAAAAACTCCCCATGGCCCACCTAACAAAAACTCCCCATGGACCCCATAACAAAAACTCCCTTTGGTCTCCACAACAAAAACTCCGCATGGACCCAATAACAAAATCACCCTATGGTCCCTATACCAAAAACTCCCCATGGTCCCCATAACATAAACAACCCATGCTCCCGATAACAAAAACTCCCTATGGTCCCTATAACAAAAACTTCCATGGTCTCGATAACAAAAACTCCCCACGGTCCCCATAACAAAAACTCCCCAAGGCCCCGATAAGAAAAATTCCCCTTGGTCCTGATAACAAAAACTCCCCATTGCCCCGATAACAAAAACTCCCCTGGCTCCGATAACAAAAACTCCCCATGGTCCCGATAACAAAAACTCCCCATGGACACGATAACAAAAACACCCCATGGCCCACATAACAAAAACTCTCCATGGTCCCAATAACAAAATCTCCCTATGGTCCCGATAACAAAAACGCCCCATGGCCCCGATAACAAAAACTACCCATGGTCCTCATAACAAAAACTCCCCATGGTCCCAATAACAAAATCTCCCTATGGTCCCGATAACAAAAACTCCCCATGGCCCCGATAACAAAACCTCCCCATGGTCCCCATAACAAAAACTACCCATGGTGCCCATAACAAAAACTCCCCATGTCCCCGATAACAAAAACTCCCCATGATTCCCATAATAAAAACTCCCCAAGGCCCCGATAAGAAAAATTCCCCTTGGTCCTGATAACAAAAACTCCCCATGGTTCTGAAAACAAAAACTCCCAATGGCCCCCATAACAAAAACTCCCCATGGCCCCGATAACAAAAACTCCTCATGGTCCCCATAACATAAACTCCCCATGGTCCCGATAACAAAAACTCTCCATGGCCCCCTTAACAAAACCTCCCCATGGTCCCCGATAACAAAAACTCCCCATGGTCCCCATAACAAAAACTCCCCATTGCCCCCAATAACAACAACTACCCATGGTCCCCATAACAAAAACTGCCCATGGTCCCGATAACAAAAACTCCCCATGGCCCCCTTAACAAACCTCCCCTTGGTCCCCGATAACAAAAACTCCCCATGGTCCCCATAACAAAAACTCTGTATGGCCCCCATAAGAAAAACTCCTCATGGTCCCCATAACAAAAACTCCCAACGTCCCCAATAACAAAATCTCCCCATTGTCCCCATAACAAAAGCTCCCCATGGTCCCCATAACAAAAACTCCGAATGGCCCCCATAAGAAAAACTCCCCATGGGCCCTGATAACAAAAACACCCCATGGTCCCAATAACAAACACTCCCATTGGTCCCCATAACAAAAACTCACCATTGTCTCCACAACAAAAACTCCCCATAGCTCCCATAACAAAAACTCCCCATGGGCCCTGATAACAAAAACTCCTCATGGCCCCGATAACTAAAATTCCCCATGGCACCGATAACAAAAAGTCCCCATGTTCCCCATAACAAAAACTCCCCATGGTCCCCATAACAAAAACTCCCCATGGTCCCCATTCTAAAAACTTCCCATGGTCCCCATAACAAAAACTCCCCATGGTCCCGATAACAAAAACTCCCCATGGCCCCGATAACAATAACTCCCCGTGGTCCCCATAACAAAAACTCCCCATGGTCCCTATAACAAATACTCCTCATGACACCGATAACAAAAACTCCCTATGGTCCCCATAACAAAAACTCCCCATGGTCCCCATAACAAAAACTCCCCATAGTCCCCATAACAAAAACGCTCTATTGTTCCGATAACAAAACCTCCCCATGGTCCCCATAACAAAAACTCCCCATGGTCCCCATAACAAAAACTCTCCATGGTCTCCCTAACAAAAACTCCCCATGACCATCATAACAGAAACTCCCCATGGTCCCCTTAACAAAATCTCCCCATGGTCCCGATAACAAAAACTCCCCATAGCCCCCATAACAAAAACTCCCCATGGTCCCCATAACAAAAACTCCCCATGTCCCGTTAACAAAAACTCCCCATGGTCCCAATAACAAATACTCACCATTAACTCAATAACAAAAACTCCCCATGGTCCCCATAACAAAAGCTCCCCATGTCCCCGTTAACAAAAACTCCCCATGGTCCCAATAACAAAAATTCCCCATGTCCCCGATAACGAAAACTCCCACTGGTTCCCATAACAAAAACTCCCGATGGCCCCGATAACAAAAACTCCCCATGGTCATGATAACAAAAACTCCCCCTGGCTGCCATTTCAAAAACTCCCCATGGTTCTGATAACAAGAACTCCCCATGGCCCCGATAACAAGAACTCCCCATGGCCCCGATAACAAAAACTCCTCATGGTCCCCATAACAAAAACTCCCCATGGTCCCGGTAACAAATACACTCCATGGCTCCGATAACAAAAACTGCACATGGTCCCGATAACAAAAACACACCATGTTTCCCATAACAAAAACTCCCCATGGTCCCCATAACAAAAACTTCCCATGGTCCCGATAACAAAAGCTCCCCATAGTCCCGATAACAAAATCTCCCCATGGTACTGATATCAAAAACTCCCCAAGGTCCTCATAACAAAAACTCCCCATGGTCCCAATTAAAAAAAACCCTCCATGGTCTCCAGAGCAAAAATGCCCATGGCCCCCATAACAAACACTCCCCTTTGTCTCCGTAACAAAATCTCCACATGACCACAATAACAAACACTCCGCATGTTACCCAAAACAAAAACTACCCATGGTCCCCACAACAAAAACTCCCCATGGTCCCAATAATACAATCTCCCTATGGTCCCGATAACAAAAACTCCCCATGATCCCCATAACAAAAACTCCCCATGGCCCCGATAACAATAACTCCCCGTGGTCCCCATAACAAAAACTCCCCATGGTCCCTATAACAAAATCTCCCTATGGTCCCGATAACAAAAACTCCCCATGGCCCCGATAACAAAACCTCCCCATGGTCCCCATAACAAAAACTACCCATGGTGCCCATAACAAAAACTCCCCATGTCCCCGATAACAAAAACTCCCCATGATTCCCATAATAAAAACTCCCCAAGGCCCCGATAAGAAAAATTCCCCTTGGTCCTGATAACAAAAACTCCCCATGGTTCTGAAAACAAAAACTCCCAATGGCCCCCATAACAAAAACTCCCCATGGCCCCGATAACAAAAACTCCTCATGGTCCCCATAACATAAACTCCCCATGGTCCCGATAACAAAAACTCTCCATGGCCCCCTTAACAAAACCTCCCCATGGTCCCCGATAACAAAAACTCCCCATGGTCCCCATAACAAAAACTCCCCATTGCCCCCGATAACAACAACTACCCATGGTCCCCATAACAAAAACTGCCCATGGTCCCGATAACAAAAACTCCCCATGGCCCCCTTAACAAACCTCCCCTTGGTCCCCGATAACAAAAATTCCCCATGGTCCCCATAACAAAAACTCTGTATGGCCCCCATAAGAAAAACTCCTCATGGTCCCCATAACAAAAACTCCCAACGTCCCCAATAACAAAATCTCCCCATTGTCCCCATAACAAAAGCTCCCCATGGTCCCCATAACAAAAACTCCGAATGGCCCCCATAAGAAAAACTCCCCATGGGCCCTGATAACAAAAACACCCCATGGTCCCAATAACAAACACTCCCATTGGTCCCCATAACAAAAACTCACCATTGTCTCCACAACAAAAACTCCCCATAGCTCCCATAACAAAAACTCCCCATGGGCCCTGATAACAAAAACTCCTCATGGCCCCGATAACTAAAATTCCCCATGGCACCGATAACAAAAAGTCCCCATGTTCCCCATAACAAAAACTCCCCATGGTCCCCATAACAAAAACTCCCCATGGTCCCCATTCTAAAAACTTCCCATGGTCCCCATAACAAAAACTCCCCATGGTCCCGATAACAAAAACTCCCCATGGCCCCGATAACAATAACTCCCCGTGGTCCCCATAACAAAAACTCCCCATGGTCCCTATAACAAAATCTCCCTATGGTCCCGATAACAAAAACTCCCCATGGCCCCGATAACAAAACCTCCCCATGGTCCCCATAACAAAAACTACCCATGGTGCCCATAACAAAAACTCCCCATGTCCCCGATAACAAAAACTCCCCATGATTCCCATAATAAAAACTCCCCAAGGCCCCGATAAGAAAAATTCCCCTTGGTCCTGATAACAAAAACTCCCCATGGTTCTGAAAACAAAAACTCCCAATGGCCCCCATAACAAAAACTCCCCATGGCCCCGATAACAAAAACTCCTCATGGTCCCCATAACATAAACTCCCCATGGTCCCGATAACAAAAACTCTCCATGGCCCCCTTAACAAAACCTCCCCATGGTCCCCGATAACAAAAACTCCCCATGGTCCCCATAACAAAAACTCCCCATTGCCCCCGATAACAACAACTACCCATGGTCCCCATAACAAAAACTGCCCATGGTCCCGATAACAAAAACTCCCCATGGCCCCCTTAACAAACCTCCCCTTGGTCCCCGATAACAAAAACTCCCCATGGTCCCCATAACAAAAACTCTGTATGGCCCCCATAAGAAAAACTCCTCATGGTCCCCATAACAAAAACTCCCAACGTCCCCAATAACAAAATCTCCCCATTGTCCCCATAACAAAAGCTCCCCATGGTCCCCATAACAAAAACTCCGAATGGCCCCCATAAGAAAAACTCCCCATGGGCCCTGATAACAAAAACACCCCATGGTCCCAATAACAAACACTCCCATTGGTCCCCATAACAAAAACTCACCATTGTCTCCACAACAAAAACTCCCCATAGCTCCCATAACAAAAACTCCCCATGGGCCCTGATAACAAAAACTCCTCATGGCCCCGATAACTAAAATTCCCCATGGCACCGATAACAAAAAGTCCCCATGTTCCCCATAACAAAAACTCCCCATGGTCCCCATAACAAAAACTCCCCATGGTCCCCATTCTAAAAACTTCCCATGGTCCCCATAACAAAAACTCCCCATGGTCCCGATAACAAAAACTCCCCATGGCCCCGATAACAATAACTCCCCGTGGTCCCCATAACAAAAACTCCCCATGGTCCCTATAACAAATACTCCTCATGACACCGATAACAAAAACTCCCTATGGTCCCCATAACAAAAACTCCCCATGGTCCCCATAACAAAAACTCCCCATAGTCCCCATAACAAAAACGCTCTATTGTTCCGATAACAAAACCTCCCCATGGTCCCCATAACAAAAACTCCCCATGGTCCCCATAACAAAAACTCTCCATGGTCTCCCTAACAAAAACTCCCCATGACCATCATAACAGAAACTCCCCATGGTCCCCTTAACAAAATCTCCCCATGGTCCCGAAAACAAAAACTCCCCATAGCCCCCATAACAAAAACTCCCCATGGTCCCCATAACAAAAACTCCCCATGTCCCGTTAACAAAAACTCCCCATGGTCCCAATAACAAATACTCACCATTAACTCAATAACAAAAACTCCCCATGGTCCCCATAACAAAAGCTCCCCATGTCCCCGTTAACAAAAACTCCCCATGGTCCCAATAACAAAAATTCCCCATGTCCCCGATAACGAAAACTCCCACTGGTTCCCATAACAAAAACTCCCGATGGCCCCGATAACAAAAACTCCCCATGGTCATGATAACAAAAACTCCCCCTGGCTGCCATTTCAAAAACTCCCCATGGTTCTGATAACAAGAACTCCCCATGGCCCCGATAACAAGAACTCCCCATGGCCCCGATAACAAAAACTCCTCATGGTCCCCATAACAAAAACTCCCCATGGTCCCGGTAACAAATACACTCCATGGCTCCGCTAACAAAAACTGCACATGGTCCCGATAACAAAAACACACCATGTTTCCCATAACAAAAACTCCCCATGGTCCCCATAACAAAAACTTCCCATGGTCCCGATAACAAAAGCTCCCCATAGTCCCGATAACAAAATCTCCCCATGGTACTGATATCAAAAACTCCCCAAGGTCCTCATAACAAAAACTCCCCATGGTCCCAATTAAAAAAAACCCTCCATGGTCTCCAGAGCAAAAATGCCCATGGCCCCCATAACAAACACTCCCCTTTGTCTCCGTAACAAAATCTCCACATGACCACAATAACAAACACTCCGCATGTTACCCAAAACAAAAACTACCCATGGTCCCCATAACAAAAACTCCCCATGGTCCCAATAATACAATCTCCCTATGGTCCCGATAACAAAAACTCCCCATGGTCCCCATAACAAAAACTCCCCATGGCCCCGATAACAATAACTCCCCGTGGTCCCCATAACAAAAACTCCCCATGGTCCCTATAACAAATACTCCTCATGACACCGATAACAAAAACTCCCTATGGTCCCCATAACAAAAACTCCCCATGGTCCCCATAACAAAAACTCCCCATAGTCCCCATAACAAAAACTCTCTATTGTCCCGATAACAAAACCTCCCCATGGTCCCCATAACAAAAACTCCCCATTGTCCCGAAAACAAAAACTCCCCATGGTCCCGTTAACTAAAACTCCCCATGGTCACATTACAAAAACTCCCCATGGCCCACCTAACAAAAACTCCCCATGGACCCCATAACAAAAACTCCCTTTGGTCTCCACAACAAAAACTCCGCATGGACCCAATAACAAAATCACCCTATGGTCCCTATACCAAAAACTCCCCATGGTCCCCATAACATAAACAACCCATGCTCCCGATAACAAAAACTCCCTATGGTCCCTATAACAAAAACTTCCATGGTCTCGATAACAAAAACTCCCCACGGTCCCGATAACAAAAACTCCCCTTGGTCCCCATAACAAAAACTCCCCAAGGCCCCGATAAGAAAAATTCCCCTTGGTCCTGATAACAAAAACTCCCCATTGCCCCGATAACAAAAACTCCCCTGGCTCCGATAACAAAAACTCCCCATGGTCCCGATAACAAAAACTCCCCATGGACACGATAACAAAAACACCCCATGGCCCACATAACAAAAACTCTCCATGGTCCCAATAACAAAATCTCCCTATGGTCCCGATAACAAAAACGCCCCATGGCCCCGATAACAAAAACTCCCCATGGTCCTCATAACAAAAACTCCCCATGGTCCCAATAACAAAATCTCCCTATGGTCCCGATAACAAAAACTCCCCATGGCCCCGATAACAAAACCTCCCCATGGTCCCCATAACAAAAACTACCCATGGTGCCCATAACAAAAACTCCCCATGTCCCCGATAACAAAAACTCCCCATGATTCCCATAATAAAAACTCCCCAAGGCCCCGATAAGAAAAATTCCCCTTGGTCCTGATAACAAAAACTCCCCATGGTTCCGAAAACAAAAACTCCCAATGGCCCCCATAACAAAAACTCCCCATGGCCCCGATAACAAAAACTCCTCATGGTCCCCATAACATAAACTCCCCATGGTCCCGATAACAAAAACTCTCCATAGCCCCCTTAACAAAACCTCCCCATGGTCCCCGATAACAAAAACTCCCCATGGTCCCCATAACAAAAACTCCCCATTGCCCCCGATAACAACTACCCATGGTCCCCATAACAAAAACTGCCCATGGTCCCGATAACAAAAACTCCCCATGGCCCCCTTAACAAACCTCCCCTTGGTCCCCGATAACAAAAACTCCCCATGGTCCCCATAACAAAAACTCTGTATGGCCCCCATAAGAAAAACTCCTCATGGTCCCCATAACAAAAACTCCCAACGTCCCCAATAACAAAATCTCCCCATTGTCCCCATAACAAAAGCTCCCCATGGTCCCCATAACAAAAACTCCGAATGGCCCCCATAAGAAAAACTCCCCATGGGCCCTGATAACAAAAACACCCCATGGTCCCAATAACAAACACTCCCATTGGTCCCCATAACAAAAACTCACCATTGTCTCCACAACAAAAACTCCCCATAGCTCCCATAACAAAAACTCCCCATGGGCCCTGATAACAAAAACTCCTCATGGCCCCGATAACTAAAATTCCCCATGGCACCGATAACAAAAAGTCCCCATGTTCCCCATAACAAAAACTCCCCATGGTCCCCATAACAAAAACTCCCCATGGTCCCCATTCTAAAAACTTCCCATGGTCCCCATAACAAAAACTCCCCATGGTCCCGCTAACAAAAACTCCCCATGGCCCCGATAACAATAACTCCCCGTGGTCCCCATAACAAAAACTCCCCATGGTCCCTATAACAAATACTCCTCATGACACCGATAACAAAAACTCCCTATGGTCCCCATAACAAAAACTCCCCATGGTCCCCATAACAAAAACTCCCCATAGTCCCCATAACAAAAACGCTCTATTGTTCCGATAACAAAACCTCCCCATGGTCCCCATAACAAAAACTCCCCATGGTCCCCATAACAAAAACACTCCATGGTCTCCCTAACAAAAACTCCCCATGACCATCATAACAGAAACTCCCCATGGTCCCCTTAACAAAATCTCCCCATGGTCCCGAAAACAAAAACTCCCCATAGCCCCCATAACAAAAACTCCCCATGGCCCCATAACAAAAACTCCCCATGTCCCGTTAACAAAAACTCCCCATGGTCCCAATAACAAATACTCACCATTAACTCAATAACAAAAACTCCCCATGGTCCCCATAACAAAAACTCCCCATGTCCCCGTTAACAAAATCTCCCCATGGTCCCAATAACAAAAATTCCCCATGTCCCCGATAACGAAAACTCCCACTGGTTCCCATAACAAAAACTCCCGATGGCCCCGATAACAAAAACTCCCCATGGTCATGATAACAAAAACTCCCCCTGGCTGCCATTTCAAAAACTCCCCATGGTTCTGATAACAAGAACTCCCCATGGCCCCGATAACAAGAACTCCCCATGGCCCCGATAACAAAAACTCCTCATGGTCCCCATAACAAAAACTCCCCATGGTCCCGGTAACAAATACACTCCATGGCTCCGATAACAAAAACTGCACATGGTCCCGATAACAAAAACACACCATGTTTCCCATAACAAAAACTCCCCATGGTCCCCATAACAAAAACTTCCCATGGTCCCGATAACAAAAACTCCCCATGGTCCCATTAACAAAAACTCCCCATGGCCCCCATAAGAAAAACTCCCCATGGTCCGGATAACAAAAACTCCCCATGGTCCCCATAACTAAAAGTCCCCATGGTCCCCATAACAAAAACTCCCCATGGTCTCCAAAACAAAAACTCCCTATGGTCCCAATGACAAAATCTCCCTATGGTCCCCATAACAAAAACTCCCCATTGTCCCGAAAACAAAAACTCCCCATGGTCCCATTAACTAAAACTCCCCATGGTCCCATTACAAAAACTCCCCATGGCCCACATAACAAAAACTCCCCATGGACCCCATAACAATAACTCCCCATGATCCCCATAACAAAAACTCCCTTTGGTCTCCACAACAAAAACTCCGCATGGACCCAATAACAAAATCACCCTATGGTCCCTATACCAAAAACTCCCCATGGTCCCCATAACATAAACACCCCATGCTCCCGATAACAAAAACTCCCTATGGTCCCTATAACAAAAACTTCCATGGTCTCGATAACAAAAACTCCCCACGGTCCCGATAACAAAAACTCCCCTTGGTCCCCATAACAAAAACTCCCCAAGGCCCCGATAAGAAAAATTCCCCTTGGTCCTGATAACAAAAACTCCCCATTGCCCCGATAACAAAAACTCCCCTGGCTCCGATAACAAAAACTCCCCATGGTCCCGATAACAAAAACTCCCCATGGACACGATAACAAAAACACCCCATGGCCCACATAACAAAAACTCTCCATGGTCCCAATAACAAAATCTCCCTATGGTCCCGATAACAAAAACTCCCCATGGCCCCGATAACAAAACCTCCCCATGGTCCCCATAACAAAAACTACCCATGGTCCCCATAACAAAAACTCCCCATGTCCCCAATAACAAAAACTCCCCATGATTCCCATAATAAAAACTCCCCAAGGCCCCGATAAGAAAAATTCCCCTTGGTCCTGATAACAAAAACTCCCCATGGTTCCGAAAACAAAAACTCCCAATGGCCCCCATAACAAAAACTCCCCATGGCCCCGATAACAAAAACTCCTCATGGTCCCCATAACATAAACTCCCCATGGTCCCGATAACAAAAACTCTCCATGGCCCCCTTAACAAAACCTCCCCATGGTCCCCGATAACAAAAACTCCCCATGGTCCCCATAACAAAAACTCCCCATTGCCCCCGATAACAACAACTCCCCAGGGTCCCCATAACAAAAACTGCCCATGGTCCCGATAACAAAAAGTCCCCATGGCCCCCTTAACAAACCTCCCCTTGGTCCCCGATAACAAAAACTCCCCATGGTCCCCATAACAAAAACTCTGTATGGCCCCCATAAGAATAACTCCTCATGGTCCCCATAACAAAAACTCCCAACGTGCCCAATAACAAAAACTCCCCATTGTCCCCATAACAAAAACTCCGAATGGCCCCCATAAGAAAAACTCCCCATGGGCCCTGATAACAAAAACACCCCATGGTCCCTATAACAAACACTCCCATTGGTCCCCATAACAAAAACTCACCATTGTCTCCACAACAAAAACTCCCCATAGCTCCCATAACAAAAACTCCCCATGGGCCCTGATAACAAAAACTCCTCATGGCCCCGATAACTAAAATTCCCCATGGCACCGATAACAAAAAGTCCCCATGTTCCCCATAACAAAAACTCCCCATGGTCCCCATAACAAAAACTCCCCATGGTCCCCATTCTAAAAACTTCCCATGGTCCCCATAACAAAAACACTCTATGGCCCCGATAACAAAAGCTCCCCATATCCCCCATAACAAAAACTCCCCATGGGCCCTGATAACAAAAACTCCCCATGGCCCCAATAACAAATACTCCCCATGGCCCTGATAACAAAAACTCCCCATGGCCCCTATAACAAAAACTCACCATGGCCCTGATAACAAAAACTCCCCATGGGCCCTGATAACAAAAACTCCTCATGGCCCCGATAACTAAAATTCCCCATGGCACCGATAACAAAAAGTCCCCATGTTCCCCATAACAAAAACTCCCCATGGTCCCCATAACAAAAACTCCCCATGGTCCCCATTCTAAAAACTTCCCATGGTCCCCATAACAAAAACACTCTATGGCCCCGATAACAAAAGCTCCCCATATCCCCCATAACAAAAACTCCCCATGGGCCCTGATAACAAAAACTCCCCATGGCCCCAATAACAAATACTCCCCATGGCCCTGATAACAAAAACTCCCCATGGCCCCTATAACAAATACTCCCCATGGCCCTGATAACAAAAACTCCCCATGGCCCCTATAACAAATACTCCCCATGGCCCTGATAACAAAAACTCCCCATGGCCCCTATAACAAATACTCCCCATGGCCCTGATAACAAAAACTCCCCATGGCCCCTATAACAAAGACTCCCCATGGCCCTGATAACAAAAACTCCCCATGGCCCCTATAACAAATTCTCACCATGGCCCTGATAACAAAAACTCCCCATGGCCCCTATAACAAATACTCCCCATGGCCCTGATAACAAAAACTCCCCATGGCCCCGATAACAAAAACTCCCCATGGCCCCGATAACAAAAACTCCCCATGGCCCCCATAACAAAAACTCCCCATGGCACCGATAACAAAAACTCCCCATGGTCCCCTTAACAAAAACTTCCCATGTTCCCCATTCTAAAAACTTCCCATGGTCCTCATAACAAAAACTCTCCATGGCCCCGATAACAAAAGCTCCCCATGTTCCCCATAACAAAAACTCCCCATGGTCCCCATAACAAAAACTCCCCATGGTCCCCATAACAAAAACTCCCCATGGTCCCCATAACAAAAACTCCCCATGGCCCCGATAACAATAACTCCCCGTGGTCCCCATAACAAAAACTCCCCATGGTCCCGAAAACAAAAACTCCCCATAGCCCCCATAAAAAAAACTCCCCATGGCCCCAATAACAAAACTCCACATGGCCCTGATAACAAAAACTCCCCATGGCCCCGATAACAAAAACTCCCCATGGTCCCGATAACACAAACTCCCCATGGTCCCCATAACAAAAACATCCCATGGTCCCCATAACAAAAACTCCCCATGGTCCCGATAACAAAAACTCCCCATAGCCCCCATAACAAAAACTCCCCATGGCCCCAATAACAAAACTCCCCATGGCCCTGATAACAAAAACTCCCCATGGCCCCGATAACAAAAACTCCCCATGGTCCCGATAACACAAACTCCCCATGGTCCCCATAACAAAAACACCCCATGGTCCCCATAACAAAAACTCCCCATGGTCCCGATAACAAAAACTCCCCATGGCCCCGATAACAATAACTCCCCATGTTCCCCATAACAAAAACTCCCCATGGTCCACATAACAAAAACTCCCCATGGTCCCCATAACAAAAACTCCCCATGGTCCCGATAACAAAAACTCCCCATGGCCCCGATAACAATAACTCCCCGTGGTCCCCATAACAAAAACTCCCAATGGTCCCTATAACAAATACTCCTCATGACACCGATAACAAAAACTCCCTATGGTCCCCATAACAAAAACTCCCCATGGTCCCCATAACAAAAACTCCCCATAGTCCCCATAACAAAAACGCTCTATTGTCCCGATAACAAAACCTCCCCATGGTCCCCATAACAAAAACTCCCCATGGTCCCCATAACAAACCTCCCCATGGTCTCCCTAACAAAAACTCCCCATGACCATCATAACAGAAACTCCCCATGGTCCCCTTAACAAAATCTCCCCATGGTCCCGAAAACAAAAACTCCCCATAGCCCCCATAACAAAAACTCCCCATGGTCCCCCTAACAAAAACTCCCCATGTCCCGTTAACAAAAACTCCCCATGGTCCCAATAACAAATACTCACCATTAACTCAATAACAAAAACTCCCCATGGTCCCAATAACAAAAATTCCCCTGTCCCCGATAACGAAAACTCCCACTGGTTCCCATAACAAAAACTCCCGATGGCCCCGATAACAAAAACTCCCCATGGTCCTGATAACAAAAACTCCCCCTGGCTGCCATTTCAAAAACTCCCCATGGTTCTGATAACAAGAACTCCCCATGGCCCCGATAACAAGAACTCCCCATGGCCCCGATAACAAAAACTCCTCATGGTCCCCATAACAAAAACTCCCCATGGTCCCGGTAACAAATACACTCCATGGCTCCGATAACAAAAACTGCACATGGTCCCGATAACAAAAACACACCATGTTTCCCATAACAAAAACTCCCCATGGTCCCCATAACAAAAACTTCCCATGGTCCCGATAACAAAAACTCCCCATGGTCCCATTAACAAAAACTCCCCATGGCCCCCATAAGAAAAACTCCCCATGGTCCGGATAACAAAAACTCCCCATGGTCCCCATAACTAAAAGTCCCCATGGTCCCCATAACAAAAACTCCCCATGGTCTCCAAAACAAAAACTCCCTATGGTCCCAATGACAAAATCTCCCTATGGTCCCCATAACAAAAACTCCCCATTGTCCCGAAAACAAAAACTCCCCATTGTCCCATTAACTAAAACTCCCCATGGTCCCATTACAAAAACTCCCCATGGCCCACCTAACTAAAACTCCCCATGGACCCCATAACAATAACTCCCCATGATCCCCATAACAAAAACTCCCTTTGGTCTCCACAACAAAAACTCCGCATGGACCCAATAACAAAATCACCCTATGGTCCCTATACCAAAAACTCCCCATGGTCCCCATAACATAAACACCCCATGCTCCCGATAACAAAAACTCCCTATGGTCCCTATAACAAAAACTTCCATGGTCTCGATAACAAAAACTCCCCACGGTCCCGATAACAAAAACTCCCCTTGGTCCCCATAACAAAAACTCCCCAAGGCCCCGATAAGAAAAATTCCCCTTGGTCCTGATAACAAAAACTCCCCATTGTCCCGATAACAAAAACTCCCCTGGCTCCGATAACAAAAACTCCCCATGGTCCCGATAACAAAAACTCCCCATGGACACGATAACAAAAACACCCCATGGCCCACATAACAAAAACTCTCCATGGTCCCAATAACAAAATCTCCCTATGGTCCCGATAACAAAAAGTACCCATGGTCCCCATAACAAAAACTCCCCATGGTCCCAATAACAAAATCTCCCTATGGTCCCGATAACAAAAACTCCCCATGGCCCCGATAACAAAACCTCCCCATGGTCCCCATAACAAAAACTACCCATGGTCCCCATAACAAAAACTCCCCATGTCCCCGATAACAAAAACTCCCCATGATTCCCATAATAAAAACTCCCCAAGGCCCCGATAAGAAAAATTCCACTTGGTCCTGATAACAAAAACTCCCCATGGTTCCGAAAACAAAAACTCCCAATGGCCCCCATAACAAAAACTCCCCATGGCCCCGATAACAAAAACTCCTCATGGTCCCCATAACATAAACTCCCCATGGTCCCGATAACAAAAACTCTCCATGGCCCCCTTAACAAAACCTCCCCATGGTCCCCGATAACAAAAACTCCCCATGGTCCCCATAACAAAAACTCCACATTGCCCCCGATAACAACAACTCCCCAGGGTCCCCATAACAAAAACTACCCATGGTCCCCATAACAAAAACTCCCCATGTCCCCGATAACAAAAACTCCCCATGATTCCCATAATAAAAACTCCCCAAGGCCCCGATAAGAAAAATTCCCCTTGGTCCTGATAACAAAAACTCCCCATGGTTCCGAAAACAAAAACTCCCAATGGCCCCCATAACAAAAACTCCCCATGGCCCCGATAACAAAAACTCCTCATGGTCCCCATAACATAAACTCCCCATGGTCCCGATAACAAAAACTCTCCATGGCCCCCTTAACAAAACCTCCCCATGGTCCCCGATAACAAAAACTCCCCATGGTCCCCATAACAAAAACTCCCCATTGCCCCCGATAACAACAACTCCCCAGGGTCCCCATAACAAAAACTGCCCATGGTCCCGATAACAAAAAGTCCCCATGGCCCACTTAACAAACCTCCCCTTGGTCCCCGATAACAAAAACTCCCCATGGTCCCCATAACAAAAACTCTGTATGGCCCCCATAAGAAAAACTCCTCATGGTCCCCATAACAAAAACTCCCAACGTCCCCAATAACAAAAACTCCCCATTGTCCCCATAACAAAAACTCCGAATGGCCCCCATAAGAAAAACTCCCCATGGGCCCTGATAACAAAAACACCCCATGGTCCCAATAACAAACACTCCCATTGGTCCCCATAACAAAAACTCACCATTGTCTCCACAACAAAAACTCCCCATAGCTCCCATAACAAAAACTCCCCATGGGCCCTGATAACAAAAACTCCTCATGGCCCCGATAACTAAAATTCCCCATGGCACCGATAACAAAAAGTCCCCATGTTCCCCATAACAAAAACTCCCCATGGTCCCCATAACAAAAACTCCCCATGGTCCCCATTCTAAAAACTTCCCATGGTCCCCATAACAAAAACACTCTATGGCCCCGATAACAAAAGCTCCCCATATCCCCCATAACAAAAACTCCCCATGGGCCCTGATAACAAAAACTCCCCATGGCCCCAATAACAAATACTCCCCATGGCCCTGATAACAAAAACTCCCCATGGCCCCTATAACAAAAACTCACCATGGCCCTGATAACAAAAACTCCCCATGGGCCCTGATAACAAAAACTCCTCATGGCCCCGATAACTAAAATTCCCCATGGCACCGATAACAAAAAGTCCCCATGTTCCCCATAACAAAAACTCCCCATGGTCCCCATAACAAAAACTCCCCATGGTCCCCATTCTAAAAACTTCCCATGGTCCCCATAACAAAAACACTCTATGGCCCCGATAACAAAAGCTCCCCATATCCCCCATAACAAAAACTCCCCATGGGCCCTGATAACAAAAACTCCCCATGGCCCCAATAACAAATACTCCCCATGGCCCTGATAACAAAAACTCCCCATGGCCCCTATAACAAATACTCCCCATGGCCCTGATAACAAAAACTCCCCATGGCCCCTATAACAAATACTCCCCATGGCCCTGATAACAAAAACTCCCCATGGCCCCTATAACAAATACTCCCCATGGCCCTGATAACAAAAACTCCCCATGGCCCCTATAACAAAGACTCCCCATGGCCCTGATAACAAAAACTCCCCATGGCCCCTATAACAAATTCTCACCATGGCCCTGATAACAAAAACTCCCCATGGCCCCTATAACAAATACTCCCCATGGCCCTGATAACAAAAACTCCCCATGGCCCCGATAACAAAAGCTCCCCATGTTCCCCATAACAAAAACTCCCCATGGTCCCCATAACAAAAACTCCCCATGGTCCCCATAACAAAAACTCCCCATGGCCCCGATAACAAAAACTCCCCATGGCCCCTATAACAAAAACTCCCCATGGCCCCCATAACAAAAATTCCCCATGGCCCCGATAACAAAAACTCCCCATGGTCCCCTTAACAAAAACTTCCCATGTTCCCCATTCTAAAAACTTCCCATGGTCCTCATAACAAAAACTCTCCATGGCCCCGATAACAAAAGCTCCCCATGTTCCCCATAACAAAAACTCCCCATGGTCCCCATAACAAAAACTCCCCATGGTCCCCATAACAAAAACTCCCCATGGTCCCCATAACAAAATCTCCCCATGGCCCCGATAACAATAACTCCCCGTGGTCCCCATAACAAAAACTCCCCATGGTCCCGAAAACAAAAACTCCCCATAGCCCCCATAAAAAAAACTCCCCATGGCCCCAATAACAAAACTCCACATGGCCCTGATAACAAAAACTCCCCATGGCCCCGATAACAAAAACTCCCCATGGTCCCGATAACACAAACTCCCCATGGTCCCCATAACAAAAACATCCCATGGTCCCCATAACAAAAACTCCCCATGGTCCCGATAACAAAAACTCCCCATAGCCCCCATAACAAAAACTCCCCATGGCCCCAATAACAAAACTCCCCATGGCCCTGATAACAAAAACTCCCCATGGCCCCGATAACAAAAACTCCCCATGGTCCCGATAACACAAACTCCCCATGGTCCTCATAACAAAAACACCCCATGGTCCCCATAACAAAAACTCCCCATGGTCCCGATAACAAAAACTGCCCATGGTCCCGATAACAAAAAGTCCCCATGGCCCCCTTAACAAACCTCCCCTTGGTCCCCGATAACAAAAACTACCCATGGTCCCCATAACAAAAACTCTGTATGGCCCCCATAAGAAAAACTCCTCATGGTCCCCATAACAAAAACTCCCAACGTCCCCAATAACAAAAACTCCCCATTGTCCCCATAACAAAAACTCCGAATGGCCCCCATAAGAAAAACTCCCCATGGGCCCTGATAACAAAAACACCCCATGGTCCCAATAACAATCACTCCCATTGGTCCCCATAACAAAAACTCACCATTGTCTCCACAACAAAAACTCCCCATAGCTCCCATAACAAAAACTCCCCATGGGCCCTGATAACAAAAACTCCTCATGGCCCCGATAACTAAAATTCCCCATGGCACCGATAACAAAAAGTCCCCATGTTCCCCATAACAAAAACTCCCCATGGTCCCCATAACAAAAACTCCCCATGGTCCCTATTCTAAAAACTTCCCATGGTCCCCATAACAAAAACACTCTATGGCCCCGATAACAAAAGCTCCCCATATCCCCCATAACAAAAACTACCCATGGCCCCTTTAACAAATACTCCCCATGGCCCTGATAACAAAATCTCCCCATGGCCCCTATAACAAATTCTCACCATGGCCCTGATAACAAAAACTCCCCATGGCCCCTATAACAAAAACTCACCATGGCCCTGATAACAAAAACTCCCCATGGGCCCTGATAACAAAAACTCCTCATGGCCCCGATAACTAAAATTCCCCATGGCACCGATAACAAAAAGTCCCCATGTTCCCCATAACAAAAACTCCCCATGGTCCCCATAACAAAAACTCCCCATGGTCCCCATTCTAAAAACTTCCCATGGTCCCCATAACAAAAACACTCTATGGCCCCGATAACAAAAGCTCCCCATATCCCCCATAACAAAAACTCCCCATGGGCCCTGATAACAAAAACTCCCCATGGCCCCAATAACAAATACTCCCCATGGCCCTGATAACAAAAACTCCCCATGGCCCCTATAACAAATACTCCCCATGGCCCTGATAACAAAAACTCCCCATGGCCCCTATAACAAATACTCCCCATGGCCCTGATAACAAAAACTCCCCATGGCCCCTATAACAAAGACTCCCCATGGCCCTGATAACAAAAACTCCCCGTGGCCCCTATAACAAATTCTCACCATGGCCCTGATAACAAAAACTCCCCATGGCCCCTATAACAAATACTCCCCATGGCCCTGATAACAAAAACTCCCCATGGCCCCGATAACAAAAGCTCCCCATGTTCCCCATAACAAAAACTCCCCATGGTCCCCATAACAAAAACTCCCCATGGTCCCCATAACAAAAACTCCCCATGGCCCCGATAACAAAAACTCCCCATGGCCCCTATAACAAAAACTCCCCATGGCCCCCATAACAAAAATTCCCCATGGCACCGATAACAAAAACTCCCCATGGTCCCCTTAACAAAAACTTCCCATGTTCCCCATTCTAAAAACTTCCCATGGTCCTCATAACAAAAACTCTCCATGGCCCCGATAACAAAAGCTCCCCATGTTCCCCATAACAAAAACTCCCCATGGTCCCCATAACAAAAACTCCCCATGGTCCCCATAACAAAAACTCCCCATGGTCCCCTTAACAAAAACTTCCCATGTTCCCCATTCTAAAAACTTCCCATGGTCCCCATAACAAAAACTCTCCATGGCCCCGATAACAAAAGCTCCCCATGTTCCCCATAACAAAAACTCCCCATGGTCCCCATAACAAAAACTCCCCATGGTCCCCATAACAAAAACTCCCCATGGTCCCGATAACAAAAACTCCCCATGGCCCCGATAACAATAACTCCCCGTGGTCCCCATAACAAAAACTCCCCATGGTCCCTATAACAAATACTCCTCATGACACCGATAACAAAAACTCCCTATGGTCCCCATAACAAAAACTCCCCATGGTCACCATAACAAAAACTCCCCATAGTCCCCATAACAAAAACTCTCTATTGTCCCGATAACAAAACCTCCCCATGGTCCCCATATCAAAAACTCCCCATTGTCCCGAAAACAAAAACTCCCCATGGTCCCGTTAACTAAAACTCCCCATGGTCCCATTACAAAAACTCCCCATGGCCCACCTAACAAAAACTCCCCATGGACCCCATAACAAAAACTCCCTTTGGTCTCCACAACAAAAACTCCGCATGGACCCAATAACAAAATCACCCTATGGTCCCTATACCAAAAACTCCCCATGGTCCCCATAACAAAAACTCCCCATAGTGCCCATAACAAAAACTCTCTATTGTCCCGATAACAAAACCTCCCCATGGTCCCCATAACAAAAACTCCCCATGGTCCCCATAACAAAAACTCCCCATGGTCTCCCTAACAAAAACTCCCCATGACCATCATAACAGAATCTCCCCATGGTCCCCTTAACAAAATCTCCCCATGGTCCCGAAAACAAAAACTCCCCATAGCCCCCATAACAAAAACTCCCTATGGCCTCAATAACAAAACTCCACATGGCCCTGATAACAAAAACTCCCCATGGCCCCGATAACAAAAACTCCCCATGCTCCCGAAAACACAAACTCCCCATGGTCCCCATAACAAAAACACCCCATGGTCCCCATAACAAAAACTCCCCATGGTCCCGATAACAAAAACTCCCCATGGCCCCGATAACAATAACTCCCCATGTTCCCCATAACAAAAACTCCCCATGGTCCCCATAACAAAAACTCCCCATGGTCCCGATAACAAAAACTCCCCATGGCCCTGATAACAATAACTCCCCGTGGTCCCCATAACAAAAACTCCCCATGGTCCCTATAACAAATACTCCTTTTGACACCGATAACAAAAACTCCCTATGGTCCCCATAACAAAAACTCCCCATGGTCCCCATAACAAAAACTCCCCATAGTCCCCATAACAAAAACTCTCTATTGTCCCGATAACAAAACCTCCCCATGGTCCCCATAACAAAAACTCCCCATGGTCCCCATAACAAAAACTCCCCAGGGTCTCCCTAACAAAAACTCCCCATGACCATCATAACAGAAACTCCCCATGGTCCCCTTAACAAAAACTCCCCACGGTCCCGAAAACAAAAACTCCCCATGGTCCCCATAACAAAAACTCCCCATGGTCCCCATAACAAAAACTGCCCATGGTCTCCAAAACAAAAACTCCCTATGGTCACCATAACAAAAACTCCCCATTGTCCCGAAAACAAAAACTCCCCATTGTCCCGATAACTAAAACTCCCCATGGTCCCCATAACTAAAACTCCCCATGGTCCCATAACAAAAACTCCCCATGGTCCCGATAACAAAATCTCCCCATGGCCCTCATAGCAAAAACTCCCCATGGTCCCCATAACTAAAACTCCCCTTGTTCCCCTAACAAAAACTCCCCAAGGTCCACATAACAAAAACTCACCAAGGTCAAAATAACAAAAACTCCCCATGGTCCGGATAAAAAAATCACCCCATGCTCCCCATAACAAAATCTCCCTATGGTCCCATAACAAAAACTCACCATGGTCCCAATAACAAAAAATCCCCATGGTCCCAATAACAAAATCTCCCCATGGTCCCGATAACATAAACTCCCCATGGTCCCGATAACAAAAACTCCCCATGGTCCCCATAACAAAAACTCCCCGTGGTCCCCATAACAAAAACTCCCCATGGTCCCAATAACAAATATTCACCATTAACTCAATAACAAAAACTCGCCATGGCCCCCATAACAAACATTCCCCACGGTCTCCCTGACAGATACTCCCCATGACCACCATAACAAAAGCTCCCCATGCTCCCCAAAACAAAAACTCCCCATGCTCCCGAAAACAGAAACTCCCCATGGCCCCATTAACAAAAACTCCCCATGGCCCCGATAACAAAAATTCCCCATGGTCCCCATAACAAAAACACCCCATGGTCAAGATAACAAAAACTCCCCATGGTCCCGATAACAAAATCTCCCCGTGGTCCCGATAGAATAAACTCCTTAAGGTCCCCATAACAAAAACTCCTAATGGCCCCCATAACAAAAACTCCCCACAGTCCCCATAACAAAACCTATCGTTGTTCCCCTAACAAAAACTCCCCAAAGTCCACATAACAAAAACTCACTAAGGTCACAATAACAAAAACTCCCCATGGTCCAGATAAAAAAATCACCCCATGTTCCCCATAACAAAATCTCCCTTTGGTCCCCATAACATAAACTCCCCATGATCCCGATAACAAAAACTCCCCATGGTCCCCATAACAAAAACTCCCCATGTCCCCGTTAACAAAAACTCCCCATGGTCCCAAAAACAAAAACTCCCCATGTCCCTATTAACAAAAACTCCCCATGGTCTTAATAACAAAAACTCCCCATGGTCCCCATAACAAAAACTCCCCATGTCCCCGTTAACAAAAACTCCCCATGGTCCCAATAACAAAAATTCCCCATGTCCCCGATAACAAAAATTCCACTGGTTCCCATAACAAAAACTCCCGATGGCCTCCATAACAAAAACTACCCATGGTCCTGATAACAAAAACTTCCCCTGGCTGCCATTTCAAAAAATCCCCATGGTTCTGATAACAAGAACTCCCCATGGCCCTGATAACAAGAACTCCCCATGGCCCCGATAACAAAAACTCCTCATGGTCCCCATAACAAAAACACCCCATGGTCCCATTAACAAAAACTCCCCAAGGCCCGCAAAAGAAAAACTCCCCATGGTCTGGATAACAAAAACTCCCCATGGTCCCCATAACTAAAAGTCCCCATGGTCCCCATAACAAAAACTCACCATGGTCCCCATAACAAAAACTCCCCATGGTCTCCAAAACAAAAACTCCCTATGGTCCCAATGATAAAATCTCCCTATGGTCCCCATAACAAAAACTCCCCATTGTCCTGAAAACAAAAACTCCCCATGGTCCCGATAACTAAAACTCCCCATGGTCCCATTACAAAAACTCCCCATGGCCCACATAACAAAAACTCCCCATGTTCCCCATAACAATAACTCCCCATGGTCCCCATAACAAAAACTCCCTTTGGTCTCCAGAACAAAAATTCCCCATGGACCCAGTAACAAAATCTCCCTATGGTCCCTATACCAAAAACTCCCCATGGTCCCGATAACAAAATCTCCCTATGGTCCCTATACCAAAACCTCCCCATGGTCCCCATAACAAAAACTCCCCATAGTCCCCATAACAAAAACTCCCCATGTCCCGTTAACAAAAACTCCCCATGGTCCCATTAACAAATACTCACCATTAACTCAATAACAAAAACTCCCCATGGTCCCCATAACAAAAACTCCCCATGTCCCCATTAACAAAAACTCCCCATGGTCCCAATAACAAAAATTCCCCATGTCCCCGATAACGAAAACTCCCACTGGTTCCCATAACAAAAACTCCCGATGGCCCCGATAACAAAAACTCCCCATGGTCCTGATAACAAAAACTCCCCCTGGCTGCCATTTCAAAAACTCCCCATGGTTCTGATAACAAGAACTCCCCAAGGCCCCGATAACAAGAACTCCCCATGGCCCCGATAACAAATACACCCCATGGCTCCGATAACAAAAACTGCCCATGGTCCCGATAACAAAAACACACCATGTTTCCCATAACAAAAACTCCCCATGGCCCCCATAAGAAAAATTCCCCATGGTCCGGATAACAAAAACTCCCCATGGTCCCCATAACTAAAAGTCCCCATGGTCCCCATAACAAAAACTCCCCATGGTCTCCAAAACAAAAACTCCCTATGGTCCCAATGACAAAATCTCCCTATGGTCCCCATAACAAAAACTCCCCATTGTCCCGAAAACAAAAACTCCCCATGGTCCCGTTAACTAAAACTCCCCATGGTCCCATTACAAAAACTCCCCATGGCCCACATAACAAAAACTCCCCATGGACCCCATAACAATAACTCCCCATGATCCCCATAACAAAAACTCCCTTTGGTCTCCACAACAAAAACTCCGCATGGACCCAGTAACAAAATCACCCTATGGTCCCTATACCAAAAACTCCCCATGGTCCCCATAACATAAACAACCCATGCTCCCGATAACAAAAACTCCCTATGGTCCCTATAACAAAAACTTCCATGGTCTCGATAACAAAAACTCCCCACGGTCCCGATAACAAAAACTCCCCTTGGTCCCCATAACAAAAACTCCCCAAGGCCCCGATAAGAAAAATTCCCCTTGGTCCTGATAACAAAAACTCCCCATTGTCCCGATAACAAAAACTCCCCTGGCTCCGATAACAAAAACTCCCCATGGTCCCGATAACAAAAACTCCCCATGGACACGATAACAAAAACACCCCATGGCCCACATAACAAAAACTCTCCATGGTCCCAATAACAAAATCTCCCTATGGTCCCGATAACAAAAACTCCCCATGATTCCCATAATAAAAACTCCCCAAGGCCCCGATAAGAAAAATTCCCCTTGGTCCTGATAACAAAAACTCCCCATGGTTCCGAAAACAAAAACTCCCAATGGCCCGCATAACAAAAACTCCCCATGGTCCCCATAACAAAAACTCTCCATGGCCCCCTTAACAAAACCTCCCCATGGTCCCCGATAGCAAAAACTCCCCATGGTCCCCATAACAAAAACTCCCCATTGCCCCCGATAACAACAACTCCCCATGGTCCCCATAACAAAAACTGCCCATGGTCCCGATAACAAAAAGTCCCCATGGCCCCCTTAACAAACCTCCCCTTGGTCCCCGATAACAAAAACTACCCATGGTCCCCATAACAAAAACTCTGTATGGCCCCCATAAGAATAACTCCTCATGGTCCCCATAACAAAAACTCCCAACGTCCCCAATAACAAAAACTCCCCATTGTCCCCATAACAAAAACTCCGAATGGCCCCCATAAGAAAAACTCCCCATGGGCCCTGATAACAAAAACACCCCATGGTCCCAATAACAAACACTCCCATTGGTCCCCATAACAAAAACTCACCATTGTCTCCACAACAAAAACTCCCCATAGCTCCCATAACAAAAACTCCCCATGGGCCCTGATAACAAAAACTCCTCATGGCCCCGATAACTAAAATTCCCCATGGCACCGATAACAAAAAGTCCCCATGTTCCCCATAACAAAAACTCCCCATGGTCCCCATAACAAAAACTCCCCATGGTCCCTATTCTAAAAACTTCCCATGGTCCCCATAACAAAAACTCCCCATGGTCCCGATAACAAAAACTCCCCATGGCCCAGATAACAATAACTCCCCGTGGTCCCCATAACAAAAACTCCCCATGGTCCCTATAACAAAAACACTCTATGGCCCCGATAACAAAAGCTCCCCATATCCCCCATAACAAAAACTCCCCATGGGCCCTGATAACAAAAACTCCCCATGGCCCCAATAACAAATTCTCACCATGGCCCTGATAACAAAAACTCCCCATGGCCCCTATAACAAATACTCCCCATGGCCCTGATAACAAAAACTCCCCATGGCCCCGATAACAAAAACTCCCCATGGCCCCTATAACAAAAACTCCCCATGGCCCCCATAACAAAAATTCCCCATGGCACCGATAACAAAAACTCCCCATGGTCCCCTTAACAAAAACTTCCCATGTTCCCCATTCTAAAAACTTCCCATGGTCCCCATAACAAAAACTCTCCATGGCCCCGATAACAAAAGCTCCCCATGTTCCCCATAACAAAAACTCTCCATGGTCCCCATAACAAAAACTCCCCATGGTCCCCATAACAAAAACTCCCCATGGTCCCGATAACAAAAACTCCCCATGGCCCCGATAACAATAACTCCCCGTGGTCCCCATAACAAAAACTCCCCATGGTCCCTATAACAAATACTCCTCATGACACCGATAACAAAAACTCCCTATGGTCCCCATAACAAAAACTCCCCATGGTCCCCATAATAAAAACTCCCCATAGTCCCCATAACAAAAACTCTCTATCGTCCCGATAACAAAACCTCCCCATTGTCCCCATAACAAAAACTCCCCATGGTCCCCATAACAAAAACTCCCCATGGTCTCCCTAACAAAAACTCCCCATGACCATCATAACAGAAACTCCCCATGGTCCCCTTAACAAAATCTCCCCATGGTCCCGAAAACAAAAACTCCCCATAGCCCCCATAACAAAAACTCCCCATGGCCCCGATAACAAAACTCCACATGGCCCCGATAACAAAAACTCCCCATGGTCCCCATAACAAAAACTCCCCATAGTCCCCATAACAAAAACTCCCCATAGTCCCCATAACAAAAACTCCCCATGGCCCCGATAACAAAAACTCCCCATGGCCCCGATAACAAAAACTCCCCATGGTCCCGATAACAAAAATACCCCATGGTCCCCATAACAAAAACTCTCCATTGCCCCAATCACCGTCCACCTCCGCTCTCAAGTAAAATACTGTGTTTGTGACAAATTTTACATTTTTATTTTTTTCTTGTTTCATTAAACAATTTCTCTTTAAACTTATTTTAATCGTTGCTTATGTTGCCTTTGATCCTTTATACATGTGAAGGTTTAGGATGACTGGAGCCTATCTATTTGACTCCTGTTGTAAAGAATGCTCGTCTTTCGTGATTTCGCTGTTTGCAAGGTTTCGCGGGAATGTAACCCCCCTGTGAACAGCAGGACTTTAGTATCTGCAATATTTACTTCATGATCCGAGAATGGCCCAAGCGCTTTCCAGTCATTAAAACACTTTAAAAGTATGTTCACTGTTGTTAGGTAGGAACCACGGTGGGCAATTTGCAAACAACATTCCCATAAATGGAAATGTGAAAACAACCAGATAATTCACTATTTAGTGATGTTAATTGAGTGAGGAAACCTGATTTAATAGCACTCCTCATAATGTCAAGACATCCAAAAGTGTTTCACTGCCAATTTTATAGTTTTTTTTACAAGTGTTGCTACTGTTGAAATGTGGGAAACCCAATAGCCAATTTGTGCACAGCAAGCACACACAGCAGCAATGAGGTAATTACCAGATAATCTGTTTTTAATCATGGTTGTTGAGGCATAAATATTGGCCCAGTCACTAAGGAGAACTCCTCTGTTCTTCTTTGAAATTGTGCAAAGGGATCGTCTACATCCAGTTGAGAGGGAAGATGTGGCCCTGGTTGACAGTCTTGCCTGAAAGATACCACCTCTGATAGTGCAGCACCACTGCACCAGAGAATCAGCCTGGGTTGCCCTGTGGGTCATCTTTGAGAGTGAGAGCCAATGTCAGCAGGTTTGGTTCTAGCTCCCAGCCCTTCCAGCCTTATATTTCAGTTTTTAGCCTTGTTAAAACCAAAGGCTGTGAGAAAAACAAGGCTTGTTTGAGAAGTTACTAAAAATAATTAATGTAAGAGAACTGAACTAACATCAGTAGTGAAACTGTTACTATTATATGATGCCCAAACCAGGGTACATATGATTGGTGGATTAGCATCAGTAAATATATGCCCATTAAAGTTATTGGAATGAGTGATGGAAAGTTGTGTGCTGCGAATGAGGGGCTTTGGCAGTCTTCGAACTGTGAGTATTACATAATTCAGCTACCTTTCAGTAAAGTTGTACAGACCTTTGGTCTGACCCATCTAGAGTACTTTATTTCAGTGCTGGGCACTGCACCACAGAAAGTATGTACTGATCTTGGAGGAAGTGCAGAGCAGATTCACCAGAATGATACCAGTGTTTGGAGGGTTAAATTATGATGACTGGTTTCATAAACCTGGCTTGTATTCCCTCAGTATAGAAGGTTGAGTGTGTGATCTGATTGAGGTGTTTAAAATGATAAATGGCTTCAATAGGATATGTACAGATAAACACCAATCTGGATTTTGAAAGGGACTATTTCACATTTCTCATTCAAGACATTTGCAGTCATATCATAAAGCAATTGCAGGATTGTGATGAAGTTTCTTGGACATCCAAATCTTTGAAGCACAATCTACAGAACCTCCTGATTAAAGTCAAATGCCTTGGTCAGATCAACGAAAGCAATGAAGAATTCCTGCTGCTGTTCTCAGCGTTTTACTTGGATTTGCCTGGCAACAAACAGAGGTTCCTCGGGAAGGTCTAAAGCCACATTGTGACCCTGGGAGGATTCCCTCAGCCACAGGCGATTCAGGAGAAGGTGCGTCAGAATTTTCCCTGCTATGGAAAGAGGGAAATACTTCAATAACTTCCACAGTGTGATTAATCTCCCTTCTTCAAGACGGTTACAATTGTCGCATTCTTGAAGCCAGTTGGGGGAGTGCGGTGGATGGGGGTTATTTTTCCTCCCAAATCATAGGATGAGTGCATGGAGTCTTGATGTGAGCATGAGCCCATTGGCTTTGAAACCTTAGCTGGAACACCTTTGGGGTCAGAGGCTCTGTTGAATTCCATCTGTATGATCGCTTTTTGCAGCTCTCCTGTCGATGGCAGTTCACCCAAGGATTTTACCACAGGGTACTGGCACATTAGATTGGAGAGTATCAGCTGTCACTGTAGATTCACAGTTGAGGAGTTGTTAAAAATGCTCTTTCCAGCGTTGACAGGTGGTATTGTCATTCTTAAGAGAAACACAATCCTGTGAGCAGAGGGAATTTTGTCCATTTGACTTTGGTCTATAGATGGCACTGATGACATCAAAAAAGCTTTGCACGTCATAGTGCTTAGCATATTTTGGATCTCACAGGCTTTCTCTTTCCACCACATGTCCTTTATCTTCCGGATTTGTCTGTGGGTGTCAGACTTGAGCTGTTGGAATGCTGCCTTCTTGAACTGCGACCTTGGGTTTCATGTCAAAGAAGGAAGTGGGATTGCCGCTATGCTATTTACAATCTACCTGATAGTGGCTATTCACTTCAAAAAAAGATCAACTGCCCTCTAGTGTGAGTATTATAAACCGTCTAGATGGAAAACTTAAAAAAAGTCACCTCTGTGCCAAAATGGATGACTGGAGTGTCGTTTCCCACTCTGTCCCAGATTTGTAATTCACTCTTAATCGCTTCAATTCTGCATACCATACAATCAGCCTGCCCTTGAATGTTGCCAAAACAAAGCTCATATATCAAGGCCCACTTGGTCAGCTGAGTATTTCACCTCCTATATATGTTGACCGAGAGATGATGGGATATGTTGAGCACTCCCCATACCTTGGCAGCCACCTCTCTCAAAAGGCCACCACTGACAAGCAGATCTAACACTGGATCAGCCATGCCAGCTCAACCTGCTCCAAACTACGGCAGTGAGTGTTTGATAACAAAGAGCTCCACAAGGCAACAAAAGTCCTAGTGAATGGAGCAGTCAAACAACTCAAGGAGCTTCATAAAGAGTGACAGGACAGCAAGCAGGAGTTTGAATTGAAAAGATGGTTGGGAAGGTGACCAAGGGCAGTGTTGTGACATTGTATGCATGTCAATGCAGACAATGTCATATACCTTTAAGAAGCTGCATAGCGACATCACTTTGACATCACCAAGTGTAAGACTGGAAGCTAAAAGGTACAGCTTCCAAGTCTATTGCCTGTGATTGCTACTGCAGATGTTTAGTACTGTCTGTGACTCTGTATCAGTGAGACTTTATGTATACCTTATGAATCAGGCATATGGTCAAGTAATCAGCTGATGGTAACTGTTAGGACCCAGGCTAGATCAAGGCTGAATATAGTTGTTGCCAGTAATAAACTTCATATAATTGTGTTCGATCAGAACCCTAATCAGTCTCAATGTCTTGCTTAGCATAGATAGCATACAGACAGATCCCTCGAGGTCTACATCAAGACCATCAACATAAATGCTGGCAGCAGACCATAACAGAACATGACAGGCAGTGTTAGTTGGAGGTTTGGAGAAGGAACAAGGCTCAGGGAAAGGCCCCAGAGCACTGGGGTGTGAGGCCTGACAATTCTGCTACTTGTGATGGAAAGGAGGGAGGAAGTGTGGAAGGTAAATGATGAAAATCTAAAGGACATGATTGGTCAAAGGTCAACAGTGACATCACAAGCAGAGATTTCAGGAAAATATTTGTCTTGGACATTGATGCAAAACAGGCAATAAGGAATTTCACATACCTTGCCTTCTCTGCGTTCACCCCTTCTCAATGTTCAAGATGAATTTCACCCCTATTATATCTCCAGGTTATCCATTCTGTTTCTACCATGCATGAGGTGAGTAAATAAAAGTTGGCTGTAAATTTATATCTGGGTTGTGTGATGGTTTGATAATAGCACTATGTGAGAATACCCTTCCCCCAGTAGTACTGATATCCCTCACAGCTTTCACCTCAGTAGAGGTTGCCAACACTTCAGGATTAACCTGGATTCTTCAATTATTGAAGATTATTCTCCATGTCTATGTTGTTGGCAGCCCAAACAAAAAATCTTGGGGCATTAAAAACACTTCTGTGTTTTTCTCATGTTTTGTGAACACTTTTGTTATTAGCTGTAAAAATATTAGAGATGAGGGAAATGGTCTGCTTAACTATGTGTGGGGATTGGAGATGAAAGGTCACAATGATGAAACCTCCAGGAACATGTCCAAGCAGAGTTGGCAACCCTACTGCTCAGTGAAGCGAAAGTGGTCAGTCTTGGAGGTGGCATGAGGCCATATGATATAATTTGGCAATTAAGGTTGCAAAATGCATCCTGTCTGTCACTGCTTGACACTGGAAGTGGTGTTTACACATAGGTGGAGCCATGGGTTGAGTTTAAAGCTCTGATTGCTAAACTTCAGGATGACATTTAATACGCTAACTAATCATGATGTGAAAACAAACGGAAGCGCAGATGGTATTTTCAGTCTGATGCTTGCCAAGGGTAGGTTCTAGGGCAGTTTTAATAAAGAACCTTGATCCTAACTCATTCACTGATGGAGTTCAATTTCACATCTATTTGACAAAGAATAGACTCTACACATTTGCAATTTTAGCATTGAAAACCTTGCTCCTGATTAACTTCACTCACACCACTAGACAAGCAAATGACTTGTCAGGGCTTCAATCTATTTTTCGAGCTAGCAGAGTAAAACTACGAACACAGACAGCCATCTGATAAGGAATTCCAGCCCTGTGCCTACAGTTTACAAATAACATAATGGTTTATCCTTCTGATAAAGAAATTTACAGGGACCTGAGCAGGATCTGGAGAAGTAACTTCAGAAACCATCCTCTCAGTCTATCAGTAATTCAAGGCTCCCTCTGTAAAGAAATGGAGCTAGAAAACAGAGAGGATTTTGTGTATTTTCAAAGAAAGGACAGCTGTATTTCATTTCATGGTCTTCAAGACTGCTGAAATGCTTTAATGAGGAATAGATTGAAACTCAATTTTGGGTCTGGCATTTATTCCACACTAAAACTGTCCCTGTACAAACTGAATTGTGTAGATCAATTTTTCTGCTTTATTCCATGTCTTTGATTGCATTTGTCTTTCATGCACACCATTACAATCTTTTGTGACAACGCTTTTGTGGGGGGTGTAGGTAGTTGCAGTAGGGTAGATATACAAGTCATAGAGTAATGGAGCAGAGTTTTATGGGTACCTGCCGTGCGTATGCAGAACTGGAGGAGGTTACAGGGATAGGGAGGGGTAAAGCCATTCTGAGATTTAAACATAAATATGAGATTTTACATTTGAAGAGCTGGGAGTCTGGGTGCTAATATAGGTCAGAGAGCACAGGGAAGATGGATGAGTTG
Source organism: Carcharodon carcharias (assembly GCF_017639515.1). Classification (NCBI taxonomy): domain Eukaryota; kingdom Metazoa; phylum Chordata; class Chondrichthyes; order Lamniformes; family Lamnidae; genus Carcharodon; species Carcharodon carcharias. Next base: position 180,227,350 of record NC_054473.1, read on the forward strand.
GATAGGATGGGTAGCAAAGCTTTCTATGAGCTGACGTTTAAAATCCACAGGGCTGGTAATCAGTAAGATTGGTCAGAGAGACCAGAAGAAATTCACAGATGAAGTTGTGGGTGGAGGACAGGAGGCCAGACTGGTGTGCATTGGAAGAGTTAAACCTGGAAATCACAAAGGTTGGATGAAGGTTTCAGTAGCAGATGAGCTGAGGTAGGGGCAGAGACAGATGATGTTGCAGAAACGGAGGTATGTGCTCTTTGCAGTAGAGAAGATATGGGGTCAGAAGCTTACTGGTGTTAGGATAGAACACTGAGACTCTACCTGAGACAAATGGCTGGGAAGAGAATGGCATCAGTGGTGGGTGCATGAAGGTTGTGGTGGAGCTGAAGCCTAAGCAATATTTTACTGGAGGAAATTATAGCTCACCTAGGACTGGATGTCATACAAGCTGGCAAGATTACTGTAACAGAGCTAAGACCTTACACTATGTTTTGAGCTGGACAAAGACTTTAAAAAGGCTGAAGCTATGTCTGCCTGGAACCCTGAACAAAAGGGACTTTCTGGCAGTATCAGAGAAACTGACAACTCATTATCTCTGAAGAGATGCTAATGACCACTGTGGCTGCAGAGATCAAGTTCAATGGGAATTCTACAAAGGCCATCTATACTTCATAAGCCACCAGAGTCTACCAGTCTGCTAGGACAAAGGACACAGCAACCTCTTTGAAATTCTTAATGGTTGGAACATTAACCATCTCAAGAGTCCAGACAAAGGAATATACATCCTTTGTCAAAGGTAAACTGGACAGATGGGGGACATGTGACATGATGCCCTAGCTTGAGGAATCTGTAACACTATCTTGTGGTACTGCCAATCAGTCTTACATCTTCCATTTAGGAAGCAACAGCTTAGAACAAAGGTTTGGTACAAGTGAATGCCTGACCCCAACTACACTCTTTATGTGGAAACTTCTGAACTTCTATACCATTGCCTAAAAGACTAATTCATCTCTACATGCCTAGCTCATTGTGAAAGTCTTCGCTACTGGAAAATTTAATTATCTAGCATTCGTTTTCAACCTGCCAGCCTCTGGGAAGGAATGCCCCCAGTGGACTTTGATTCTGGACTCTGAACTCACATGAAGCAATAATTCTCTATTCTGTTACCTTTGCCCTGTAACACTTTCTTTCTCTACTCCTCCCCCCACTTTATTGTATGAGTGGAAAAGGAGGCCATGTTGCAACCCTTCTCTCTCCTCTCATGTTTGAATGTGTGCGAATAAGCTACCCCTCTGAGTTTACTGTACCTCGAGTTTGCTGTGGGGTTATTAATAGAAATTGGATCACTCCAAAACTGAGGGGTTGGGAAATATGTCACTGTTTATAAAGGGGGAAATCAAAATCTAAACACCTTTCTGTTTATGGTTAGGTGGTGAGAGGAGAAATTCAGGCTGCTTAAATTAAACCCCTTCCTGTCTGGAAAAATGACCCAGAAACAATGGATGGATCGAGAGAGTTGGTGGAGAAGTAGCTTGAGTGTCCTTGCGTCCATGTGGAACCTGTCTTTGGATGATGTCGCCAAGGGACAGCATTCAGGTGAGGAAGCGGAAGGGGTCAAGGATGGATCCTGTGGGGAGTAATGCCATGCAGGGTGGAAGAGGAATCATTGCTGAAGTTGGCCTACTGTGTCTGATTAGGTAAGAGTGAAAGCAGATAAGGGTAGTCCCACTAACCTAGGTGACAGAGAAACGTGTTGGAGGAAGGTGGTGTGGTTAGGTGCGTTAAAGGCTGCAGAGAGGCTGAGAAGAATGAGAGAAGATTGTACACCAAGATTAGAATCACAGAAGAGGTCATTTTTTGGCTTTGATTAACCAACTGTTTGATGAATGTCCTTCAGCGAAGGGAACTTGCCACCCCTACCCAATCTGCCTACATGTGACTCCAGTCCCACACTACATGGCTGACTTGTAATGCCCCAGGGCAACTAAGGATTGGGTATAAATACTGCCTTGCCAGTCTCACCTACATCCAGGAACACACAAACATGCAAAGCTAACAGTACAAAAATACCAAGTGGTCCATTAAGACTGCTCTACACTCATGATGACCAGTGCATCATGATTAGATACTTCCTGCATCCCCCTGAGCCTTGTAATCTGAGAGAGGCAAAAACACAGAGGAAAAAGCATACAGTCAATAAGAAAAAAAAAATCTGAAAACTTCCTCTCCCATCAGGCTCATTCAATCGAAACAAGGACATCACATGGTCCAACTTTATCTATGAAGTTACTAATTTCTAGATGGTAAGATCTCCACCGTTCTTTTTTATGTAGTCTACGTGGATTTTAGCAAGTCTTTTGACAAGGTCCCAGATGACAGATTGGTTAGAAAAGTAAAAGCCCATTGGATTCAAGGACGAGTGTTAAGTTGGAGCTAAAATCTATGCTCTCAGATTGTTGACCTCTCTGCTAACAGTCAGTGGCAGGAAGCATAAGGTAATGGTTGACGGTTTTTGTGACTGGAAGGCTATTTACAGTGGGGTTCTGCAGGGTCCCTTAATTTTCATGCAATATATCAATAATTTAAACTTACATGTAGCAGCATGGTTAAGAACTGTGTCAATAACCAGGGGGCATAGATTTAAACTAAGGGGCAAGAGGTTTAGAGGGGATTTGAGGAAAAATCTTTTCACCCAGAGGGTGGTTGGAATCTGGAACACACTGCCTGAGGGGGTGGTAGAGGCAGCAACCCCCACAACATTTAAGATGTATTTAGATGAGCACTTGAAACACCATAGCATACAGGACTAGGGGCCAAGTGCTGGAAAACAGGGTTAGAATAGGTAGGTGCTTGATGGCCAGCAAGGGCACGATTGGCTGAAGGGCCTGGTTCGGTGCTGTATAACCCCATGACTCTATGACTCTGCAGATGATATGAAAATTGGCTGTGTGGTTGATAGCGAGGAAGAAAATTGCAGACTGCAGGAAGGTATCAATAGAATTGTCAGTTGGATGAAAAGGTATCAAATGGAATTCAATCTGCAGAAGTGTGAGGAAATGCATTTGGGGAGGGCAAACATTGTAAGGGAATATGGAATAAATGGTAGGGTTCTGAGAAATGTAGAGGAACAGAGAGACCTTGGAGTATATGTCCACCAATTTCTGAAAGTAGCAGAACAGGTAGATAAAGTGGTTAGAAAGGCTTACAGGATACTTTCCTTTATTAGACGAGACATAGACTATAAAAGCAGTGAGGTAATGCTAGAATTGTGTAAAACATGAGTAAATACAATTAGAGTACTGCATGCAATCCAGGTCACCCCTTACTGGGAGTATATCATACTTGAGAGATTTATGAAGATGTTGCCAAAGATGGGGAATTTTACCTGTGAGGAAATATTGGATAGGCTGTTAACTTGGGAAAAAAAGGACACTGCGGGGGTGGTGGGGGCGGTGGGGGGGGGGTGGGGGAGTGGAATTTTAATTGAGGTGCATAAAATTATGGGCAGGCAGGGCAGAATCATCCCAGGTTTGCACTAAGTGTGGTAGTGGGCGTGCAAAACGGTGTTTTGTCCAGCGGCCGCAATGGCAGCTTCTCGCGCTGTGGCGTCTGCTTTCCAGCGCACCCTGCCTCATTAATAATGCATTCACGGGAAACACGCTGGAGCGCTGGCAGGCAGGCTCAAACTTTCCCACCACACCGTGGCCTCAGCACTTCCTCGTTCCGGGCACCATGTTTAAAGTGCACCAGAGCGCAGCCCACTTCATGTCTACAGGCCAGGGCTGCTCCAGACGACAGATGGCCCCCAAAAGCAAAGGTGAAGGCAGCCCTCAAATTTAGTGGCGCCTCTCTGGGATGCCTGCTGGAAGCAGTGGAAGGCCAGCCCCATGTCCCCTACCCCCTCCTCTGGCCTGAGGAGGTCCACTAGAATCACCAATCTGGCCTGGGAGGCAGTGGCAATGGCAGTCAGCACCAACAGAGCTTAGAGGAGGTCAGCCATGCAGTGCAGGAAGAGGATGAATGATCTCATCAATTTCACCGGGTAAGTCAACCAACTCATCGCTCTTCACACACACTCCCAAATCCATCACACATCCACAGGGATCTCACACCTCAAGGGACAGCACCGCTAACTCTCACACACCCTCATATCTCCATCAGGCTCATAGTCTCTCAAGCTCATGTCCTCATAACGTCCATGGTTCTGCTCACCACATAAACATTCCACTCAGTGCCATGTGTCCTGCTCACATTCTCTCCAGCTGTTTTCATGCAGGAGAAGCTGTCTCACAACAGGAGGGATAGGTTCCAGACCAGGGGTGGAGTGGCCCACATGGTGCTCCTCACTCACTTTGAGGACCGTGCCATCATTTTGATTGGTGAGGATGTACACCATGCCTGTGGTGACGGTGAGATTGGCCGTGAACACCCTCGTGAGGATGCTGCACCACGTCATCCCTCTCTCAACGCAAATGTGAGTGCTCTCTCCCCTGCTTTTGACTCTGCTGCCATGCACTAATTATCTTTACTTTGCTTCACAGGGATCACTGCCAAGTGACCGATCCCCTCAGCCAGACAGTCCCTCAGCTCCATCCAGGTCCTCTGCTCCAGCCAAGAAGACACCTCCCCCATCGAAAAACTTACCAATCACAGCGCTTACCCACACCCTCCACCTGCGCAGGGATGCACACCTTGGTGGGACCTAGATCTAGAGCAGGTTCGGGTTCACACCCCCTCGACAGAGTGGCATGTGAGTTGGAGGAGTGTGTCCTCCTGCTCTCTGATGAAGTGGTGGCCAAATGTGCCCGTATGGAGGTCTCCATGGTAAGGATGGCAGACGCCATTGATACCCTGATCCAGATTCGCAACAGAGCCACGTGCATGAGGATCCACCCAGCGTGCGATGCGCGTGTTCCTCCAGGGCCCGGTAGCTGTTGGGCTCCAGTATTTTCTTCTCCTCCGATGTCTGCTGTCTGAGCAAGACGCAAAAGGCAAGTCCCGACCTCTGCATGTCGTGCATGTCCAGACCTGTTCCGGTGTGTTTTTTTTCCCCCGCTGGCGTAACGGTTAATCGGGATTGGGGTACGAGTCCAGTCAGGCCTTACTTTGCATCCCATTAGCGGGAGGCAAATCGTGTTCATGCCGGCCTCCAGCAGGGTTTGCAATCTGCCATGGCGGACACCATCGGATGATCCCGCTGTGACTTCACGCTGGCGCGAAAGCGATTTCTACCCTTCCCAATGAATTCTCCACCCCCCCAACCCCATCCCCCACCCTGGCGTTGGCTGTGAAACCCGCTGCCAATGGGAACAGAAAATTCAGGCCCTAGATAAATTGGATAGGGAAGAACCAAATTCCATCAGCAAAGAGGTCAGTAATCAGAGGGAATAGATTTCAAGTAATTGACAGACTGATTAGAGGGGCACACATATCCTTTTTCACCTAGAGGGTATTGAGGACTGGATTTTCACCGAATCAGGGTGACTTGGAAGCCCTTTAAAAATGGTGGTCGGGTCCCAATTCCAGGATTCCCAACACCAATTCTGGAATTCCCATCCTCATTCTCGGGCTGCCTGATTTTCAAGAGTGCCTTTAAAGGGTACAAGGTGGTCAAAGCCCACATCCAGTACCCCGAACTGGCCGGCTCCTCTGCAATTTTCATGGAGTCAGGCCAAGTTTTTAAAGAATGTTGGTTTATGACCCCTCAGAGAATTCGTGAACCTGTGTCTGCATAAGGGTCCTTTTAAAAGGTAAGTTCAAACAATATGCCCTGTGTTCCCCTGCCACTATCTGGAAGTTCCCCTCCAAGCCACTCACCATCCTGACTTGGAAATATGTCACTGTTCCTTCACTATCGCTGGGTCAAAATCCCAGAAACTCCCTCCGTAACAGCACTGTGGGTGTACCTACACCACATGGACTGCAGCGGTTCAGGAAGGCAGCTCATCACCACCTTCTCAAGGGCAATGAGGGATGGGCAATAAATGCTGGCCTAGCCAGTCACGCCCACATGCCATAAATGAATTTTAAAAAATACCCACACCCTATATCTGCTCATGCTCCCTATGCAAAGCTCTGACCTTCCACCTAAACCCTAATGCACCTCATGCCACCCATGCCAAGTTTTGCCCTTCCGCCCATGTCTTATCACTCCTCATGCAACCCATGCCAAGCTATGGCACCTCCATGCCCATTGATCCATTACACACTGTCTAGAACCAATGAACTCTATAGTGGCAGTAGGATGTGTTCAAAGAAGTGTTTTCAAGGGTTTGTGATTTTTGTTATTGATACTTTAAAGGGTCTGGATGATTGACACTTTTATTAGCATCTCATGAAATGATGCTTTTTTCAACAGAGGAGAAAGTTATGAATGAATTAACTTTTTGATTTTTTTTATACATACCACTGTCACTATAGCGATCATTGGTTCTAGGCAGTGTATATGGGTATGGAAGAGTCATAGCTGGGCTTGGTGAGGGGGCATGAGGGCCCATGTAGGGGTGGGTGAAAGGGCAGAAGAGGGTATGAAGGGCAATATGGGATGGGTGGAAGGACAGAGTTTGGCCTAGGGGGAAAGGGATGGTTTGGAGGGTGAGTGGGCATAAGGGATGAGGGCTGGAGGACATTTATGTTTTTATTTTAACTGGGACAAAGTCCAACAGCACCGAGGCGGCAGCCCCTGAGGTTGCCTCCAAACTTCTTCTTGGGTCAGCTGGTCCTACTCCAGCCTGAACTGCAGCCCCCACCGGCACCGCCAGCCACCACCAGCCCCCCCACCTCCCCTCCTCCCAGCACCCCCATCCCCCCCAAAGCAATGAAGGTCCTACCTCTGTGTCCCTTTCACTCAAGGTGGGAGGGCCAACTCGGGAACTTTCCCAACTCCAGCTACCTGCTTCAAGGGTGAAAATCATCCAGGCCTGAGGGCCCGAAACTCACTGCCTGAAAGGGCAGGAGAGGCAAAGATCCTCATTGCATTTGAAATGACTTGAATATGCTCTTGAAATACCACAAAAAAAGGGAGGCAATGGTGAAGTGGTATTGTTGCTGGACTGGTAAACCAGGGACCCAGGGAATGCTTTGGGAACCCAGGTTTGAATCCTGTCATTAATAGATGGTGGAATTTGCGTTCAATAAAACACCTGGAATTAAAGTCTAATAATGACCATGAAGCCATTGTTGATTGTTGTAAAAACCCATCTGGTTCACTAATGCTTTTTAGGGAAGGAAATCTGCTGTCCTTACCTGGTCTGGCCTACGTGTGACTCCAGACCTCCCTCTGGATTCTTACCTTCTCTTGATCTTTTCATTGAGAACTGTCGGCGCAACATTAGTCGTCTCAATTTCTCTGCTCCTCTCACCCATTCTAACCTGTCTCTCTCTGAACTTACTGCACTCCATTCTCTCAGGTCCAACCCTGACATTGTCATCAAACCCGCTGACAAGGGTGGTGCTGTTGTTGTCTGGCGCATTGACCTCTGCCTCGCGGAGGCTCAGCGTCAACTCGCAGACACTTCCTCCTACCTCTCCCTGGACCATGACCCCACCACTGAACATCAAGCCATTGTTTCCAGGACTGTCACTGACCTCATCTCCTCTGGGGATCTCCCTCCCACAGCTTCCAACCTGATAGTCGCCCAACCTCGGACAGCCCGCTTCTATCTCCTACCCAAAATCCACAAACAGAACTGCCCCGGTAGACCGATCGTCTCAGCTTGCTCCTGCCCCACAGAACTCATTTCTCGTTATCTTGACTCCCTTCTCTCTCCCCTTGTCCAGTCCCTTCCCACCTACATCTGCGATTCCTCTGACACCTTACGTCACATCAACAATTTCCACTTCCCTGGCCCCAACCGCTTCCTCTTCACCATGGACGTCCAATCCCTCTACACCTCCATCCCCCACCAGGATGGTCTGAGGGCCCTTAGCTTCTTCCTCGAACAGAGGCCCGAACAATCCCCATCCACCACTACTCTCCTCCGTCTGGCTGAACTTGTTCTCACGCTGAACAATTTCTCCTTCAACTCCTCTCACTTCCTCCAAATAAAAGGTGTGGCTATGGGTACCCGCATGGGCCCCAGCTGTGCCTGTCTCTTTATGGGGTATGTGGAACATTCCTTATTCCAGTCCTACTCCGGCCCCCTTCCACAACTCTTTCTCCGATACATCGATGATTACTTCGGTGCCGCTTCATGCTCTCGTCGGGACTTGGAAAAATTTATTAATTTTGCTTCCAATCTCCACCCCTCCATCATTTTCACGTGGTCCATCTCTGACACTTCCCTTCCCTTCCTTGACCTCTCTGTCTCAATCTCTTGTGATAGACTGTCCACCAATATCCATTACAAGCCTACCGACTCCCACAGCTACCTCGACTACAGCTCCTCACACCCCGCTTCCTGTAAGGACTCCATCCCATTCTCTCAGTTCCTTCGCCTCCGTTGCATCTGTTCTGATGATGCTACCTTCAAAAACAGTTCCTCTGACATGTCCTCCTTCTTCCTTAACCGAGGTTTTCCACCCACGGTTGTTGACAGGGCCCTCAACCGTGTCCGGCCCATCTCCCGCGCATCCGCCCTCACGCCTTCTCCTCCCTCCCAGAAACATGATAGGGTCCCCCTTGTCCTCACTTATCACCCCACCAGCCTCCGCATTCAAAGGATCATCCTCCGCCATTTCTGCCAACTCCAGCATGATTCCACCACCAAACACATCTTCCCTTCACCCCCCCCTATCGGCATTCCATAGGGATCGCTCCCTCCGGGACACCCTGGTCCACTCCTCCATCACCCCCTACTCCTCAACCCCCTCCTATGGCACCACCCCATGCCCACGCAAAAGATGCAACACCTGCCCCTTCACTTCCTCTCTCCTCACCGTCCAAGGACCCAAACACTCCTTTCAAGTGAAGCAGCATTTCACTTGCATTTCCCCCAACTTAGTCTACTGCATTCATTGCTCCCAATGTGGTCTCCCCTACATTGGAGAGACCAAACGTAAACTGGGCGACTGCTTTGCAGAACACCTGCGGTCTGTCCGCAAGAATGACCCAAACCTCCCTGTCGCTTGCCATTTTAACACTCCACCCTGCTGTCTTGCCCAAATGTCTGTCCTTGGCTTGCTGCATTGTTCCAGTGAAGCCCAACGCAAACTGGAGGAACAACACCTCATCTTCCGACTAGGCACTTAATAGCCATCCAGACTGAATATTGAATTCAACAACTTTAGGTCGTGAGCTCCCTCCCCCATCCCCACCCCCTTTCTGTTTCCCCCTTCCTTTTCTTTTTTTTTCCAATAAATTATATAGATTTTTCTTTTCCCACCTATTTCCATTTTTTTTTACATCTTTTATGCTCTCCCCACCCCCACTAGAGCTATACCTTGAGTGCCCTACCATCCATTCTTAATTAGCACATTCGTTTAGATAATATCACCAACTTTAACACCTATGTGTTCTTTTGTACTATTGTTGTTGACATCTTTTGATGATCTGCTTCTATCACTGCTTGTTTGTCCCTACAACCACACCAACCCCCTCCACCTCTCTCTCTCTCTCTCTCTCCCCCCCCCCCCACACACACACCTTAAACCAGCTTATATTTCAACTCTTTCTTGGACTCGAACTCAAGTTCTGTCGAAGGGTCATGAGGACTCGAAACGTCAACTCTTTTCTTCTCCGCCGATGCTGCCAGACCTGCTGAGTTTTTCCAGGTAATTCTGTTTTTGTTTTTGTTTTGGATTTCCAGCATTCGCAGTTTTTTTGTTTTTACCACAGCAATGTGGTTGACTCTTAAATGCCCTCTGAACAAGGACAATGAGGGATGGGTAATAAATGTTGGCCTAGCCAGTGATGCTCACATCCCATGAATGAATTAACAAGAAAACCTTGGGCAGCAAGGTAGAATTAGACTGGGTAACTCTTTTTTGGCTGGCACAGTCATGATGGGTCGAATGGCCTTGCTTATATGTTGGGAGGTCTGGTCCAGCTCCCTCTTGAAATCAATACAGAGAGTTAGCCACTGCACCAGCCAGCAACACTTCAAAAACTCACAACTCTCTGGGAATTGTTTAATATCCACTTTATTCCTGCACTTAGCTGGTCTAAACTTGCTACTCATATGGTTTAAACAAATAATAAAATAAATGTGAGCATTGCTTCCAATCTGGCAACACAGTTAAACAGCAAGATGGAAGGATGTGGACAATTTTGTTACAAAAGCAAAATACTGTGGGTTGCTGGAAATCTGAAACAAAAATAGAAAATGCTGGAAATACTCAGCAAGTCAGGCAGCGACAATGTTTCCGGTTGATTATCTTTCATCAGAATTAATAGGTTAACAGGTTTTAAGCAAGTACAAAGGCAGGGAAAGGGGACTCCCCAAAGCCTGTCCACCATCTACAAGGCACAAGTCAGGAGTGTGATGGAATACTCCCCACTTGCCTGGATGAGTGCAGCTCCAACAACACTCAAGAAGCTTGACACCATCCAAGACAAAGCAGCCTGTTTGGCACCACATCCACAAACATTCACTCCCTCCACCACCGACGCACAGTAGCAGCAGTGTGTACCATCTACAAGATGCACTGCAGAAACTCACCAAGCCTCCTTAGGCAGCACCTTCCAAACCTATGAACATTACCATCTATAAGAACAAGGGCAGCAGATAGATGGGAACACCACCAGTTGGGAGTTCCCCTCCAAGCCACCCACCATCCTGACTTAGAAATATAACAGGCGTTCCTTCACTGTCGCTGGGTCAAAATCCTGGAACTGCCTCCCTAACAGCTCTGTAGGTGTACCTACACCACATGGATTGCAGCGATTCAAGAAGGCAGCTCACCACAACCTCCTCAAGAGCAACTAGGGAGGGGCAACAAAGGCTGGCCTAGCCAGCAATGCCCACATCCCATAAATTAATTTAAAAAAAGAACAAAGTGAGAATCTGCGATGGGGAAGACTGTAGAAATTAAATGCCAAAAAGGAGTGATGGTATCAGGCAAAACGGGGTGGTAATGATGCTAGCAAAGGAATAAAAGATGTGTCCAGGGGAGATGGATAGCCTATCCCCAGAAGTGGAGACCGAGAAATCGAGGAAGGGGAGGGAAGAGTTGAGATGGACCATGTGAAGGCGAGAGAAGGGTGAAAATTAGAAGCAAAGCTAATGAAATTTAGCAGTCCAGTTTGTGAAATTCTTTGATCAATTTCCCTTGTTGAGAAGTTCATTACGTGGAGTGAGGATGTAATTATAAACTTCAGACAGCATGTAACTTCAGGTGTAATTACATCAGACGTTGGATTAATTGATGTAATAGACCAAGCAGACTCATTGGAGCATTTCATAGATATAGACCCCAGATTTAATGAAACATGGTGGATTCTGGCTTGGTATAGTGTAAGAGGTTGCTGCAACTGTGATCTGATGAAGGTGTTCAAAATGAAAAAGGATTCATATGGGCAACTACAGATAAACTATTTCACTCTGGTAGGGGAATGCAGTTCAAGGGAGCATAATCTTAAAATTAGAATTAGTGTAGTTAGGAAGCACATTTTCACACAGTGCATAGTAGAAATCTGGTACTCTCACACCAGAAGGCTGTGGATTTTGGGTCAACTGAAATTTCCAAGACTGAGGTCAATAGATATTTGTTATGTAAGGGTCTGAAAGAATTTGTAGAGAAGGCAGTTAAATGGAGTTGAGGTTATATCAGCCATAATTGAATAAGCTGAAGGGGCTGAATGGTCTATCCTGTTCCAATCTTTTCAGTTAATATTATCTTACTTGCTCTCCTTTGGAATTAAGCTTAGAAGGGGCAAGGTGAAGAATTTAATATTTCACATACAGAAATGTGAATGCAAAAAATAGATTGCCCTGAAGGTACAGGGTGAACTTGGAAGCAGTCTATTCAGCTCGCTGAATTCTATCATTCAGTCAGATCATGGCTGATCTGCAAACCAAATCCATTTATATATATTTGTTTCATGTCTTTTAACTAACTAAAATCTATCGATCTCTGTCTTGAAATTTTTCTAGAATCCATAACTTTTCAGGGTCATGAGCTCCACACTTCCCTTTATCTTTTGTGTGACAGTGTTTGGAAATTCAAGAGGCAACCTTATAGACATTAGATAGAGGAGGCATTGAAGGATAGATGGAATATTGTGTGTGTGATTTTTAAAACTTGGAGACCAGCCATATGAACTGAATGATCTCTCTCATTTCCTTGTCCAATCCTATATTCCTCTGTATTTTCTGATGCTCTCCTAATCACTTGCAATTTATTATACTTGTTAAAACAAGCATTTATTTCTCCTGGGGAGACACAACTAAAGAAAAAACCTGCTGCAACTCGACTTAATGAAATCATGGAGTTGGGCCATTATTATCGGTCCTTAGGCACAGAATCAATTGATTATTACTGATGTTACAACATCATTACTGAAGTGACTGGAAGCATTCTAATACATTTCATTCCATACAAGATGACAGAGTCTTCAAAGTGTGTAGTGTTGTGGGGTGTCATTTGAAACAATGCGATCAAAAATCAATGCTACTCCGTTTTCATGATAAGTTGTGTTGTTCCCACTGCTGCACCTCACTTTCCAGTCGAACTCAATGCATGTCTATTTTATGGAAATGCACATTTATTTGAAACTGCCTGCAGGTCCAAGGGCTGAGTGGAGCACGAATGTGATGATATGGACATGCATCAGCAGCTAGGTGTTGTTAAAAGTATTACTGGGTCAAGTCCTTTGGAGATATAAAAGCAAAATTCTGCGAATGCAAGGAAGCTGAAGTTAAAACGGAAAATGCCGGAAACACTCGGCAGGTCAGGCAGCATCTGTGGAAAGAGAAAAACAGAGTTAATGAGCTGAATTTTTCCGTTGGCGAGCAGGGGTGACAGGGCCCACTCACCATTGACAGGATAATTAAAACAATTAAAGGACCTGCCCATCCAACCTTAAGGTTGGCGGGCAGACCAAGAGCCCCGGTGGGCTTCTGAGAAAACACGAAACCTCATCCACTGGCGGGAGGAGGTTTCATGTAGGGTTTAAAAAAGTTTATTAAAGTTTCAGTGAAATTTATTAACATGTTCCATCTCATGTAACATTGTCACATGAGGGGGACATGTTAAGGATTTTTTTATTTTTCTATTTTTAAAGTTTATAAAACTGTCAGCGATCTCCCTGAGGCAGCACTTAGCCTCAGGGAGATGTGCGCTTTTTCGTGCGCGTGCGTAAAAGTGCGCACTCTCGCTTTTAGGGAATCCCCCCCCCCCACCTGCTCAGGGAGCGCAGAGCGCTTCCCACCGGGTGTCACGCTGGGCGGGTCTTAATTGGCCCACCCACTTAAAATGGCGGTGGGGCCCACTTCTCCAGGGGGGATCAGCTCCCTGCCCGCTGGAGATTGGGTCAGGGCCACCCACCCAACAGGCAGAAAATTCTGCCCCATGTTTCAGTTCTGTGACCGTCCAATGAAGAAGGTAAAAGAGGCAAATGGAAATCCCTTTGGAGAGAAGAACAGGACTCCTTCAATGCGGGCATTCCTGGAAGAGAGGTTGTCAGTAAATTAAACACAATGACAAAAGCAAAATATTGTGGACGCTGGATATCTACAATAAAATTAGCGTTCTGACGAAAGGTCATTGACCTGAAACATTGACTGCTGAGCATTTCCAGCATTTTCTGCTTTTATATTTTTCGAAGCGATCATGTTGCCAAGAGTTTCAAGAAAGGATACAGAAATAGTTTGTACTCTGCTGCAAATTGGGCATGTGCATTCAAAGGGCTATAAGACAGTTAGAAGCACTTTGCAGGATGCATATTGTTCTTACCTACTTAATAGGAGCTAATGGTCAGCCATCCCTTGGCAGATATCATCAAGTCTACAAACTCTTTGTAGATTTCTGCAAGCAGGGATAATGGATATATACTGCAATTGGAAGGATGTGATGAGTTGTATCCAACAAGGGCCTGTGCTGGGACCTCAACTATTCACTATATTTATTAATGACTTACATAACACAATGGAGATCCATATATACAAATTGCCAATGGCACAAAGATTAGTGATACATTAAGGAGTGTAGATGGGAATATAACAATTGCAAAGGGACATTGACTAGTGAAGTGAATGGGCCAAACTGTAGCAAACGAATTTCAACACAGGTGTTGGGATCATCCATTTTAGACCAAAAAGGGATAGATCAGAATATTATTTAAAAGGTAAAAATTTACAACCAGTAGATTTTTTATTACATATACATAGATAATTTAAATGTAGGATCAAAAGAAGTCAAAAAGGATGAAGGGATGTTAGCTTTTATATCTAGATGACTGGAATGTAAGGGGGAGGGTGTTTTCTTTTCTTTTTAATTTGATCATTGGATTTGAGCATCGCTGGCAGGCTGTTACCCAGCTGTACAATGCCCTGGATAAACCATGTCTGGGTATCACACCTTAGAAGGCTCAGCAGAGACATGTTGGGAAGGCTCTCATGCCAATTGAAGGGTTTGGGCACCATAACTCATGGTGTACATTCTTGCAAGAACCAAATTAGGATTAGGGCCATGAGTGGATTGGGTTCCAATGAACCTTTGCCCTTCTTAGGAAAATGCAAAAGTTTGAAGGATCCAACTGTAAATGGGCTACATCCACAGTGCATATACCTAATGCCCCAAAGGCCTCTAGACCTCGCAACTGTCAGGTTCAGGCTTTGCATGCCTCCCCGATTAATGTCATTATATTAATGCAAGTTCAGGCTGTGCTCCAATCCAAAGGATTCAGTCTGACAGTGACCTGACTGGGGCTGATATCGCCTGCCTGCACTCATACAGATCCAACCCCCTTTGTGAAAGTGCTGTTGTGGGGATGGGGGAAGGGGGGCCCTGCCAGTGACCCTTCAGGCAGAGCTGCAGCGGCAAAGGACGATCTGGCAATGGAATGAGTGCAAACTAAGGGCTTCACAATGACTCCCTAGATTGTGAATGCCAGGTGATCATTGCTGGGTTATGATCAGTTATGCATTTGTTCAACGTTTCCACAGAGATGAGCAGGAGTGCATAATGGATGGCGCAGCCAGTGCTGTTTCTTTGTTCCCTGGCTACCAGGCAACTGAGGAGGAGGAGAAGAAGGGCCTGTCACCATCAGGCTGGGCAAAGGGAAGAACCTCACCTTGAGGAACATGGGCCAGTCAGGCCCCCTGAAGCTGAGGCTAACAGATCCGCTCCATAGAGGCATTTGGCCTGACTAAGGATGTACCGAAGACGCTTCTCATACCTACAGATGAGTGAGAGACAGTGCCATAGATGCCTTCACTTATCAAGGGATGTTGTGGCTCACATCTGCCACATTCTTCAGGAGGAAATGATACCATAGGGACTGGGAGGCCAGTGACTCTAAAGGTGACGGCCGCACAGAACCTTTTTGCTTGTTCCAGGGCTCTACAGGAGTGGAATATCTCAATATCTCAATATCTGCTCATAAATGCATCCATGAAGCTACCAATGCCCTATTCAGTAAGGCACACAAACATGTCCAGTTCTCCCTGGATGAAGCCAGCAAGGCTACCAGAGCAGTGGGATTTGCAGCAATCTCCGGATCCCCACAGGTGCAGGGTGCCATCGACTACACCCCTGTGGCTTTAAGATCTCCCTGGCAACAGCCAGAAGAGGCTTTCACTCTCTCAACATGCAGCTGATCTGTAACCACCAGAAGGGCAGGTGTGTGTGAGATACCCTGGGAGCTCCCATGACTCGTACATCTTGAGTCACTCGCTAGTGCCACAGATCTTTGTGGGCCCTCAGCGCATCCAGGGTTGGCTCCTTGGAGACAAAGGTTGCCTGCAAAAGGCATGGCTAATGATGCCACAAAGTGCTTCAGAGGAGAGGTATAATGCTGCTCATTTTGCATCATGCTCATTGATTGAGCAGACCATTGGCATGTTGAAGATGTGTTTCAGATGCCTGGACTGGCCAGGTGTCACTCCCCAGTACTCTCCCCAGAGGGTCTCTTAGCATCACTGTGGCTCGCTGTGCTGTACACAATCTGGCACTACAAAGTGGGGAATGACCTGGCACAATCAGAGATGGAGAACTTGCACATCTCCTCTGATGAGGAGGACATTGAGAGAGATGTGCTCGATGAGGGCGAGGATGTTGAGGCTCCAGAGGAGGAGGCCATAGCTCAGGCCAGGTGCTGTAGGTGTGCCTGTGAGATCCTTATAGCCACAAGGTTCTAGGAGGACGATGACAAGTAGCTCATATGAGCCTCTTACAAACATACAAACCTATATATAGTCAAACAAGCGTATGAAATAGGAGCAGAAGTAGACCATCCGGCCCCTTGAGCTTGCTCCACCATTCAATAAGATCATGGCTGACCTGTTTGTATTTTGAATTCCACATTCCCATCTACTCCTGATTACACTTCAAAGTAAACAATAGATGTGACCAAAGGAGATTCTATGGATTTCTCAACAATCCTGTCACACTGTGAGCCAACCAGCCTCAGTGAAACTCTGTCTTTCTCATGAGGGTTTCCAATCTCCACTTTTGAAGAACTTGCTTTGGAATCCTCTCCGAACATCACTCCCACTTGGATGGCTTCAACAAGAATCCATCTCCAGAGTTTCATTCCCGCTTTCCAAGGCTGCTTTCCCCTGAATCTCCGGGTACACCCATGCTTCACCTTCCAAGCACAATTTCAGATCTGCGGCCGTGCCAAGCAGAACCTTCAGAGGCCAACTGGATGACCCATCTCAGCTTCCTCCGGAAGTCCTCAGGGTCATAGTTGCCAGTCTTCAGCTAATTTAATTCATTCCACATGATATCAAGAAACGACTGAAGGTACTGGATACTGCAAAGGCTATGGGCCCTGACAATATTCTGGCAATAGTACTGAAGACTTGTGCTCCAGAATTTGTTGCATCCATAGCCAAGCTGGTCCAGTACAGCTACAATACTGACATCTACCCAACTATGTGGAAAATTGCCCAGGTATGTCCTGTACACAAAAAGTCGGACCCGACCAATTACCGCCCCATCTACTCTTCACCATCAGTAAAGTGATGGAAGGGGTCATCAACAGTGTTATGAAGCGGCACTTGCTTAGCAATAACCAGCTCACTGGTGCTCAATTTGGGTTCCACCAGGGCCACTCAGCTCCTGACCTCATTATAAACTTCGTTCAAGCATAGACAAAAGAGCTGAACTCAAGATGTGAGGTGAGAGTGACTTCCCTTGACATCAAGGCAGCATTTGACCAAGTGTGGCTTCAGGAACCCTGGGAAAACTGGAGTCAATGGAAAACAGGGGGTACGCTATCTGGTTGGAGTCATACCTGGCACAAAGGAAGACAGTCGTGGTTGTTGGAGGTCAATCATCTCAGTTCCAGGACATCACTGCAGGAGTTCCTCAGGGTAGTGTCCTAGGCCCAAACATCTTCAGCTGCTGCATTAATGACCTTCCTTCCATCATAAAGTCAGAAGTGGGGATGTTCGCAATGATTGCACAATGTTCAACACCACTTATGACTACTGTGATACTGAAGCAGTCCATGTCCAAATGCAACAAGACCTGTAAAGTATCCACTTCATTGCAATATTTAAACCAGATGGATTTTGATAAACGTGTCCACATAGCAGCAAAGTTCTGACAAGTGGCAAGTAACATTGATGCCCCACAAGTGCCAGGCAATGACCATCTCCAACAAGAGAGAATCTAACCATCAGCCCTTGACATTTAATGGCTTTAACCTGAATCAACATTCTGGGGGTACCATTGATTAGAAACTGAACTGGACCAGCCAAATAAATACTGTGGCTGCAAGATCAGGTCAGAGACTAGGAATCCTGCAGCCAGTAACTGTCCACTATCTACAAGTCACAGATCAGGAGTGTGATGGGCATGCCCTTCACTTGCATGGATGAGTGCAGTTCGAACAACACTCAAGAGCCTTGACACCATCCAGGACAAAGCAGCCCACCTGATTGGCACCCCATCCACAAACATTCACTCCCTCCACCACAAACACAGTAGCAGCAGTGTGTACCATCTACAAGATGCACTGCAGCAACTCACCAAGACTCCTCAGACAGCATTTTCCAAACCCATGACCACTACCACCTAGAAGGACAAGGGCAACGGCCACATGGGAACGCCACAACCTGGAAGTTCCCCTCCAAGCCACTCACCATCCTGACTTGGAAATATATCATTGTTCCTTCACTGTTGCTGGGTCAAAATCCTGGAACCCCTTCTCTAACAGCACTGTGGGTGTACCTACACCTCAGAGACTGCAGCGTTTCAAGAAGACAGCTCACCACCACCTTCTCAAGGGCAATTGGGGATGGCCAATAAATGCTGGCCCAGCCAGCGATACCCACATCTTGTAAATGAATGGAAAAAAAAGCAAACGCTGCTCCAAAGATTCCACAGTAAGGAGTCACCAATCTCTGGCTGCCCTCTCAGATTTTCAGGGCTTCTCTCGAACTCACTTTGCTTCGGGTCTGCTCCCCATAGCTCTCTTTTTAACTTGGAGCCTTTTTTTTTTTCTCTACTCCTGTCATTTATCTTGTCTCAGTGGGATCCATCCCTGGTCCTAGTCTGGGACTCTCTTCTGATATCTCTTCCTTTCTCACTCCCCGGCTTGGGACCTTCTCCCTGTCCCTCTCCCCGTACTCTCCTCCCTGGGACACATTCTCTGGGATGGCGCTCTGGGTTCCAGGTCACCTGGCCTGCAGTTTTGCACCATTTCTTCTTTGTTTTCTTCCTTTTCTTCTGCGCATGTGCGGCCACTTCCCAGCTGGTATGTGCACAGAAGTCCTGAGGCCTGCCTGGAAGTGTGGTTCCCGAACTACAACTGCCGATTCAAAATCCAGATAAGTACTTGGTTTTGTTACAACTGCGTATGAGGGCTTTCAACAGGCAGGCACAGCACTGCAATCCTCACTGCACTCATGGCAGTATGTTTAGAGTGCACAAGGCGTCTCAAGGAGGACATGAATCGCTCAGTGGTCCTTGCCTTGATACCTAAGGTCTAATCTCAGTCACCACAGCAGCATCTCTCCATAGGAAATTGTTCATGCAAGTTTAGCGTTCAGACTTCAGCATCATACTGAGTCCCCAGCATGAGATCGTTCCTTCGGGTGCAGTCACACAGTAATGGATGCCAGCCTGTGAGCCAGGTCAACTTTCTGTGGACTCTTGAAACTTCAATAGCAGCAGCGTTTATCACTGTCAAGCACCCGTGACCCTGCAATGGTCTGGAGTCGCCAGTGTTACTGTTCAGCCTGGCCTTGGCATCTGTGGGCCAGAAAATGCAGACACTGCATTTAGGCATCAACTAGTTAAATGGTTGTTCGTAAAGGACGCACATTAGATGTAGTGGAGCTTCACTCTGAACCCATATGAGGCCTCCACTTCTTCACTCCAGCAGTCTCAAATATCCACATGGAAGCAGGGCGCACTGATGGCATTGTAACAATTACATAGCCATGTCGACTACCCATGGGAGAACTGGCACAAGGTTAGTGTCAAGAGATACCAGCCAGGCCTTCAGGTCCAGAGTGGCGTCCTCCCATGTCACAGTCCATTATCTGGGGCCTTGACACACAACTCCAATCTCACTTGGTCAGTGCCCTCTAGCAGGAATCTCAAGACTCACCACTTTTTAGCTAGATGCATAGCTCTGTACCATGCAGGAGGAAAAGTGGAGACTACTATAGGGGTGATGTCTGGATGTCCATGCGGATTTGACATTACACTGCAGCCTGCCAGGAGTACATAAGAGCCCAGAGTATTGGTGGATTTGTAACCCACACTGGTGAAAGATGCACTGACTGAGATTGACTGCAATGCAGGTCGCCATTCAATCCTCTAAGATCCACATTAAGCACTCTTCAATGCAGAAGCACCAGGAGACTAAACCAGACTTTAAATTCATGAGGCTGCATGATATGAACCTCTGATGCAGCTGTCTGAGATGCATTGCCCAAATGCCATGTTCTTAGAAGCAGATGCCTTGCTGCTGGCACTGCTGTGCAGGGAATGGCCAGGCGCTGTAATGAGATGGTGTGAGACACCACAGGCCTGAAGCACACGATAGGACATATGTGAGGAGGGGGGATGGGGGGAGGCATCTGTTAGATTTGTATGACCTCGGGGTATTGCATCAGATAGAAGAGACGTACACTAGATGAGAAGCTGACAGTAAGAAAATATATTTACGTACGTGCAAAGTATATACAGATTGTGAACACTCATGTTATCTTGGTGTTCCTAGTATTTCTTAATTTTTCCAACCCTACCACTATGGTTAGGTGCTTCCCTGACATCTGCAGCAGAGTTGGAGACAGCCTGATGACTGCTACGCCTATTTGCCTGTGATGACCTTGGCGGGCGCCCTCTGGAAGGCCCTGGCCTGCTTGGTTCTCCTGCTGTGCAGCAGGTGCACCCTCCTCTGCCTGAGGAGCTGGAGATGTTGGGGTCACAGGCAGAGGGGATTTGGAGTGGCTGATCACCCCAGGGGCGTCTTGGGTGGATTGTCCCAGGGCGTCCGGCTGATGATCCTCCTCCCTGTGGGTGCCTGAAGGTCTGTCCTGACTCCCTGAGGAGAAGGGGCTCCTGGAGGGAGATCGAGGTGCCGAGTCCCCCTCTCGCCTAGCCAACACTTGAACGCTGTCATAGTTGAAGGGATAGTGTGCAGGTCTTCACGCATACCCAGTACAAAGTCCTGGACTAAGGTCTCCATGGTGGTCGCCACCCTTCCATGGGTGACCTTGATGCACTGGTATGTCAATGCCATAGCATGAGACTGAACGTGGACAGGCTCCTTCACCCTCCATTCTGATCTAGTGACGGCCTCTGACAACCCTGCCTCTTATGCCCCTGTCTGTGTTTGGAACTCCAACATCTCTCTAAGAGCCGAAACCAGAGGCTGGTCATCAGACCCAGACTCGGACTCAGCAGAAGCCTGGCCTCCAGCCGCCCTCTGAGTGTCGGTGACGTTGACTGTCCCGGCCCCTGCCTGCTGTGGACCAGAATCTGTGCTGTGCTCACCAGGCAGTGACCCCAATCCCGCTCTAAGATGAAGTCCCACCGAGGTGTGCGTCTCTGCCCCGCAGGAGGGCGCAGGTGAACGCAGTGATGGCCCTACACTCAGTGGGACCTCAGGATCCTCATCCGAGGTGGTCTGGGGGCTGGGGCTGATGGACTGGCCGCTGGTGGCCCTTTTCCATTTCCTGCTGGTGCCTGTTAAAGAGAGAAGAGACAATTAGTGATTGGCTGCATTGTCAGCGGCACCAGAAAGCACTCACTGTTTCAGCTGGTGATCGAGGAGCTGCTGGTGGGCCCTCACTGGCTCGTTGGGAGGCACAGGCTTTGCCGGTCAGCTCTGCCACCTGTATGGGGCGAGAGGCCTGATCTCCGGCACCGCCCCACCGGTCCGGGATCTCTCCCCGATGTCATGGGTGATCTTTCCTTGCAGAAAGGCATGTGGACAAACTGTGAGCAGGAAGGTTGGCAAAGTGGAGGATAAGCCTGCCTGCCTCCTGCGTGTGCGTGAGTGGACTGCTGTAAGGGCTGAAGGTGCGGCTTGTGCTGGGTGCGACGAGATGAAGATGTAAAAGTGTGTGTGCGAGAGTATCGGTGGTGATCTCCCTTGCGCTGGCAAGTGTGTAAGATCCCTGTGCGCTGTAACCCTGCAAAAGCCTGATAGAGATCCCGAGATGGGTGAGTTCAGAGTGAGGAGAAGGTGGAATTACCCTGGCGGAGAGGGTAAGATTGTTCATCCTCTTCCTGCACTGTGTGGCGATCTCCCCCGCGGCGCGTTAGCTCTGACCACACTGCAGCCTCCTGCCTGGCCTTCACGGTGAGGCTGGTGGGCCCTCAGCTCCCATCCCACCACCGAGGAGAAGTTTCTCCCACTGGCCCTCGGCTACCTGGAGGAGTGCCCCCAGCGCGCCGTCACTGAACTTGGGGACTGTGGGCTTCTTTCTCTTTGGGGTCGTTTGCCATGACCAGTCCTGGGCTGCAGGGGGGTGAATATGTGAACTAGGTGCGGTTTCAATAGGGTGCCGGCAAAGATGAGGTCACTGCGGGGCAGCTGAATCCCGGCCCACCCCACCATGAGACACGATGTCCGTGCGTACTTAATGAGCTGAAAAGCAGACGATCTGGCGCGGGAAACCCGCCACACCGGCCGACGAGAAACACGGCATCTTTGCTGCCCACCGCGGCAACTTAGTCTCCGGAGGGGAACAATCTGCCCGAGAGTTTTGTCTTTGCACAAGGAGTTGCTGTGACCTAGGATACATGGGCCTGAACGGTTGGAGGAAGCAGGATGAATGGTCGCTGTCAAAGGCAAAGTGATGATGAAAAGGGGGGAATTTGCAGGGTGATAGCAAAAGAGCAAGGGAATGGATTTGGTCTGTGTTTAATTGACTGCCACTCCTCTTCAAGAAATGCCTACCTTGAAGAAGTTCTGCTCCCCTCTGCGCTTATATTTCACCCCCTCTCCTAATATTCACTCAGTTCTGTGGAAGGGTCACGAGGACTCAAAACGTCAACTCTTTTCTTCTCCGCCGATGCTGCCAGACCTGCTGAGTTTTTCCAGGTAATTCTGTTTTTGCAATGGACTTGGTCAGATCTTTCAAAATGCCAGCACAGGAGCAGTGGACATAATGACCTCCTTTTGTGCTGGGTCATTCAATCACATCGTCTGGGGATTGAACCAGAGACCTTCCTGACCTCTGTGACGCATTAACCCACATGTAACATTTAACAAAAGACCCTCTCAGGGGAGCCCCAAATTCACACTTGTTTTTTATTCCACACGGTAACCTCAAGACTAGGATGCCGGATTCAGCAAACTGAGGAGCACATTCTTCACCGTCAACTGGCCATTTTCATTTCCCGCACCTTCGTTCTTTGTGATCTGTCCGAGTCGGGCTTACCAATTAGTGTTAAATTCTGGGCAATGGCTTCAACGTTACCGGCCGGTGTCAATCAGGCAGCCGATTAGAACTAAACCAACTCCCTCCAGCTCCAGGTCCTCAGAGACTGTCAGAAGCAGGAAAGTGCAAGACCTTAATCTAACTGATCTGACCGGAATTGGAACCTCGCTCTCCGGAGAAGGAAAAGAAATTAGGGTTGATTTTCGGACTGGAGCCAGGTCATTCCATAAACTATTCCAGAGCCTGAGATATTTCCCAGGCGGTGTTAGCAATACTTCTGTTCAGTCCCGCTGGGACTGAGTGAAACTTCTGGCTAGTAAAATCCGTTAAAGGGAGATTCCATGGTTCAGGAGGAAGCAGAAATGTGGGTATGCCAGGCATCCAACTTATCGATTCAAGCCTCAAAGGAAAATCAGCGATAGAAACAAGAAAAAAAAGGGGGAAGAAATTAAACATTGCTTCAGCCAATGATGAATTCTGCCCTTCCATGTGCTGCGACTGATCTGCCTGCGATTATCTGGTACCTGCTAAATTCGCCAGGATCGATTTTCCAGGCAGTCCCATCTAAATCATGTCATCAGCTCATTCGATATATTAATGAGAAGCTGATCAGCCTGTTGGAGAAAGAATGGAAGAGTTTGCGTTTATAGAGCTCTTTTCACGATCTCAGCATGTCCCAAAACATTTTACAGCGAATTAAACGCTTTTGAAGTGTAGGCACTGATGTTAGGTAGGAGACATGGCAGCCAATTCACGCTCAGCAAGCTTCTACGGGCAGCAATGAAATAAATGATTGGATAACCTGATTTAGTGATGTTGATTGAGGGATAAACATTGGGCAGGTTTCCGTTCCTTTGAACTGACGGACGAGATCTTGGTTTATACTAATAGTTGGTGATTATACGAAGGTGCGATTGCCTACTCGTTACGCTGTTTTTATCCTGAAATTTTCCCACCTTCGGAAGGTGGATGAACGGTTAAAACACTCCCCGTGGAAATTCATCCCTTGACTGTCTATGTCAATGTGCCAAGTGATTGCCTGTGAGCGAGGTGCCAGTGCTCTGTCTGCAGCATGGAACGATGCCTTGGCATTGACCTGGTGAGAAAGGAGGAGTAAGCTTGAAGCGATACAAGATATAATACAAACTGAAATGTGATGATATTTTGTCAGCAAATATAGATTAATTTAATATCTTGGACATTAAGCATCCTGTCATAGTCTGTCTTGTATCATCCACTCTGTCTAGGCCTGAGGTCCAGCTTGCCATAAGCAGCAACACTGATTACAGTAAAACCAAAGGAACTCACCTACAACCCCTCCCAAAGCCAAGTGGTTATGGTACTGTGTTTGTAACCCCAAGATCAGGAGTTCAAATCTCACAATGGCAAACTATGAAACAATGTAACTTCATCTGAAACAGATGGAAACAGGTTTACTCAAAAGAGTATCAGGAGTTCAAATCTCACAATGGCAAACTATGGAACAATGTGACTTCATCTGAAACAGATGGAAACAGGTTTGTACTCGAAAGAGTATCAGGAGTTCATTTTCTTAACGATCTCGTGGAGGCAATTGTGGATTCAGTTGGTTTGCTGATACTGAGGAGAGAAGGTGTGTGGTGTTGGTGTTGCTGCTCGTCAGTGTTTCAACTGTTTCTGCTGCTGCCTTTGGGGTTGTTGCTTCTGCTGTGTGCTGCTGCTGCTTCTCCAGTGCTGCTGCTGCTGCTGCCTTGCCCCTGTGCTGCTAAAGGAGAGAGAGGGAGAGAAGAGAACAGTTGCTACTGTTGCTGCAGGACAGGAAGGCCAGGAGGCCAGGACTGAGTTGGAAAACAACATCCTAGGTGGGTGTCTGAACTGTGTATTTTTGTTTAAGGTGGGGGCAATTAAGGACTGTGTTTTGTAGGGGGAGGCAAGAAGACTGCCAGAGGAGTTGGGGAAGGAAGAGAGGGAGGGTGTGTGTGTGTGCTGAAACCATCTTTCTGCCACCCCTCCCCCCAACCCAGCCCTTTTCCCAGTAAGGCCAGCAATAGCTGGTGAAGACATTGCCTCCCCCTGCCTGAAGAACATCAGGCCCCCACCCACCGTCCATCCACCATCGAGGACGCCCACCTGGACATTTACCTCTTTCCCTCCTGTGCCTCCCTGTCTTTTACTCCTCTCCCTCCTCTCCTCTCCTGCCTAAAAGAGGGGAGGTTGTTTCTACCTCTCTCCCCCAACCCCTTTCCTCCCTATATATATAAAAAAAAAAGAAAAAAAACAAAATGGCCAATCCATCCCAGGGTGGGCGTGGCTCTGGCCCTAAGGCCAATTCACCATCGCCTGTGGCCGGGCCCTCGAGGGCTAATGTGGAGGCGGTTTTGTCACCGGTGGCAGGGCCTCAAAAAAAGAAAACTTATGCGGGGGTGGTTGCCTCTGCGGCTCCAGCTGCTCCCGCTGCCCTGTCACCTTTCCGCCTCCTGACCAGGGCTCTTGGGGTAAAGAGCTATGCTCACCCTGAAATGACAATAGAGGCCTGCGTAAAGGCTATGGCTGGGGTCGTCGGCCCCTCAGCCATTGTCGCGGCCTCTAAAATGTATGGGAAGGCCATATTCTTTTTGAGGTCCGAGCGGGCGGTGCACCTCGCCCTGCAAAAAGGACTCACTGTGGGCGGGACTTTTCTGGCGGTGGACCCCCTTGAGGCCACCGCCCAGAGAATTATTATTTCGAACGTCCCGCCAATTCTATCCAGTGAGCTCCTCCTCCCCCACCTTAATAAATTGGGGGAGGTCAGGTCGGGGGTTGCACCAATCCCGCTCGGCCTCAAAGACTCGGCCCTCCGCCATGTGTACTCCTTCCGGCGCCAGGTATTTGTCCGCTTGGCCCAGGAGGAGTGCCTGGAGGGGGCCTTTGTTATCAATTTTGAAGGGACCGCCTATCGGGTCTTCTGGACCGTGGAGGGCGTGCGGTGCCATGCTTGTAAGGAGGCGGGGCACGTGAGGAAGAACTGCCCCGCCTCCAAGGCCACGAGCCCCACCCAAGCGGCCACGGCTGACGCCGCCCCTCCTCCCCCCGCCACCACTCCATCTCCCTCCCCGCAAGGGGAAGCGACGCCGGTGGCCACTGCCATCTCGGCTGCCGGTGAGGTGGGGGGAGAGCCCCCGCGCCGTAAGAAGGCGCAGAGGAAGACCCGCAACCTGGAGGCGGCCCCTGAAACGCCCCAAAACCCCCAAACACCTGCAAGCACCGGCTCGGGGGAAAAGAGATCATCCGGCCCCGGCGTCGTGTCCGCGTGTGCTCCCGGGCCCGTGGGTGCTAAGGCGCCGAGTGCTGGGCCCGGCGTCGTTTCTGCGCGTGCTCCCGGGGCCAGCGGGGAAAGGACGCGGGACCCCGAGCCGGGGTATCTAACACCCAAAACCCAGAGGGTGGAGTGTCCGGGAGGGCTGGACAAGGAGGAGGGGGCCTCAGAAATGGAGGTCTCCCTAGCCCCCAGCCTGACCCGGAAGAGACGTCACACTTCGGAGGAGGAGGTGGGTGATGCCCAAACTGAAGAAGTTGGGTGTGTCCCTTCCCCCGATGAAGAGGTGGTGGCGTCTCCGCCAAGTAAAATCTCACCCTGTCCTCTGGGGGAACTCAAAACCCCTGCAACAACTCCCAGCACTGTCACCCCTGTCAACCTGCTGCAGTCCCCTGAACAGGGCCCCTCGGGGGTCACTGAAGGCACCTCCCTTGAGGTGGTGCCCGACTCAGAGACCCTCGATACCCCCGAGGTACCTTCTGGCTCATCGGGGGACTGTAACTTTCAATATTTAAAAAATGTCAACGGGTCATTGGGTGGCGGCGAAAAGGAAGGCCTTCCCGCTCCCTCCCAAACCTTAGCACCGGGCGTCCTAGTTTTGGGTCAGGAGCTTGTCCTGAGCTCCCTGGACGACCCGGTGCCGGGAGGAGAGCGGGCATCAGAACTGCCGCTGCCCTCTGACCCAAAACCTTTAGTGGAGACCAGAGAGGACCCCTCTGGCCTTGATCCTGGGGGTGGGATCGAGGTACAGGTGGGGCCAGCTGGCAGCTCTGAATCAGCCCCCGTACTCAATGCGGGGGAGGGGTCGGAAGCTGGAGGCGACGACCTGGAGGAGGACGGGGTGTCCGTGGTGAGCGCTGGAGATTACGCTGAGTCGCTCTCAAGCGAGGCGGTGGATCCCCTGGTGCCCTCCACTGACTCCCCCCTCATCCCCCCAAGGGAACTCCGGGACTTTTTGGCGAGTCATCGCGGTCGCCGAGACAGGGTTCAGTTGGCCTTGGACCGGTGGCATTCTTTTCCGCTGGTGTTCTGGTCCACTCGCGAGGCTCTCAAGTCTCCTGAGTTGGATAGGAACGCGCGGCGGAGGGTCCAAACGTTTCTCGCTGGGCTCCTGAAGGAGAGGAAGGACTAAAAAGTCCTCTTCTTCTTTTTAATGACTTAAGGTGAAGATTTGATGTACCTTTGACAATGAAGACGACTATAGCCAGCCTCAACATCCGCGGCAGCAGGGCCGCACAGCGCAGGTTCCAGAACTTCTCGGTCCTCAGGGACGGGAAGTATGCATTGTGCTTCCTGCAAGAAACCCATACCGTTCCGGGAGACGAAGCCACGTGGCTCCTGGAGTGGCGAGGGGGGGGTCTACATGAGTCACCTAGCCTCCAATTCTGGCGGGGTGGCTATCTTGTTGGCCCCGCATTTTCAGCCGGAGATCTTGGGGGTCAAGGAGCCGGTGCCAGGCCGGTTGCTGCACCTGACTGTGCGTCTGGGGGGGGCGGTGCTTCACTTTGTGAATGTGTACGCTCCCCTGGGCACGCAGCAGCAAGCGAGCTTCTTTGAAGAAGTGTCCACTCATCTCGGCTCCATCGACGCTGGCGAGTGCATCGTCCTCGGGGGGGATTTCAATTGCACCCTCGGGGTCCGGGACCGTCACGGTACCCCGCACTGCACGCGAGGTGTGAGTAAGTTGCGGGACCTGGTCAGGTCCTTCGACTTAGTGGACGTCTGGCGAAATCTCCATCCTGACTCCAGCGTGTTCACCTTTGTGTCACCTGGAGTCGGAGCGTCCAGACTCGACCGCCTTTACGTTTCGAAGGCGTACGTGTCCTGCGTTCCGGCTGCTTCTATACAGCAGGTTCCGTGCACGGACCACCGTCTGGTGTGGGCGGAGCTCACTTCGTTCTGCGCTCGGACGGGGTCCGTGTACTGGCATTTTAATAACCTGTTGTTGGAAGACCAGCTGTTCCTGGACTCGTTCCGTCGCTTCTGGGCCGGCTGGAGAAGGAAGCGGGGAGGCTTCCCCTCCTTGAAGCTATGGTGGGACGTGGGCAAGACTCACGTCCGAGTTTTCTGTCAAGAGTACGCGAAGGGGTCGACAAAGAGACGCAAATCCAGGGTCGAGGAGTTGGAGAAGGAGGTGCTCGACCTGGAGGCACGTATCCGTCAGCCCGACGCGGACCCGGCCCTGCGGTCGGTGTACGATGAGAAGAAGGGCGCGCTGCGGGACCTGCAACTGGTCGGGTCTCGGGGCGCGTTCGTGAGGTCGCGGATCTGTTTCCTTAAGGAGATGGACCGTGGCTCTCCCTTCTTCTACTCACTGGAAAAAAGGCACGGGGTCCGTAAGCAGCTCTTTACTCTGCTGGCCGACGACGGATCCCTTGTCTCGGATCCGGAGGGCATCAGGGCCATTGCCCGAGATTACTACACTGCCCTGTTCTCTCCGGATCCGTCCAGTGAGGAAGCTTGCAGAGTTTTGTGGGAGGACCTGCCGCAGGTCGGCCCGGAGTGCGCCGGAAAGCTCGACTCCCCTATAAGTCTGGGGGAGCTGACCGGCGCACTCGACGGTCTTTCTAGGGGCAAAACCCCGGGACTAGACGGGCTGACAGTGGAGTTCTTCAGGGCGTTCTGGGACGTCTTGGGGAGCGACTTCGCAGGGGTCCTGGGGGAGAGCATTGCTACCGGGGAGATGCCCCTTTCGTGGCGCAGGGCCGTGATTGCCCTGCTGCCGAAGAAGGGGGATCTCCGCCTTCTTAAAAACTGGCGCCCGGTCTCCCTCCTCAGCACGGACTACAAAATCTTCGCCCGAGCCATGTCTTCTCGGCTCGGCACCATGCTGGACCACATGATCCACCCTGACCAGTCCTACACCGTCCCGGGCCGAACCATTTATGATAACATCCATCTGGTCCGGGACATCATCCACCATTCCCAGAGGGCTGGTCTGTCGAGCGCCTTCCTGTCTCTCGATCAGGAGAAGGCGTTCGACAGGGTGGATCACGAATACTTACTCGGAACTCTGCGAGCTTTCGGGTTCGGGACGCATTTTGTCGCCCGGATCCGACTTCTGTACACCGCCGCAGAGTGTCTAGTGAAGGTTAACGGGTCCCTGACGGCGCCCCTTCGCTTTGGGAGAGGGGTACGTCAGGGCTGCCCCCTGTCTGGCCAGTTGTATTCTATTTGCGTGGAGCCTTTCCTGCGCCTCTTGCGGAGGAGGTTGTCGGGCTTGGTTCTGCGCGGGCCGGGCATCGGGGTGGTCCTTTCGGCTTACGCCGATGACGTGCTCCTTATGTTTAGTGACCTGGCTGACCTGCGGAGGATGCGCGAGTGCCAGGAGGTCTACTCTGCCGCTTCTTCTGCCAGGATCAACTGGGGTAAATGTTCTGGACTCCTGGTCGGTCAGTGGCAGATGGATCCCCTACCCGAGGAGCTCAGGCCTTTCACCTGGAGCAGGACCAGCCTCCTCTACCTGGGGGTCCATCTCTGCCCCGCTGAGGAATCCTGGCCGGCAAACTGGCAGGAACTGGAGACGAAAGTCACCGCTCGCCTGCGGCGCTGGACAGGACTGCTCCGAGTGCTATCTTACCGAGGTCGAGTTCTGGTCATAAACCAGCTGATCGCCGCCATGTTGTGGTATCGGCTGGTCACTTTGACCCCTCCCCCGGACTTTGTCACAAGAATCCAGAGATTGTTAGTCGACTTCTTCTGGGACAAAAGATTGCACTGGGTCGCTGCCGAGGTTCTGAGTCTCCCGCTTAGGGAGGGTGGTCAGGCGCTAGTGTGCCTACGCACACAGGTGGCGACTTTCCGCCTTCAGACCCTGCAGCGATACCTCTACGTCGAGCCTCCTCCTAGATGGTGTGCCCTGATGACGTATTTCTTCCGTCAGGTGCACGGCCTGAATTATGACGTGCAGCTCCTGTTTATAGAACAGCTGGGCCTCGGTGGCTCCTTGCAGGCGTTGCCCGTCTTTTACCAGGACCTGATCAAAGTCTGGAAAGTGGTCACCTCGCGACGCAGCTCTCCCCCGTCAGGAGTAGCGGCTATCGTCAGAGAGCCGCTGCTCAGGAATCCGCCCCTCCGTCCTTTTCAGTGGTTGGCGGAGAGGAGGGCTGTGGCCGCAGGGGTGACCAGGATCGGGGACGTGCTGGGTGGCGGAGGACTGGGCTGGATGCTCCCGCAGGAGTTGGCGCGACGCGCGTCTGTGAGTGTCCAGGTCGCAGCCGATGCCATCCAAGACCTGAGAACGGTCGTGCTCGGACCCGACGTTATTTTGGGTCTTGAGGTGGCCCAGGTGCGCGGTGGTCTTCCGTCTGAGCGTTCCCCTGTTCGGACGGAATTCCACATTGGCCCCAAGCCCCGAACCCTCCCTCGGGTGCTGGTGCCCCGCAATATGAGCCGCCTCGGGGACATGCCCTCTGTGCCTTTTGGCACGGCAAAGAGGAGCTTTTTGTATGGACTGCTGCTGCACACCTTCCATTTTCTCGCCCTTGTCCATCGACCGGACACGCCCTGGCGTGCCTTGTTGCCGTCCGGCGGCGGAGGCCCCCGATGGGAGGCCCTCTACGGAGGTGTCCTCCCCCTTTCTATCGGGGACCTGGGTTGGAGGGTGTTGCATGCAGCAGTCCCTTATAATAAGAGAATGCATTGGTTCACAGACTCTCAGGACACGTGCCCTTTTTGCGGTCTTGTGGAGTCCGTGGACCATGTATACATAGGGTGTTGTAGGCTGCACTCCCTTTTTAGTTATTTGAAAAACCTTTTATTGATGTTTTGTTTGCACTTCAGCCCCACGCTCCTGATCTATGGGCACCCGGTGCGGAAGGGGGTCGGGAAGGAGGAGGACCTCCTCGTGAACCTGCTCCTGGGCCTGGCCAAGTTGGCCATTAACAGGTCCAGGCAGCGGGCGATCGACGGGGGAGTCCCGCCCGATTGTTTGTCCCTCTTCCGCGGCTACGTTCGCTGCCGGATGTCCCTGGAGAAGGAGCACGCGGTGTCTGCTGGCACTCTCGAGGCCTTCCGTGCTCGGTGGGCACCGCGGGGACTGGGGTGTTTTGTTGACCCCTTTAATCACATTTTGATTTAAATTTGTAAGTTTCCTTTAAACTTTGTTCTTGGTTTTACAGCTGACCTGAATTAGGGGCTGTGCCTGATTTATCCCAATTTTGTTGATTTTGGTTTTCATTTAAAAGATTATCAGGAGTTCAAATCTCACAATGGAAAACTATGAAACAATGTAACTTCATCTGAATAGGAACAGATGGAAACGGGTTTGTACTCAAAAGAGTTACAACCCCTCCCAACAAAAACATTATCAATGTAGAACCAAGAAGAAACCTCACAACAGAGCGATGAATAACAAATATGCTGCATTTTCCATCTTTTGTTGCATACAGCTAATAAATATTAATGACAGGGAAGGGGAGCAGAGCCTCTGCGACGCAAGATTAATTTGACTTCTGCCGTAAACGTGGGTTCATTTTAGTCTCACTCTTAGCAAGTAAGATTTATTCAGCTGGTGTCACAGGATGGGAATTGCTATCAGCTCAAAGAAGTCCCGGCTGCTGAGTACAAGGCTTCCCTATGAGGGGCCCCTTCCACAACATGGCTGTTGCTGAGGTAAAAGGGACAGAGAACGGCCAGGAGCACATGTCAGGAATTTGTGCTCCTTCCCACTTGTGATTTTTCATCCATTTATTTTCATCTATTTCCATCCATTGGACTCTGGAAGCACAATTTCCAGTAAAGGGTCAAATAACTGTCCAGGCTTCCAGCTCTGGCCAATATGAGAAGCGTGGCATCTTGCTCAACTCTCACCACAGTTTCCTCCCCCACAGCACTTTCATTCTAAGACCAAACCCTATAATATTAATTATTACCATTCCCTCCACTCCATTCCTTAATCACTTTAAAGGGTGTATGATGCATGGGAGAGGAAGCTAGATAAACACACAAGGAAGAAAGGGATGGCTTTCACTGATAGCATTAGATTAAGAGGAGGTTCGTGTGGGGCATAAAGGAGACAGGCACAGACCAGTTGTTTCGAACGACTTGTTTCTGTGCTGTAAATTTTTAAAATTGTTTGCAACTCCTCTATTGCACTCTTCCCAGGCTTATTTATTTCAGTTTTCCCCGGGCTCATCCTACCTGTAGGTAGTCAAATATTAGGATGTTTACAGGGAGATCAGGAAGACGAGTTCGAATAGCAAAACTATTGTTCGGGAATGACATAGGATATACAGCACAGAAAGAGCCCATTCGGTCCAACTAGTCTGTGCTGCTGTTTGTAATCCCCAAAGTCTCCTTGCATTCTGTTTAACTCATCTCAGCCTTCCAGCAAACCTTTCTGTTCCCCTTTCTCTCATATGCTCATCTAGTTTCCTTTTGAAAGCATTTAAGCTTTTTCTTACCCAAATTCACCAGATGTATCCCTGGGATGGCGGGATTAATTTATGAGGAGAGATTGAGCAGACAGGGTCTGTATTCCCTAGAGTTTTGAAGAATGAGGGGTGACCTCATTGAAACTTACAAAATGCTTACAGGGTGTGGCAGGGTGGATGTAGATAAAATGTTTCCACTGGCTGGTGAGTCTAAAACCAGGGGACATAATCTCAGGATAAAGGGTAGGCCATTTAAGATTGAGATGAGGAGCAATTTCTTCACTCAGGGGGTGGGGAATCTTTGGAATTCTCTACCCCAGAGGGCCGTGGAAGCTCAGTCACTGAACATGTTCAAGAAGACATGGTTGCAATCCGTGTTCCAGACCGTCTCAGCATTCTGACTTATGTATCTCAGCTCTACAACTACTTCACCAACCAGACCCATGGTATGGAGTTGGGACAGCTGTGCATTTTCACTTGTGCTCACTGTGGAACACTGACTCTGTTTTGACTTTCTTTAATTAAAAACCCAAATCAATAGATTCCTAGAGACTAATGACGTCAAGAGATACGGAGATAGTGCGGGAAAGTGGCATTAAGGTAAATGATCGGCCATGATCAAATTAAATGACAGAGCAGGCTTGTCGGGCTGAATGGTTTATACCTGTTCCTATGTTTTTATGTTCCTATGTTTTTACCCAAGTACCACATTCGCTGAGTAAATAAATTTCTCCTTATTTCCCGATTGGATGTATTAGTAACTATTTTTTATTTATGGCCCTAGTTTTGGATTCTCCCACCTGTGGATACATACTCTTCACATCTACCCTGCCCAAACCATTCATAATTTTCAAGGCCACAGTCAGGTCTCCGCTAAGTCTTCTCTTCTCGAACGAGCAAACCCCAGCTTTCCTGGTAGCTACAATCTCTCAGTTCCTGGTGTCATCCTTGCAAACCCTTTTTCCACTTTCCCCATGGTTTCTATGTTGTTCTTAAGGTAAGGAGAGCAGAGCTCTGCATAGTTCTCAACATGCAGCTTGACTAGGGTCATCTGTAAATTTAACATAACTTCACTACTTTTGAATTCTCTATGACTAGAAGTATATCCCAGTGCTTTGTTGACATTTTTAGTTGCTTTAAATGATTTTCACCTGTATCCCTAGATTTACTTACTCTTCCACTCCATCCGGTTTCTTAATTTCTAACATGTGGGTTATGGTTCCATGGGAAAGCAGAGGGGGATCAGTGACTTTTTTTATTCATTCATGAGAGGCGGGTGATGCTGGCTGGGCCCGCATTTATTGTCCATTTCTAATTGCCCTTGAGAAGGTGGTGGTGAGCTGCCTTCTTGAACTGCTGCAGTCTGTATGGTGTAGCTACACGCACAGTGCTGTTAGCGAGGGAGTTCCAGGATTTTGACCCAGCAATAGTGAAGGAACAGCGATATATTTTGAAATCAGGATGGTGTGTGGCTTGGAGGAGAATTTCCAGGTGGTGGTGTTCCCATGTGACTGCTGTCCTTGTCCTTCTAGATGGTAGTGGTCATGGGTTTGGAAGGTGCTGTCTAAGGAGGCTTGGAGAGTTCCTACAGTGCATCTTGTAGATTGTACATGCTTCTACCATTGTGCATTAGTGGTGGAGGGAGTGACTGTTTGTGGATGGGGTGTTAATCAAGCAGGTTGCTTTGTCCTGGATGGTGTCAAGGTTCTTGAGTGTTGCTGGAGCTGCACTCACCCAGGCAAATGGAGAGTATTCCATCACACTCCTGACTTGAGCTTTGTAGATGGTGGTTCAGTTCTGTACCAATATAAACCTCATTAAAATCACATTTGAAGTACAATTTGCAGTTTTGGGTCTTGTACTGTAGCAAAATTGAAGCAATAAAGGTTACAGCTCCATTAGATGTTATGCTGATTGGTATCAGAAGATAAAAACACTTGAAAAATTGTGACTTTGTTAGGACGGAGAGGATCACAGGATGATTTTCTCGAAATATTTGATACGATGGGATGGAACAATAGATTGAAGCAAACTGTTTTGAGTGGTTAAAGAGGCTGGGATGAAATGGCAGATTAAATGTATGAAGTTTAGGACAGAGACCAGGAGAAATCTTTTCAGAGAGTTGTGAGAATGAGGACTGCTCTGTCAGAATTAGCAATTGAAGCAGAGACATTGTCAACATTTAAGAACAGACTAGATAGGTGGTGGATGGTAAGTGAGTAGGAGGATATTGCAATGGGATTGAGACCACTCTCAAACATCAACAAAGTGATGGAAGATGTCACCGACTGTGCTTTTAGTGCAACTTACACAGCAACTCCCTGCTCACTGATGTTCAGTTTAGGGTAAGCTGGTATCACTTGGTGCTTGATCTCATTACAACCTTGGCCCAAACGTGGACAAGAGATCTCTCCTTGTCTATATGCAGCAAGACCTGGACAATATTCAGGCTTAGACTGATAAATATACTATAGTATAAGTAATATTCGTGCCATGCAAGTGCCAGACAATGACCATCTCCAACAAGAGAGAATCTAATCATTCCCCCTTGACAGTCAACTCCATTAACTTCGCTGACTCCACAATCTTCAACATTCTGGTGGGTCGGGGAGCGGGGAGGCGGTGGGGGTGGGGGATGGGGGTGGGGGGTTGGGGAATGGTGGTGGCGGTGGCGCATTACAATGGACCAGAAACTAAATGGAAACAGCCTTTTAATTTTGTGGCTACTGTGACTACAAGGGCAGGTTATAGGTTGGGAATTCTGTCTCAAATAACACACCTCCTGGCTCCCCAAAGCCTGTCCACCATCTACAGGACACAAGTCAGGAGTGTGATGGAATCCTCTCCACTTGCCTGGATTCCTTGTCTAGGACCAAGTGGGGCCAGCGGAACCTAAATTGAATATCAGTGAGCAGGTAATTGCTGCGTAAGTTGCACTAAAAGCACAGTCGGTGACATCTTCCATCACTTTGTTGATGTTTGAGAGTAGTCCCAATCCCATTTCAAAATCCTCCTACCCACTTACCATCCACCACCTATTTAATCTGTTCTTAAATGTTGACATGGTCTCCAGGACACTCCAAAAACACTCAAGAAACTCAACATTATTGAGGTCAATGCAGCTTGATTGGCACCCCATGCACCGCATAAAACATTTACTCCCTCCACCACTGGCCTACCAAGACTGCAATGTGTACCACATAAGATACACTGCACCAACTCACTCAGGCTCCTACCTTCCAAACCTTTGAACTCTACCACCTCAAAGGACAAGGGCAACAGACACACGGGAACACCACAGCCTGCAAGTTCCCCTCCAAGCCACTTGCCATCTTGACTTGGAAATATATTGCTGTTACTTCATCTTCTCTGGGTCAAAATCCTGGATCTCCCTCCTGGTACTGTTACCTACACCACATGGTCTAATTCAGGAAGAAAGCTCACCACACTCTTCTTGAGGGCAATTAGGAATGGGCAGTAAATGCTGGCCTGCCAGTGACACCCACATCCCAGGAATGATTTTTTTTTAAAAAGGGCTACTACCTTTGTCGAGGATAAATACCAACTTGGCTCATCTGAACTGTCTGATAATAAGCATAATCTCCACATAATCCAACTGCTCAACTCTCGCTCCATTATTAAGGTTTTTATTCTGAAAAATAATATTTTCATAGCCACCATTAACAACATTGGCTGTAGCATAGGATTTTTAAGCAGTAAATTGTCAGCAATAAGTATTGTATATTTTATATATCAGATTTGCCTCAGAGTAAAGCAGAAGTGGCACTAATATATGCAGCAGGTTTATTTACAAGAGTTTTAAAATAATTCTGCTATCAAATTGTCTGCACCCTTGCTTATCCCAGTTTAGCTTCTAGATCTTTCTATTTACTCCAGCTCTGAGTCATCACCCAGGCTTAGCCAATTAAGCACTGCGAGCAGAGATCAGTTACGAGATCCACATTATCAAACCAAAGCAATTGAACGTGATTATAAGGTTCTGTTATGAAGAATACTGGCAAACCTTCTTGGAATCATAGGCCTACTTCTCACCTGGTGCTGTCTGGGAGCAGTTATTCCAGTGCCTGTTGTATTGGATCCACTATCCAAGACACGCAGCTCAACAACCAAATATGTCTTGGGCCTATGAAAATAAAGCACAGTTGAAGAGTCTAGAATTAAAGGACAAATTAATTGTAAGAGATTTAGGCAAAGAGTGGGGTAAACCATTAGACTCTGAAGTTTATGAGAATGAGGAGTGCTCTATAAAGGGACTAGGAAAGATGGGAATCTTCCAGCTTTGTCTCAGTGGAAAGCACTCTTGCCTTGGAGGCAATAGCTGGTGGGTTTATGCCCCATTCCAGAAACACAAGCCCAAGATTTAGGCTGACAATTTAGTGTATTACCAAGATTGTGGTGTGCCATTGGAAGTGCTGTCTTTCAGATGAAACATTAAACCGAAGCCGTGTCTGCCAACTCAGGCAGATGCAAAACTTCTCATAAAATGTTATTTTCAGTCTTGTTAAATCCTCAAATCAGCATTCCTTATCAGTCATTAGGGCTTAGGAGCAGGAGTAGGCCATTTAGCCCTTTGAGCCTGCTCCGCCATTCAATAAGGTTATGGCTGACTATTGTAGCCTCAATTCCACTTTGACATCTGCCTCCCCATAATGCTTGACACCCTTGTCTACCAAAAATCTGTCTAGCTCTGCCTTGAATAAATTCAAAGGCTCAGCCTCCATCCCAATTTTTTATGGCAGCCAGTACTATTCCCAGGGCCAAAGCCTGGAAAGGCTAGGAAATTGAACCAGACCTGTCTCTCCATCCCAAAGATGGACCACGGGGAATCCAGGAGTGCGGTACTGAAGGAGTGCGGCAAGGTTGGTGGCGCCAGCTTTCGGAGAAAACATTAAACCATAGCCCTGGCTTCTCTCTCGGCAGGATGTAAAGGACTCTTTGATGCTATTTTGAAGAAGAGTTCTCCCTGATATTTTGACGGTTAATTTAATCCCTCAACCAACATGCCTAAACCAGATTAGCTGGTCGTTATCACATCAGTGTTTGTGTGAGGTTGCTGTATGCATATTGTCAGTGGATCGCATTTTCTACATTACAACACTCTTCTATTTCAAAGACACCCCTGAAACAACTGCTCTACTTGGAACTTGGCCATGGCATGAATCTCCCAGGAGGACAACAGGAACAATTTAGGGATGTCTTCAAAGCATCCCTGAAGAAGTCAAACATCCCCCCCAACTCATGGGAACCCTTGCTTGTGACCAATCAAAATGGAGTAGGTTCATTCAGAAGGCAATGAAAATATCGAGAGACTCTATCAGGAGCACACAGAGGTGAAGTTTTGGCATTGGAGAGAGCACGCAAACTTCCCTAACAACCCACCTACCCGACCCTTCATGCGCCACCTGCCCTGCATTTGGCAGAGTCTGCGGATCACACGCTGGAGTTATCAGCCATCTCGGAACCCATCGAACCGGAGTGGAAGCAATTCATCCTCGACCCCATGGGATTGCCTAGGAAGAAGGGAGAAGGATTTATTATACAGTAATCTTCAGGTTAAATTACAAGCCTGTCCTTTCTCAGTAACGTAGTGTTGCTGTTCCAGGGCTGAGATTACAGCAGCATCTCCTATAATCCCCAGTAACTGTATGGTGTTGATATGATGGCAGCACAGTGGTGCCAAGCGATAGGTGGAGGGCCAAGGAGAACAAGTGTGGGTGTGAAGAATGGTGGTTTGCAAATGGGAGGAGGGAGCAGGTTTGGCTGTGACAGTCTTTGTTATATTCCAGGTGAAACAGAGCAGGTGTACAGGCAGATGGAGGAAGGATTTCTGCTCTGTGGTAAGAAATCAATTGTCACTGGCTTAGCAGAGGCAGAGGCATGAATTCAGTAGCTGCAGAAATGCATTACAGCAGTTACTACACTTCAAAAGTACTTCATTGGCTATAAAGAGCTTTGTGATAGCCTTAGGTTGTGAAAGCTGCTGTATAAATTCAAGTCTTTCTTTCTCTCCTGTCTCTTCTCTTCCCTCCTTCTCTTAGGGGCTCATCTGCCTCCACATAACCTTTCTTGCAAATTGGAGATGGAATATCAATGTGGTGAGGGGGCTTCTCTCCTCTTGCCAATTAGACCTACGTCACCAAGACTAGCGAACTTGAGCTAACAGCAAGAGTGCAAATCTCAGTTGATGGCAGGATTCAAGCTTGGGTTCACACAGTTGGGAGTTTACTGCAATTTGAGGTCACCTGGGAACTTTAAACTCCTTAACTGTGTTTCCGAAGGGAGAGACGCGATTGGAAAGATTGCAATTTTGCCTCATAGTATTTTGGAATTAACAGTCGGTGTGACACGAGACAGATGTGAATCACCAACACAGGTCACTCATGTCCACGTCCACTGTGAAATTACGTTGAAAATAAGAGAAAGCAGCTGTAGTATGAGGCTATCTGGCATAGCAAGTCTCTGTGGGACTAGGAAACAGTACCGCCCACAATGGTAAAGAGACACATGAGCTGAGGCTAGGCTCAGTTGTGGACTGGACAGAGGTCTGTGTAGAAGCAAGCATGGAGTTAGCTCATAACTTCGGCTAAACCTTATATATATATGTACATAGGTATGTATTGTCAATAAACAGTTAATGTTCAGCCATACAAGACTCAGAACCTCTTTGTCAGACCTACTGACCATACAACATACAACAGCAACTGGTTATTCACACTCGAGTAGGGAAGTATTTGATGGTTTATTA
The DNA here is from genome assembly GCF_017639515.1 of Carcharodon carcharias. Lineage (NCBI taxonomy): Eukaryota > Metazoa > Chordata > Chondrichthyes > Lamniformes > Lamnidae > Carcharodon > Carcharodon carcharias. Next base: position 180,266,710 of record NC_054473.1, read on the forward strand.
ATATAACACGCTTCCAGTCATGCATACAGCCATAGCCAAGCTCACTATCTGGCACATCTCCGACAGAATCTGCATGCTAATTAGACATGCGTCTGAGTTGTGTCTTTCCTGTAAGCAGATGTTTCACAAGGCAGTGTATGCTGGTTTTTGAGATCCATTTGAGGCGGTTGTAAAATAATCACCATCCTGTCTGACAGAGGTAGACGGCACACTTAAACCAGGTGCCAGGAGCATGCCTTTCCATGTCACAAACCCGAATGGAGGCTTTGTTAAGACTAGCACTGTTACAATATTTTGGCAGCCTTATTCACATTGATGTCAATTTATGTGACACCTAAAATATTAACTTTGAATTCCATCAAAGTGACATTGAGCCTATGGCACTGAAACTTACCTTAACTCAGAAATCACAATGTTTTGCTGTAAAGACTTCTTCTTGAATTTCCACTTGCTACTTAAATTCCCATCCATCAGCTCAGCAGTGACAATGGAGAAATTCATTCCACTTGCATCTGTTCTGGACTAGCTGACTTGCTTCAGTCATCCTGTATCCCTTTTCCCTCACAAGTCACTCTTGACATTGTCACGCCCAGTGCATACTTAGCTTTCCTCAGTTTGTTGTTTCGTGCGATACAGAGGATCTGGGGAAGGTGACAAAAAAAGATTTACAAGGGTGATACCAGAAATGGAAGTGTTAGTGGGAGATGGTGGTATAGTAGTAGCGGCACTGGACTAGTAACCCAGAGGCCCAGTTAATGCTCTGGGGACATGGGCTCAAATTCCACCATGGCAGCTAGATTGGTGGAATTTGAATTCAATTAATAAATCTGGAAAATGCAACTAGTCTCAAATTATCACTGATTGTTGTAAAAACCTATCTGGTTCACTAATCTTCCATCCTTACCTGGCCTGGCCTACATGTGACTCCAGACCCACAGCAATCTGGCTGACTCTGAAATGGCCTAAAAAGCTACTCAGTTCATGGGCAATTAGAGATGGGTGACAAGTGCTGGCCTTGCCAGCGATGCCCACAGCCCATGAAAGAATAAACAAAAAAATAAATCTATCAAGAACAGATTGGAGCTATTTACTATGGGAAAAAGAGGATTGCCAGGTGACCTATTAGAGGACTTTAAAATTAGGAAGGGCTTCACAGAGTGAATGTGGGACAATCCATAGTGGGAATCAGAAGTATTAGATTGGTAGGAATAAATCTGGTTAAGAATTCAGGAGAAATGTCTTTACTCAGAGTGGTGAAAAGGTAGAACTTGCTACTACATGGATAGTTGAAATGAATAGCATAGATTCATTTACAGAGTCATAGCATGATTACAGCATAGAAGGAGGCCAATTGGCCCATCACGGCTCTGCTGACTCACTGCAAGACCAACTCAGTTAGTCCCGCTGCCCCACCCTTTCCCCCATAGTCCTTCACTTTTTTTTTCCCTTCAGATAGTTATTCAATTCTATTGTAAAGATCATGCTCCTTTGAATGCCTTGCGGTGTTTCATTATGTTAAAGGCACTGTATAAATAGACGTTGCTGTTCATTGAATTGGCTTCCACTGCAGCCTCAGGTACTGCATTCCAGATCCTAACTACTCACAGTGTGAAAAAAAGGTTTTCCTTCTGTCACCTTTGGATCTTCTGCAAATCACCTTCTATGAAGTAAATTCTACCAAATTCAATGTACCTCTGTAACATATTTGTTCCCATTCTTGAAAATGTCCTGAACCATCACAGTCAGCTTTCTTGAATCTCCTGAACAAATGTTGTTTCTTGTTTAAGTCATTCATTTTTGATTCTTAGCAAACTGGAAACTCTCAATATTTTTCCCTATCAACTCATCCCTGCTGATAATATCTGATGTTCATCGAGCGTTCTCATTTTCCAACACTCAGATCCGAATAATAATATGTGGGTTATATTCATCTCTGTTGCTTTGTTTTAATGGACCAGGTGGGCAGCAGGAACTGAAATCACAGGGAAAATGGAGGAGGATGGATTTCTGGGGTTGACTGATATCTTCATTCAGATCCTCATTGGGAGTCGTTTACAAATCATGTGACAAACGGGCGAAACCAGGGTCAAAGCCAAACTGAAGCCAAGCGAATGATAAAGATCATCAACCATCTCATGGATGACTGGAGATGGGGTAGTGATAATTTTAAGAGTCTTCTCTGATTGAAGCTGAATTCAATCAAAAAGTTTAAAAACAAATCAAATAAACGCTTGATAAAGGAAAAAAAAATCAGAAGGGTATATGGGAAAGAACAGGGAAATGGAATAAGAATTGGCATTTTCAATATGGGATTTGAACACGTTCATTGAGCCTTCCTTTTTACTTTTTTCAACAAACCTACTTTTCTCCTCTCCTCTCCTGAAGGTGTCTCTCCCCCTAGCACTTCATCTGAGTGAACATCTTTCGTATTCGAGCCTAAACTGTGACTGATATTATGGATGTTGACACAGAATGATATCCTTGTCTATTGATGAATACATTGGTACATTGTACAGGTAAATGTACCTTAAATACCTTGTGGACCCTGTCAATCACTTCCAAAGCCCTTGGAATGCCATGTCTTTCATAAAATCTTGTCAAGTGCTCCTGACATAGTCGCTAAATCCTATCACTGAATGTAATGTCATTACCAACATGTTGCAATTGGCACCTGATACCTGAGCAAAGCATCAATGTGCAAACTGATTGGCCCTTACCCACTACTGCCAGGTAAATATAAAATGAGCTTTATTTCCACTTCACATCATTATTGTGATTACAAGACATAATAATAATAGGTTCTTATAGGTTAGGGGGAGAAAGCGGGAGAATGGGGTTGAGAAACTTATCAGCCATGATTGAATGGCGGAGCAAACTCGATGGGCCAATTGGTCTAATTTCTGCTCTTATGTCTTGTGGTCTTATGGTAATAAGTATGAAAGTTTGTGTATGTCTACCATGACCTTGTGCCATTTATCACAAGATAAATGCCTAGATGGGTACAGCTCCAACAACACACAAGAAGCTTGACATCATCCAGGACAAAGCAGCCCGCCTGATTGGCACCCCATCCATAAACATTCACTCACTCCACCACCGACACACAATAGCAGCAGTGTGTACCATCTACAAGATACATTGCAGGAATTCACCAAGACTCCTTTGACAGCATCTTCCAAACCTATGACTGCTACCTTCTCAAAGACAAAAGCAGCAGATGCATGAGAACACCACCACCTGGAAGTTTCCCTCCAAGCAACTCGCCATCCTGACTTGGAAACATATTGCCTTCCTTCAAAGTCGCTCGGTCAAAATCCTGGAACTCCCTCCCTAACAGCACTGTGGGTGTATCTACACCACATGGACTGCAGCGGTTGAAGAAGGCAGCTCACCAACACCTTCTCAAGGGCAATTAGGGATGGACAATAAATGCTGGCCTAGCCACACCCCATGAATGATTTTTTAAAAAATCACAAGAATACCAAAAGTAAAGGGAACAACAATTTATACCGTAGAAATTATGAATTAATAATGGGAAATAAGGAAATGGTGGAAGTGTTGGACAGATATGTTCTCTCTTTCTTCACTGTGGAAGACACAAATGGCATCCAGAAATATTCAGTAAATCAAGAGCTGAAAGGGAAGGTGGAACTTAAAACCATTAGCCTCATCATAATTTTGGCGGAAAATTCTGGACTATTAAAACAAACGCCAGTACTGCCTATTCAAATGTTTTGGTTAGACTTTGTTATGGAGTTGGAGGAAGGGTGTGCTGGTAGCAGCAAGCAATTAACTACAATATTTCTATCTTTCACGATATGGAAGTGGCATCAATAGTACCCGCTTCACTTACAAGTGGTGTTGTCTGAGCATCCCTGAAGCCAAAAGGCACTAAGCAGCATCACTATTCGCTGTAGCAGAAGTTACAGTGCCTGAGGCAGAAACACTGCAACTTCAAAAAAAGGTATCTTGACAAAGTGCGCTTTAACTAACTTCAACAACAAACCAGCTCCCTCTGTCAGGAGAATTAATAATGGCAGGAAACAGGAGCAGGAAAAGAACAAGTGAAACACGATCGACAGAAAAGCACTATTAGTGTTATTACTCAGACACGATTGATTCCGCTATACGCAGCTAACATTGCAGAAGTACAAAAAATAGGACATCTTTTACAGCATTTATTGAGGAAATGTACGGTGCAAAGTTACATGTAGAATATCATTGTACAGAATAAATTGACTCCATTTAAAAGCATTGTTAATACAAATTCTTGCCTGTTGAATAACAGCCTGAAACCAGAAGGGCACGTTCATGCTAACCATGTCCAAGCTGACATTCAGCTATGTGATTAACTTATCCTCCAGGGAACATAGCCCCAGCCCCAGTAACAAGGGGCTGACAGAAGATCTTTCAACCTCACTGAAGACTGAAGATTCATGCAGCCTTCCATACGCTAATCAATGTGAAAAATTGACTTGACAAAGAGCATTAATATTTAGCCTTGTGTTTGGGCTGTGCCAGGTGGGATTTTCTCGAATTGGCCAAAAAAGTACTTTACGAGAATGGAAGCAGATCAATTTAAATAGGAGGTCATATTTTAACTTGTTCATTCACAGAATGTCAGCATCACTGTCAAGGCTGGCATTTATTCAAAGAATTATCGAATCATAATGCTCTGGGGAAAGGGTGGAGAAGTGGGATCAGATAAATTGGCTTGCAGAGAACTGGCATGGGATTGATGAGCCAAATTGCCTCCTTCTGTGCTGTAACTGCTCAATGATTCCATGATTATCTAAAGATCCACCTAAAAATAAAATTTGGCACCCAAAATGAAATGTGGAAACTCACCGAAGGAAAGAAAGCCAAAAACAAATCAAGGGACGATGAGCCCTCAGGTCAATCTGATATCTGATTTCTTGTGTATTGCAAAAATTGGACTTTAGACACATTAGAACCCATAAACATTATTAATCTGAGATGAATCATAGGATATTGCCATCGATATCATTGGCAAATGCAGTTTTGATTCATTGATTTTTAAAAAAAATTAGTAATAGACACAGTTGTTGAGCATGTGTGATCTCAATAATCATATTCACCTGATATATGCTTGTGAACCACTCCAGGCCGGTAGGTGAAAGCAAGGTCAACTAATGACCCACAGCTTCAACAGAGAGTTACAGGAGAGATGACAGTGGGTTTCTGATGTGGGGTTGAGGATGAAGGAAGATGGGGTAACATAGGTAGGCAACAGCAACTGAAATGGGCAACCCATTTCTAATGCAAATAACATGGGCACCTTATCAGATGTCAGGTGGACAGCAACTGATTGCAAATGGGTAAAGGCAACAGACATTAAGGATTCATTAGACGAGATTAGTTTGGAGAGATAGGGAAAATATTAAAGGCTAGTTAAGGGATCGGAGGGTGGGGGTGTTGGTTTGGGGTTAAGTGAAAAAAACTCACAGTGGAGGAGCTGAGTGGATTGTTTCAATGTTGGTGATTAATTCTTTTCACTTCTAAGAATTGAGGAAGTGAGAGGTAAGGATCGAACTAGATCTGGCGATCGGTGGCTAAACAATTCAACAACTCAGAGACATCAAACCTCCCATAAGAAGATGAAAAATAGGACTAGGTGTAGGCCGTACAGCCCCTCAAGATTATTCTGCTATTCAGTGAGATCATGAGTGATCTTCTACTTCAACTCCATTCTCCATGCCTTTTTGGCTTTGGAATGGAGTGGGGAGTTTATGTATTGTGATGCTTAAGTGTGCACAGTTGTGTGGGACAGTCTGGATGGATAAGAGTGTCTTTGCCTGTTCTCCGCTGTTTGTGTATTGTTGGGGTAAAATAGAGAGAGCTCCTCTCTGCATCTAACCATACTGTACTTAACCTGGGAGTACTTTGGGCTGAAGTGGTGCTTAAAATAGATAATATTCCATTTCCCAGTGCTAACATTCTGCACTTTGATAAGTGCCATTTTTTTCTGAAGGGCACAGGCAATGTAGAACTGGAGAGAAAGAAATCGTTCAATGTACAATGGATGTTGCTTTATTCTAGAGTTCCAAATCTATGAGTAATACTCTTTCATTAGATGCAGACACTAGCACTTTAAAACGATGAAGTAATCATATCATAAGATTCGATAAAGCCTTTTCTTTCACTCATAACACTGGCCAGCACTTCCTTGTAAAGACCATGAAAGAAAAGATTTTCAAACTATTTTAATAATAATTTAAAACATTGGAGATTAAATATTAAAAATAATAATTATTGAGTTTGGGTGTTACTGGGAAGGCTGACATTCTTTGTCAGATTCCCCTTCAAGTCACACATCATCTTAACCTGGACAAATGTCAGTGCTGGATCAAAACCCTGAAACCTCTGGTTTCACAGCACTGTGGGGGTGGACAAAGAATGACTTGGTGGGGAATCTGGAGCTGATGGTGTTCCTAGTCGCCTGATACACTGGGTGTTGGAGGCCATGGGTTTGGGAGCTGCTGTTGAAGAAGCCTTGGCGAGGTGCTGCTGGGTATCCTGTAGTCAGTTTGCACTATAACCTTCTTCTTGACCAACCACTTCAACCTATACGGTGAAAGATCTCCCAAAGTGCTGTTAGGTATTGTGTTCCTGGATATTGACCCGGTTATGGCTGAATCATCCTCTGGCTGTTTTGTTACGGGAATTGGACTCAAGTTGTCGTTCCAGCCATTGATGCTAAACCAATGAGAACTTTAAGACCACCTATTCATGGCAAGCTCCCTGCGCTAACAGTGCTCACAATGTGGATTCTGACTCAGGGTTGAGGAAGGGAGCTGTGAAAGACATGGTACAGGAGGGAAACCCAGGCCAGTTGAAGCAGCTGAAAAGTCAAGACCTCCACGTTGTTTCACACTGTATTGTGGGAAGTGTTGAGGGCATTGAAGCCACTAATTAAAAGACACAAGGAATCATCTGAAGGACAAGAGTTCTGACTATGGAGTCTTTATATTTGTGACCTTGTTGTCCTGAGGGAAACTTGCCTACAAAGCATGTTAAAAAATGTTCATACTTAAGAGGCCTGACACCTATTTGAAACATTGGCATCTAACAGCTAAACAGCTGCCATGAGTCTAGCAGATTGGATGCAGGTCACCAAACTGCTAAATTAGTCGGTTTTGTTAACTCCAATAATTGTATAAAAGGGAAGGATGAGTTTGAAGTTGGTCTTTTACCTCAGAGTGATGGACTCCCAGGCCAGAATTTTCGGGTTGGCGAGTGTGGGGGTGCGGCCTACTTGCTGACATGTAAAATGATGCGCGGTGACATCAGGCAGGCGTCCCTACGTCACTGCGCGTCATTTAGATTTTCAGTTCAGTGAGCGTGCAGCCGAGTTGGCTGCACACCCGCCAAACTGTCAAAGGCCTATTAAGGCCATTTAAATATCAATTAAACTAATAAACTGAGCTGCCCGTCCAACCTTAAGGTCAGTGGGCAGGTGAAGAGCCCTTCACATTTTTCATGAAACCTCATCCATGAGCGGGATGAGGATTCATGAAGGGTTTATAAATTAAATATATTTTTTCATTAATGTTCATTGTCATGTCCCAGCACATGTGACGCTTTCATGTGAGGGGGCATGGCTTAAAATTTTTTCTTTTCTGTATTTAAATTTTTAAAACTTAAATTAATCTCCCTGAGGCACAGAGCTGCCTCAGGGAGATGTCTGCGATCTTTCACGCACATGCGCACAAAAGAGCGCAGACCCCGACTCATGGAACACTACCCCACCCGCAGAGGGAGCGCTCAGTGCTTCCGGGTGCACATCATGCTGGGCGGACCTTAATTGGCCCCCCCATGTAAAATGGGGGCGCGCCCGCGATCAGGGTGCCGATTGGGCCGCGTCTGCCCCCGCCTGTCCCCACACAACACCCCCCCCCGCCCCCGACGGGTGTATAATTCTATAATTCTCCCCCCAGTTCCTCCTTCTCCCCCCAGAGTGTTGCACCTGCACCCATTTATGGGTGAGCCAATCACTTCTTTTAATAATGCAATTGTCTTAACAACGTAATTGCTATACAATATAATTGCCTGTCAACAAGATGATTGTTATTGGACCTTGACAATGTAATTGCTGATACATTGACAGGTTTGTGCCAAAAATACAAGCACGATATGCATGCCAATTTATGCCGAGCATATAGAACAGTGATTGCAACACTCACATGATACTTGATGTCCCTCAGGTAGTGCAGCGAGTATATTATGCTTAATGTCATCAGTTGCACTGATCTCCGGTCATTCTGCATCATTAATATCTTCCTTCAGTTGTTTTAACAAATTTATTGCCAGAATTTGTTCATCTCTCTCTCTCTCTTGCTTTTCCTGTGAATGTCTTAAAATAGGACTCTGGCTCTTTAAATATGTGTATTATTGTTTTACATAAGTCAAGGCCCAAATTCTGTCAGGGAAATGGAAGCACAGATTTAGAGACTCCTGGAGTCAATATTTCCGACAGCACCTGTTCTTCAAAGAATAATGTGGGATGGGATCACTGATGATGCAAGGGGGCCAGCAGAAGTCCAGTGGTGGGATGAGGTTCAAGAAATTTCAGTGCCACTCAGTTCAGAAACCTACAGGGTGAAGATGTCAGCCTGAAGTTTGCAGTTAATGGGAAACTAAGGTCGCTCGAAACTGACCTTGAAGTCAACTCACCGTGAGATCTCATTGGTGAGAATTTCTCCTCTATCACTGTGCAGAGATACAGACTACAGAATTCTTCACTGGGGATTCCCAGCATGGAGAGATGTCATCAGGCTGTCCAAGCAACCGATCACATAAAGAATCTTCACATAACCCCCCTGCCAGGTAACAAAATGCTGGCAAATAAAACCATCTTTAACATTTTATACACAGAACAAATTAACGATTGGGACTAACACAAGGGATGAAGTTTGAAACTAAAATAATCAGAAAAATAGCTCTATAAAAAAATGATTAAAAAGTCTATAAATTAATCAGTTAACAGCACTCCATGAATATATGATTATTTTTTCAGGGTCAGTTCTGTTTTGTTCATCAAATTTTATTAATCACATCTCTGTTAACAGTTCAGTTACACCTAAATTATTCAAGTGTAACTTTTGAAGAGATTTCATGCAGGGATATGGGGGTGGGAAAGTTGAGGTTCCCTCTGATTTCAATGATTGTTGGCTCTGGCAAGAAGGATGAGGGGTGGTGTTGGGTGGGGGTGCAGTGCAGTGTATGTCCACAACCCGGCCTGCAACCCAGGAACCCTGGGTGACAGGCTGCAGCTTCAGGATTGCTGTGCTAAACTCTGCATGTATCATCAGGAAATTGTGGTCAGTTTCAGCAAAGCCTGACTGTTTGACCTCCACCCCCCTCAACCTCTCCCTGCACCCCCGCAACATCCGAGCCAGCACCTATAATGTTAAAGGAACCTCTAGGGACAGTGACCACAATGTGTTCACATATATGTCTATCTGGGAGTCAGCCCCAGTTAGCAGAAGGACAAAATAAAGGGAGCATTGAAGTAAATTAATAGGGAGATGCTACTTGCAAGTCAGGAAGAAATCAAATAATTTTAAAATAACAGGCAGAATCAATATGTGTCCATAAATAAAAACAAGTCAAAGCTGAAGAGCAAGGCTCCCAAATGGAAAACAGACCCATTAAAAAGGATACCTCAAGCTGACAGGGAAAAAGGAGCGAGAAAGAAAACACATTTTGGCAATACTTTTGTTAAAATAGGTGGAGTCAGGTATTTAGACACAGTTTCCCAATATGGACATAACTGAAGATATTAAGCACAATCCACTGTACCCTTGCTGTACTGAATTAATTGAGGGATATCAAATGTGATTGCTCCAGTCAGGTGCACCTTTTAAGTCTAGTAACAGCATGACAAATCAAGAATGTTAGGAATTGATTTTATATGTAAAGCAAATCAGGAGTATTTGTAGAGATGATCATTTAATCGTTCATAGAAAATGTAATCTTGCATTGCTTCTTATCTATTCAGATGCTATTCTGGCAGGCTGTGAATGTCAAACATCGTCAAAGTTTCACAGTTTTACTGGCGTTGATGGTCTGTCCATTCAGATAATTTGAGCCTGATGACAGGTTCAGGTAGTGAAAAACTAGATAGAGTGGCGGGGATGGGTGACTGAGGAACCGACGGTATAGAAGTGTAGGGTACCTAATATCTGGCTGGATGATGCTGTTGCATGGCATGGGAATGGATGACTGAGGAAAGGGACAAAAGTCAGATTATCTGGTCATTTGTCTGTGGGAGCTTGCTGTGCAAAATTAGCTGATATGTTTCATACATTAATTTCCTACATTAATATAATTCGAAAGGCACTTCATTGTTTGTAAGGTGATTTAGACATGCGCTGGGAATGAAAAGCACTACACAAATGCTAGCCTTTCTTGCTTTTCGTCTGCAGCTCTTGCCATCAGAACTCTCTTCACGATGTACATTGGTGATAATATCACTGTGCCTTAGGGTCAACCTTTTTCCTCCATTCTAACAATCGGTGATCTCTAGCCTTTCTTTGTCATGTCTCGCCTTGACTTTGAAGCCAGCTAGAGCAGCATCACCGTGAGCAGGACCTGAAAGTGGAGAAAATTATGCTGATTTCATTGTCCCTTTCAATTCCACTGATTGAATTTGTGCCTAACTGCTGCTCTGTTAGTGCATGTTCAATCAGTGAAATTGAAGGGGACAGCAGAATTTAGCAATTGCAGTCACAGTCAGATGAATGCAACAATGTCTTTTACAAAATGAAAAGTATTTATTAACTTTAGGAGACATGACCTGAGTGTATGACACTCAAGTCTACAGTATACAGAATACAATAAAGGCTGCAATGTATATAATAGCTGTGCATGGTATAAGTAGTTCGTGAGAAATTGGGAACACTTTAAAAGAAACAATGGTTATAAAGTTGTGGACGGTGAATAAAGTTCCATTCTCATGTATACTTGTTTTACTGCAATTATAATGCCCTGTGCCAGAGGTGCGGAGGTAGGGGGGAGGGGTGGGGAGAAGAGGGGGCAGGAGCAGAGTGCAAGGGAAGTGGAAAATGAAGGAAAGAGAGAGGGGTAGAGGAAGAAAGAGGGAGGAGTAGGAAAATATATGGGAGGGAGAAAGGGAGAATGGGGGAAGAGGGAAAACGAAGGGACGAGATTGTAAAAGGGGGATTGGTTAAAGGGAAAGGGAGAATGGGAGAGAGGGGGGAGCGGAGTAGAGGTGAAAAGAGGAGTGAAGGAGAGTGGGAGCGGTGTTCAGTGAATCCTGTCATTCCTTGGAAAATCTTCCTTGTATGAGGAGAAAGTGAGAAAGTTCAAAGATCAACTGGTTTTTATTATTGAAGAAAATTGAGGGGACAGGGAATTTAGGTACAGATCAGCCATGACCTGGCTGAATGGAGCAACAGAGTGAAGATGGTGAATGACCTAAACCTGTCACTATGTACATATACTCCTAAATAGCATCTCTCCTTTGCAAGGTCATGTAACATTGAACCCGGGTCAGCTTGGTCCTCACTGTGGGCAGGTGGAAAACAGACACTTGGAGGGAGAAAGAAGGCTGACTGGAGGTGAGGGGAGGTAATACCAAATTTTGACCTTGGCGTTTGGGGGGGGGGGGTACAAAATGATGGGAGTGGCATGTTCCCCACCACCCCCCCTCCATCCTATCCCAAAACTGTACCTGTAGTGTCAGCTATGGCTCAACTGGTAGCACACTCACCACTAAGGCAGGAGATTGTGTGTTTAAGTCCCTTAAGAACTTGAGCACAAAAATTAAAGTGATGCCTCAGTACAGTACTGAGGGAATGCTGCACTGTTTGCCGTGCCATCTTTCAGGTGAGACATTAAACCAAGGTCCCATCTGCCCTCTCACCTGGACTGAAAAGATCCCATGACATTATTTCAAATGGCGTGAGGTAGTTCTCCCCAGTATCCTCTAAATACCTGAGTATTTATCCCTCAGTCAATGTCACAATAAAATATTATCTGGTCATTATCACATTGCTGTTTGTGGGAACTTACTGTACACAAATTAGTTGGTGCATTTCCTGCATTACAAGAGTGACTACACTTCAAAAATACCTCATTGGGTTAAACTTTGAGAGAGGCCATGAATTGTGCAACATAAATTTGCTTCTCTTCAAGGCCCAAGCCACCAGTTGATTATTTTTCTAATTTTTCATAGGATGTGTGCATCACCGGCAACATCAACATTTATTATCCATCCCTAAATCCCTTGAGAAGGTAATGACTGTTAATTACATGTTAATTGTGGTTAATTGTAGAAAGGTAGTGGTCATTAATTGGAGATTCACTCATGCTCTATAAATAGACACTGACTTGAACTCTGGTCATTGGGTTAGGAGGTGCTTGCTTATAATCAGTAACTGTGTAAATAAATGCTCATGAAATGTGTAAAGATTGGCTCCAGTTATATTCCTTCACCACTGGCTTTCTGGGCTAAAACAGTGGTGAACCATCTCCCTGAACCGCTGCAGTCCATGTGATGTAGGCACACCCACAGTATTGTTGGGGAGGGAGTTCTAGGATTTTGACCCAGCAACAGTGAAGGAACAGCAATTTAGTTCCAAGTCAGGATGCTATGTGACTTGGGAGGGGAACTTGCAGCTGGTTGTGTTCTCCATGCATCTCTGCCCTTGTCCTTCTAGGTGGTAGAGGTCATGGGTTTAGAAGGTGCTGTCAAAGGAGCCTTGGTGAGTTGCTGCAGTGCATCATTTTGCAGATGGTACACACTGCTTTCACTGTGCACCTATCGTGTTTTATGATATAAGCGCTCATCACTCATAAGGAATTGGGTAAGCACGTTGTGGATTCATTCATTAAGACTAAACAACATAAGAACGTATATACATGGAGGAGGATGATTGAAGACATCAGCAGCAGAGCTGTGTTTACTCGCTGCAGGCAGAAGTGAAACTGAGACTGGATCACATGACACACTTCTGTTCTAATGATGGCATGCTGCTATCCCTTAAAGGCATATTACAATATGTCCTGGTATTAAAATGAGAGTAAATGTTTAAGGTGGCGGATGGGGTGCCAATTACAGGGTCGTTTCTGAAGAGTAAAGGGTTAAGATCAGGAGCATCTGATACTGATGTAGCTACTGACGTGACTATGAAGCAATGCCACAAGACTAATAGATTGAGATCTGGTGGGAAGCAGAAGTACAACCTCGTGTACAGTACTGAGATGCGCATAACTCTGTGAAAAAGCAAGAATAGTTCTTATGAATAACAGTCTCTGGCAGCATTCTTAGGGTAACAGGTAAACCATAAAGAAACCCCATCTAGACCTTGAACTCAAGACGAAACAATTTCTGCCCCTGTGATACAGCTCCTAGCTCTGCACAGGCAGTCCTGTTCCCTCTGTCGCTGGGGCTCTCTGCTCCTGCACTGATGCTTTCCAATTTGTCAGCAGGAATCTCCCCTACTGGGATCTGACTGTGCCTATGTAATGAGCCCCAGTCTAGGTAAATGGACTGATGCTCAGGTGGGTATGGAGCTTTGCTGAAGTTCTGACCTCAAATAGGACAATTCATTCCTTCTCCTCTCTCCCCCCACGCATCCCCCCCCCACCCAGGTTAACAGGTAATCAAATTGGGCCTATTTGACAGGCTTCTTAACGGAGACTCAGTAAAATAAAATCTTTCTTTCTGAGAGAAGGTCAGCCTGGAAACATTTTTTTGAAGGTTTTATTATTCATGTAACATATTTGGTCCCTAATGATCTCTGTAGCTCTTGAATCCATTTGCCACATGCCATTAGCTACTGGGTGAAGCTTCTCAGTAACCGCAAGTCACTGAATATTTTCCAGCTGCAGAGAATTTAGCACTGATTGATGGCAGGTCACTTGGAATTGGTTGGCAGATTTTCCAATTTTCCTTGGGAAATTGCTCATTTTTGTAAGTCTGTTCTTATTTTTTTCAAACTGGACAGAACACTGGCTTTATAAGTTATATGCAGCTGAGCAACGAATGTTGATGGATATTACCCCACATCTGACCAAGATTAAAAATCCCCTCGACATTTATTTTTTGGTCATACACTGCAGAATTGTTCTTCCTGACACCCTCTGTCCCTCTGGCATTGACTCCCAAATCCCACCCCACCACCACCAGCTCTGCCCTCCAACACACACACACACACACACACACAGACACACACGCGCGTGTGCATCAAATATTACATTGTGTTATCTTGTGCTATGTCCATCTATAAGGCTAGTCAGGTTAAAATGGCATATTCTAAATTGACTGTGATGTGGTAATTTTTCTTGATTTGTTGAGTATTATAGTCTAGCATTAATACAGATGCAGCTATATCTGCTATCTGAAACATTAACTCAGGATTTGCTAATTCATTTGCCATGTCACAGTGAGATATTGTGCACATGCTTCTCATTTCAGTGTGAAATTGACCTGTTAATCTCACTACACCATATACAACTTTATTTTCTGATAATGTAACTTGCTTGTTTTCCATTCTTTTCTCTCTCTTGACCCTGACCCACCCTGACTGCCAGGGGTGGGCTCTGGTTCTATAGGTGCCAGTCAGGTATTTTTACATTGGCAAGGTGGGCAATTTTTAGCTGTGAGTTTTTGGGCAATCAGTGTTGTCAGGCTATTCAACTGCAGAGGGCCTCACTGCTCAACTTGATCCCCTCCTCCACCACAGTTTTCTGTGCGCAATTTGGCTGCCATGCTTCATATGTTGGATAAATATTTCATTTATTGCAAAGCGGTTTGGAGCATCCTGAGGTTGTGGGAGTCATTGCATAAATGCCAGTTCTTTCTTTCTTAACATGCTCACTGGATTACCAGAGGGAAAGTATTTGAATTTGTATTTGTGAATCATCAAAAATAAAGTGAAGCATGGACACTGCGAGTTTTTTTTTCTGAAGAAAGCAATGCTAGTTATTATTTTAAAGGGATCGCTGGCTCTATGGTACTTGTATGATAAATGGCACTTTGAACAATGCCCAATTTCAAATTGAAACATTTGTATTCTGTAATGTATTTTAGATCCTTCCATCATTTCTTTTATATGTGTTGCTGAGAAAAGACATGTTGTCAAAGCTTTTCACCTTTCACTCATCAGGACAATTGCAAGAATACCAATGTCAGGGAACGCAACAACTTTATACTGTATGAGAAGAGAGTGCTGACTGGTTGGCAAGTGGACTGGAGGCATTGCCATGGACTCTACCTACTTGCCTACTTACTCTACTCTTCCCTACTCTACGTGCCAACCAATCTTTTTCAGTAAAAAGTTGTTGCTTCCCCTGACATTCGTGTTCCTGCGATTGTCCTGATGAGTGCAAGATGAAAAGCTTCGACAAAATGTCTTTTCTCAGCAATATTCAAATTCTGTACTACCAAATGATTATCTTTTATATGTATAACTTTATAATTTGGTACTCAAAAATAGTTATTGTACAAATAAAAGGCAGGAACTTTCACAAGTATTTCACCATAAATCAAGTTTGGAAGGGCTTTGAAATAAAACTCCTGAACATAAAAAGTTTTACTATAGCTTTTGCTTCAATATACTAAGTAGTGTTGCTCCTGTGAATTATTTCAGGATGGTTTACTCTGTTAAAGGCACTATCTAAATGTCAATTATTGTTTGCTGCAGCCATGAGGTATCAAGTTGACTATTCTTTTGATGAATGCAAACAGAAATTTAAATTCTTTTACATTGGAAGAGCATTGGTCTTCTCTTGTGTTTGCATTGTATAAGATATATAGAAGCTATGTGTTATGATGTAGAAGCATTGTAATTCTCAGAAATAATGGGGCTATTGAGGCAAAACTCTTTAAAATTTACTTCCATTAAAGCTGGCCCCAGTAGAGCTTCTAAAAGATCTAAATACATCAAGTATAACCAGGAAACTAATTACTTATTGTACAGAGGTTTAGTTGTGTTATATAAGCATAATTGTTCAATGTTGAGTAAATCTACTTTAGTAGCTTTATTGAAAAAAATGAGGGAAGGGGCCAAGTCCCATAGTGTCTAACATTAACAAGGAGGAAAAGAGTCAGCAAGATCATGAATAAATACTGACGTAGTGATGCCACCACACATTGCTTTCGAAGCCTGTATATTGTAGGGAGAAGGGAAGACTGAGGAAAGAAGGAATTGCTGCTAACGAGGTGTTGTAGAAAATGGTGATGTTCTGAGTACAATAGGACGATAAGTATGCAGGGCAGTGCATTTAATGAGTGCAATTGTGCCAAAGAGGGTTTGGCTAATGATGCAATGATTCTATTTGATGTAATCTTGTTTCTTCTTGTATAAAAACACACAAAGAATTTACAGCCTAGCAACAGCTCCTTCAGCCCAACTGGACTGAGCCATTGCTTATGCCTCCTCCCACCCATCTTTGCTATTCAATATAAATTTAAGGGGAAGCTAGATAGCTACATGATGGAGAAAGGAATGGAAGGTTACACTGATAGAATTCCCTCACTGTAGGAGCAATTACTTACTGTAGTAGCAAGTTCCACATAGCCACCAATCTCTGGATAAGGAGGTACCTTCTGAATTCCTTATAGGCTAAGTTAGTGTCGGAAAACTTTTGGTGCAGCGGTAACGTTCCTGCCTCTGAGACAGAAGCTATAGGTTCAGGTCCCACTCCAGGACTTGACGGCAAAGGAAAATGTGCTCATAATGTGGTGAAACAGGTTCAGTACCAATTTCTCAATCCTCACAAGGTACTCCAATGGTAGGCAGGAAAGGTGGGAGAGATTTCTGGTCAGCTATGTGTTGGAAAGAAATTGGAACTTCTACCATCACTATCCATAGCTCCAGGGCCATGTCTGTCACAGCAACTTGGATTCCTTGAGGGGGCTGGTTAGGGCCGTATGGATCAGATTGGTGCCAACAGCATAAGATTGAACCCCGTTCAGGCTGTCGACTGGCAGCACGTGTTCTCCAGCTGCATCCCAAGTGCTCTCAAATCATTTCTTCTTGTGGACATGTTAGTGCACAACAAGCATGAGAGAGAGAAGACAGGAGGGGGCATGGCACAACTCTGACCATAAGACCATAAGAAATAGGAGCTGAAATTAGTCCATTCGGCCCATCGAGTCTGCTCCGCCATTCAATCATGGCTGATAAGTTTCTCAACCCCATTCTCCCGCCTTCTCCCCATACCTTTGATCCCCTTACCAATCAAGAATCTATCTATCTCGGTCTTAAATACACTCAATGACCTGGTCTCCACAGCCTTCTGTGGCAATGAATTCCATAGATTCACCACTCTCTGGCTAAAGAAGTTTCTCCTCATCTCTGTTCTCTTTACTCTGAGGGTCCTATTCTCTCCTACTAATGGAAACATCTTCCCCACGTCAACTCTATCCAGGCCTTTCAGTATTCTGTAATTTTCAATCAGATCCCCCCTCATCCTTCTAAACTCCATCGAGTATAGACCCAGAGTCCTCAAACCTTCCTCATATGTTAAGCCTTTCATTCCTGGGATCATTCTCGTGAACCTCCTCTGGACCCTCTCCAGGGCCAGCATATCCTTTCTGAGATATGGGGCCCAAAATTGCTCACAATATTCTAAATGTGGTCTGACCAGAGCCTTATAAAGCCTCAGCAGCACATCCCTGCTTTTATATTCTAGTCCTCTCGAAATAAATGCCAACATTGCATTTGCCTTCCTAACTACCGACTCAACCTGCAAGTTAACCTTAAGAGAATCCTGGACTAGGACTCCCAAGTCCCTTTGCACTCCAGATTTCTGAATTCTCTCCCCATTTAGATAATAGCCTATGCCTCTATTCTTCCTACCAAAGTGCATGACCTCACACGTCCCCACATTGTATTCCATCTGCCACTTCTTTGCCCATTCTCCTAATCTGTCCAAATCCTTCTGCAGCCTTCCCGCCTCCTCAATACTACCTGTCCCTCCATCTATCTTTGTATCATCTGCAAACTGAGCCAGAAGGCCCTCAGTTCCTTCATCTATATAATTAATGTATAAAGTGAAAAGTTGTGGTCCCAACACTGACCCCTGCAGAATTCAACTAGTCACTGGCTGCCATCCTGAGAAGGACAGCCTTATCCCCACTCTCTGCCTCCTACCAGACAGCCAATCTTCTATTCATGCTAGTACCTTGCCTCTAACACCATGGGCTCTTATCTTACTGAGCAGCCTCCTGTGCAGCACCTGGTCAAAGGCCTTCTAGACGTCCAAGTAGATAACATCCATTGGCTCTCCTTTATCTAATCTACTCGTTACCTCCTCAAAGAATTCTAACAGATTTGTCAGGCATGACCTCCCCTTGATGAAACCATGCTGACTTTGCCTATTTTACCATGCACTTCCAAGTATTCTGAAATCTCATCCTTAATAATGGACTCTAAAATCTTACCAACGACCAAGGTCAGGCTAATCGGCCTGTAATTTCCCATCTCTTGCCTCACTCACTTCTTAAACAGGGGAGTTACATTAGCGACTTTCCAGTCCTCTGGGACCCTCCCTGACTCCAGTGATTCCTGAAAGATCATCACTAACTCCTCCACTATCTCTTCAGCTATCTCCTTCAGAACTCTGGGGTGTAATGCATCTGGTCCAGGTCAGACTTTTCAGTTTTCCGAGCACCTTCTCCTTGGTAACTCAGGCCATATGAAGATAAGGCTGACGAGCTGCCAAGGCAGATCGGGACTGGACATGTGGAGGCTGCGAGTTAGGCATCTGGCCTCCATTGAGTAAGGTACAATACTTAATATATCTACCTCGAAACCTAAGGATCATGTATGGTGCCATGTTGGTGGCAGCCCATGCAGTCACTCACACTCTCCTCTCGCAATTGCAGGTGCCAGCAAGAAGAGGGTGAGGCCAGACCCCAAACCTGACTCCACCACCAGCTCCAGCCTGCAGATGAACGGGCATGATGATGACGAGATTGTACCTGTAGAGCCGACACAGCAGTCACCTGCGCACTGCACCAGCCTAGAGACACATGCCTCGGTGAGAACTAGTTCAGACAGGATCTCACATTCTGGTGGTCACTGCACGGACAGGTTTTTGCAGCAGGAGGAGGCTGGGGGTGGCCAAGCCTTCTGGCACTCGGAGGACAGCTGGGTAAGAGGCCGCTGCCAATCCGAGTCAGATGGTGAGATTCCGGGAGGGGCCCTGGACAAGGTGCTTGAGATGCAGCGAGAGGCCGGGGTGTGGGTGGGGGTGGGCGGGAGGTGGGGGGGGGGGGGGGGGGTGGTGGGGGCTTGGGGGGTGGGGGGCGGCCTCAAGCAGAGATGTCGGAGGCCCTCAAACAGAGTGGCAAGTGAGGTGGAGCAGTCTGTCCGCCTGCTTTCTGATGAACTGGTACTGACATGTGCATACATTGAGGTCTTCATGGGGAGGGTGGCGAATGCCATGGAGACCCTTGTTTAGCAGAACGCCCGGTTTCTGATGGGCAAATGTGCAGACCTGCACTCCATTGCCATTTCCATGGATGAGCTTTTGTAGTGGCTATGTGAGGGGGACACAGGGCACCTCAACCTCCATCCCGGTGCCCCTTCTTGTCAAGAAATCAGGGAGGGGCCTTTGGGCACCCAAAGAAAAGAGTGGCAGGCGGCCACCCCTGGGACCTCCACTCAAGACTCTCAGGAGGTGTTAGGCCGTCTGGAATCTGCTTTAATGTGACCCCATCAGCTTCAGCCTTTGTGACCCCAGAAGGTGGAGCTGCACCAGGGCAGGAGACCCCGTTTAAGCCAGGGCCCTCCAGGCCCCAAGGTTGCAGAGGACACCCACCAGGGTCATCAAGGACAATACGGCCTGGTGGTCAGCAGGCTGTCTCCACCCCTGCTGCGGATGTCAGGGTAGCACCTGGATGCAGTGGCAGGCAACGAAAGATTAAGAAGTTCTGATTTCACATGCGGTTGCTCAGGTTCACTATCATTGTACAATGTTGATACACTTTTGTAAATATATGGTCGCTTGCACTTTAATAAGGTCTGATGTGTTTTGATTGCATTCCCCAGCCATTAAGCCCATGCGCACCCCTTACATTCAGGAGGACAACCCAGGCCGGGTCTATGTCCCCCAGGAGCATGTGTGAGCAGGGAGGCAGCGATCTTTGCCAGGGCCCTTGCCAGCCATATGTGAGAAGCCTCCTGCGTAACTGCGTCTTTGCCATTCACACTCTCCTCGACTCCCAAGCTTTTGCTCTGGCAGAACTACATCCTGGGGCTCACCTTCAGTTGTCCAGTTGAGCTGGCCTGCAGCTCCGTCCAACCGATGACCCAACTCCCATCAGCATCTCGACATCACCATGATGCACTGGACAGTTGTGAGCGGCCACGGTGCGAGTCACTTTTGAGGGGATTCCAATACCTTTCACCCTCCCCCAGATACCCACACCTTCCCCCCGCTACCCACACCCTATCCCCATAACCATTGACCCTTTGATGTTACCTTTGACCTCCCACAGTCATCCTAGAACCGTAACCCTCACCCTCCTCTGTCCAGTACAGTTTAAACTTAATGTCCCCTTCCTTCCAGAGAAGCCCACCCTATTAACTGCAGGATTGCCCCCCTTAACCCCACCATCCTGCTGACCTGCAGAATCTGTGTTTATTTCTGTCTTCTCTCTAACAACCCTCGCACCTCTTCACCGACCATTGCAGGACCTTAACTCTCCCACCCTACTGGATCCCACTGCCTCCTTTAACCCTCACCATCGCTTCATATCACCACTTCCCTCAGTTTTCCCCACAGGACTCAACAGTAGACATCAGAAATCCCACCCTCCGAACCTCTCCCCAATCCCACCGCCCCAACATTGCCCGCTCACATGTGCACCCCTCCCTACCCCCATTGCCTACACCCCACCAAGGCCCTTCTCACGCTCCCACTCCATGAACAACCTCACCCATCCCAGACCCCCACAACTTTTCATTCTTTCCCCCCTTAGGACCCCCAACTTTCCCCGAACCCCCCTCTAGCCCTCCACATCCGCCCTGCCTCTTCTTCCCTCTCCCCACCCTATCCTCTTGCTCCCACAACACAAAGACCGTCTCCGCACCACACAACCTCATGCTGGGGAGCCCACCTGACTGATTGCCCATCTAATCGATGGACCACGTGGGGCTCAGCAAATCACCAGCTTCAGAGTCCTCCATATTTTCCAGTGTCCA
This sequence comes from Carcharodon carcharias, assembly GCF_017639515.1. Classification (NCBI taxonomy): domain Eukaryota; kingdom Metazoa; phylum Chordata; class Chondrichthyes; order Lamniformes; family Lamnidae; genus Carcharodon; species Carcharodon carcharias. The sequence goes on from NC_054473.1 coordinate 180,287,913, forward strand.
CGAGCTGTCCCAAGCCTCCATCTAGCAACCATCTAGTGGTCCGGACGTATTCCGGATCGGTGCATTTTGACGCCAATTAGGGATTGTGGGGGGGTGGGGTGGTGAAATGGGTGCACTGGGGGTGGTGAGAGCGGGTGGGTGGAAGTTCCAGTGGGGGGCTAATTTGAATCTCATCAAGGGAATGCTCAAGGGCTTCCTGATAGCCTATGTCGGGATTGGTGACATGCCATTATTCCACCATGACGGTCGGGAATGCAAGTTCCCGCCTTTGGGAAACCAGTTTTCATTTTCCCATGGGATTGTCTGCCCCATCTATCACAATATTCACTGGTGGTGGAGGGTGGAAGATTCTGCAAACAGTTTAACATAAGAATGAAACGACCATTTTAATTGCTGTTACTTTCCCATTAGCCTCGTTTTCAAAAGCAATTGATTACTTTGTGCCTGGTATCCAGCCTTTCCCTTACTACACCCACACCGTCAACAAAACTGTTTGCTTCCACCTCCATAGCATTGCCTGGGTCTGTACTACCTCTGCTTATCTGCAGCTGAAACACTTCTCTATCTCTTTGTTCCCCCTCGACTTGACTATTGCAATACTCTCTCGTGGGTCTCCCAAATTCCAACCTACTTTGCTGCCTGTATCTTAACTCGCACCAAGGCTAGTTCACTCATCACTCCTGTGGTTGCTGTGCTCCATTGGCTTCTGTATGGGCAATATCTCCATTTCGAAATTGTGTCCAAATCCCCTTAAGCTCTTGTTCCTCCCTATCTCTCTAGCCTTGCAGCTCTACAATCCTCCAAACTTCTCAAGGGCAAATAGGGATGAACAACTAATGCTGGCCTTGTCAACAATGCTCACATCCCTTGAACGAATAAAAAATGGATCGCTGCACTCCTCCAATTCTGCGCGCATCCCTGGTTTTAGTGACTATCTCCTCCATTGGAGCTATGGCTTTAATTGCCTATGGCCTGAGCTGTGGAATTACCCCCCCCCCCCCCAAGCCTCTCTGTATATGTATTGCTTTCTCTTCCTTTGACATACTCCTTAATAACTACATTTCTGACCAAGCTTTTGATCAGCTCTCATTGTGTCTCCTAACGTGGCTTGGTGTCAAACGCAATCAATATGAAGCACCTTGGGACACTGTGCTATATTAAAGGCCCTATACAAATGCAAGTTGTTGTTCATCATATCATAAAGCATCTGCCCACATGTGGCATATTATGTGCCCACCCCACTTCAGTCTGAAGTTTTGACCTACAGGCCATGCCTATCCAGATAGTGGCATTTTTATGCTCGCCAGGCTCAGGAACCTAGGGGCTCATGTGTCCTTGGTGGGACTTGCTATGGGTGTATATCTGAACACTCAAAAATATCTAGAAACCCATTTTGTTCAGCTGGAATTTTGATGGGCTTTTAGGTGTAGTTTTACTTTTTAAATTCCTTTCTCATGTGGCTTTCTTTTTGTGTTCATCAAGGTCAGAATTACGGGGTTATTACATCAAATTTACAACACAGAAACAGCAGACTGACCCGACTGGCCCAAGTTAAGGTTTTTGCTCCAGATGAGCCTTGTCCCAACTTCAACCCTACCAGCAAAAATTCCTTCCCCCCTCCCCTACCTGTCTACCTAGCTTCCTCTTAAATGCATTTGTGTGACTCATCTAAACCACTTCATTGGTAACGAATTCCGCATCCTAGCCTCTCTCTGAGTGAAGAGGTTTGGCCTTAATTCCCCATTGGTTTGATCAGTGACTATCTACCAGTCCCAAGGCAGGTGTAGCACAGCCAGCTATGGGGTAGAATCACTTCACCTCTTGTCTTAACCCCAAGATCAGAAACTCAGCGCCAGTGGCCTTTTGTGCCAAATTTAGGGCATCTTTGGATGCTGATCCAAATTCAGGGAGGACGGAGATCTCAGAGGGTTGTGGGGCCGGAGGAGATTACAGGGATAGCCCGTGGAAGGGTTTGAAAACAAGGATGAAAACTTTAAAATTAAGATGTTGCCGGGAGCCAATGTAGGTCGGTGAGCACAAGGGTGGTGAGTGAAGAGGGTTTGGGGCTAGTTAGGGTATGGGCTGCAGAGGCTGGGATTAGCTCCAGAGACAGAATGGCCAGGAATGCATTGGAAAAGTCCAGGGGTAACAAAGGCAGCAGATGAGAATTTTAGCAACAGATGAGATGAGGTAGGGGTGGAGTCAGGGCATGAGTCAAACGCGGGCCTCTGAAGTGAAGTCCCAGTGGCCCAATTCACCTTGTCCATCTAGTAGTAACAAAGCCTCTTCTGGCCTTTTCCTCTGCTGAAGATGCTCCGAATTCAAAGCAGCAACATTAAAATATGCATCTCACGTGAACTTCAATTTTTATTTAAATGACATGTGCATGTGTGCTGACAGAAAGCAAGGATTAAGTGTATGAAAAAAATCAATTTTAAAAATGACAACTTGAAGTGACTATTTAGGATGCCAAGTTCCACAGCTGACTTGCTGCACATATAAATAATCAATCACCGTACTTAAAATGCTAGTCTGTACAGTTGATAAGAAGTATACTCACAGAACACAATCCTGTTGATGCGGAAACAAAATAAAACTCATGCTGGCAATGGGGAAATTTAACATTTTCATACTTTTCTCATGCCTAATGTGAGCACCAAGCAACAATGTGTTATGATGTAAAGCTCATAAGCTCAATGTCTGCTGAGCCAATGCAACAAGACCATTTCTCGCTTCATCCAGCCCTGGAGCCTCTGCGGATGACACAGACAATTTAATGCCAAATGGTTGACGGATTTATGCTTTTAGCTTGCACCCACAAATGTATATGCAAACATTGGGCTTACAATGGAGGAGAAGGAGAAGAGAAAGAAATAACTCAAAAATGAATCAGTTCTTCCTTCCACCATGCATTACCTGTGCACCAAGCTTTGTTAAAATCCATCCATTAGTTTTTGAGATATATTTACGAGGAGAGATTGGATAGATTGGGGTTATTTTCCTTAGAACAAAGAAGGCTGAGAGGTGACTTGGTTGAGGTGTACAAAATTATGAGGGGAATAGATAGAGTGGACAGAATAAAATTGTTTCCCTTGATGGAGAATTCTAGAACCAGGGGACATAGATTCAAGAGAAGTGGCAGAAGGTGTAGGGGGAACATGAGGAAGAACTTTTTTATGCAGAGGGTAGTGAGTGTATGGAATTCACTGCCCGAGTTGGTGGTAGAGGCAGAAACTCTAAACTCTTTTAAAAAGTACCTGGATCTGCACCTAAAGTGCTGTAAGCTGCAGGGCTATGGGCCGGGTGCAGGAACGTGGGATTAGAAAGGGCATCTGGGTGTCCTCGGGCTGGCATGGACAAGATGGGCCGAATGGCCTCCTTCTGTGCTGTAACTTTTCTATGGTTCTATGGTTCTATTTGTTACAGACAATGAGACTAACAGGGTTGAAAACAATACTCCTGCCCGCTTTCAGTGGCAGGAGTAAAAATGGCATGGTGCTTTCAACAAACATGAAATGACGTGAATTCATTTCTTTTCAAAAAACAAAATCCCTGGAGGAAATAAAACTGCAAACATGGGCAATGTGTTTTCATTGGAAGCTTGAATCAGGGTAGTTGCCTGTAAGCTTGAAGAACGTTAAAGAAGTGACCTTTCCTGGCAGTGACTGCAGTTGGATGTCCTGTAGAATCTTTGTGTCGGACATTTTGAGGAGTTAACCCAAGGAGTAATAGGCAACAGGCTTTCCAAGATAAGCAGCAAGGCTTTGAAATGTGATGTGAAGAAAGCATGGCTTGTTTTCTCCTTTTGATGTCAGAGTACTCTGCGCAAAACATATTTGTACAAAGAAATAAGGCACAGTAATGAGACCAGCCATGTCTGACGAGGATGTAACTTTTGTGGCTAAGGTGATAAAGATAGGTAGAGGGATCTATTAACTATAGAAAGATAATGGTTAATAAAGCCCACTCTTCAAAGGATTCGAGAACAGTTAACAAGCCAGGAAGTCTTGTTTGAAAGTAGCTTTGGTGTAAACAATTTTGTTTACGTGAATGGCCTTTCTTCAAAAGAATCAGGAATAGATACATTATGAAAAGAAGATAAAGTGAAGATAGTTGTTTGGTAGTACAGAGCTTGAGTATTGCTGAAAAAAGACATGTTGTTGAAGCTTTTCATCTTGTACTCATCAAGACCATTTGCAAGAATAGCAAATGTAAAGGGAACAACAATTTACACTGCATGAGAAGAGAGTGCTGATTGGTTGACAAGTAGAATCAAATTGGTAGAGGCATTGCCATGGAGAATGCACCAGTTAACTGATGACTGACAGTTAACTGTCAAGCTTTGTTTAAATTCAAACCAGACAGATTGACTCTGATCGGTCATGGCATTCCCCTGGGGAAAGAACCAGAGAATGGCTGTCACCTATTTTGCTTAGTTGAAAAAGGCACAAAGTCTGTACATGTTCTTTCTGTCTGCAAAGGGACAGGTCCTGTGTATTAATATATGTAGTTCCTAGCACCTATAAATGGGCTACACTATGAGCCTGATTGATAATCTTAAATTGGCTGTCAGCGTAATTCTTAGCACATCGAGGATTGTTTAGCAAATGTTCTCCCCTTGCGGAATCACATTAATGTTGGACACTATGGGCAGAATCATCCCAGATTTGTGGTAGCTGGCGTGAAAGAAGACATTTTACCTGCTGGCCGCAATGGTGGGTTTTCACACCGTACCAACCCCTTCCAGTATGTCCTACCTCGTTAATAATACACTCACGGGAAACACTCGGAATCATTGGCACGCAAGCTCGGATATGCCCGCTATACCGTGACCTCAGTGCTTCCTCGCACTGGGCGCCATATTTAAAATGCACCAGAGCGCAGCCTACTTCATGTCTACAGACCAGGATTGCTCCAGGAGACAGAGGGCGCTGAAAGTGAAGGGGACGCAAGCCCCCAGATTTTGTGAGGCCTCTCTGGGGCGCCTGCTGGACGCAGTGGGAGGCTGCCACAATGTCCCATACACCCGCTGTGGCTGCAGAAGGTCCACCAGAGTCACCAATCCAGCCTGGGAGGCACTGGCAGCAGCGGTCAGCGCTACCGGGGCACAGAGGAAGTCAACCATCCAGTGCAGGATGAGGATGAATGGAGTCATAGGGTCATAGAGGTCTACAGCGCAGTAAAATGCCCCTTGGCCCATTGAGTCTGTGCCAGTCAAACAAGTACCTAACTATTCTAATCCCATTTTCCAGCACTAGGCCCATAGCCTTGTATGCGATGGCATCGCAAGTGCACATCCAAATACTTGTTAAATGTTATGAGGGTTTCTGCCTCTACCACCCTTTCAGGCAGTGAGTTCCAGTTTCCCACCACCCTCTGGGTGAAAAAATTCTTCTTCACATCCCCTCTAAACCTCCTGCCCCTTACCTTGCTCTCATGAGAATGCTCTCATCCGTTCCACCAGGGTATGTCAACCACCTCATCACTTTCAACACACAAACTCACAAACCCATCACACGTCCACAAGGATCTCACAACTCAAGCGACAACACTGTTAACTCTCACACACCCTCATAACTCAATCAGTCTCATATCTTCCAGGGATCGCATCCTCATCCTGTCCATGGCTCCGCTCCCCACACAAACTTTCCACGCAGTGCCATCATCCTGTGCACACTCTCTCCATCTGCTTTTATGCAGGAGAAGCTGTTCCACAACGTTAGGGAGAGATCCCAGACCCGGGTTCCAGTGGCCCATGTTAGTCTCTGGGTACCTTCTTCCAACTCATCATGAAGAGTCAGCAGAAGGCAGGGGAACATCACGCAGAGCTGTTGGAAGTTCTCAACAGAATGGCAAGCGAGTCAGAGGAGTGCGTCTGCCTCCTCTCTGATGAAGTGGTACCCACATGGGGGAGATGGCAGATGACATGGAGACCCCAGTCCAGCAGAATGCAGAGATGTGCGCAGACCTACACTTCATCATGGCTGCCATGGGTGAGCTCCTGCAGTGGCAATGCAAAACAGGAACAGGGCACCGCGACACTCCGCCATGTGCTCCTTCCCCTCAAGGAGTTAGGCCGGGGCCCTTGGCCACCCGAAGGGAGGAAGAGTGGCAGCTGGACACCCCTGGGTCATCCACTCGGGAATCTCAGTGGCTGTCCGCTCCTTCCGAGTCCCGTTGACCTGTGACCCCCCCTCAACATCAGTCTCTGTCGCTGCAGAGGGAACAGCTGGCCCATAGGAGGACAGCAAAAGCAAGCTGGGGCCCTCAAGGCCTTGGCTTTCCAGAGGATGCATACTCAAATCATCAGAGGCAACAGGGCCAACCATTGCACAGGCTGTCTCCACCCCTCCTGCAGCTGTCAGGGCAGCATCTAGAAGATGTGGTAGGCCTAGAAAAGAATTCCTGATCACAAGTGGTTGCACGGGTCAACACATTTTGTTACTTTACAATCTGAAAATATATTCACTTTCACTGAATAATGTGTAATGTCGTCCTTCAACTTCATTTACAGGCTTTGTGAGACCTCCCCCGAAACATCGCCCCCTCACACAGAATCCCCCTCCCCGCCCCCCCCACCCCCACGAGCAGTTCAGCTGCATGCAGCCGGCCCACAAGTGATTCTGGAGGGAAAAGTGTGTGTGTGTGGCTGGGTCTTTCGGAGCCTCGGGCAAGCATTTCTCCCACACACGTGGAACCTTCATCCATCACACTCATCTCATTGACCTGTGCATTTTCAATACAGCCTGTTGGGCTTCTCTTTCAATTGTCCATCTGAGCTAATCTGCATCTCCGCCCACCCGCTGACTGTCCTCCCATATAGCACTGTGCCCATCAACACGAGGCTCCATTCACCTTCAATTTGACAAACATGGCCAATATAAAGTTTTTGATTAGCTCCCCCATCCTTTCCTCTCCCCCAGTCACCCATGTTTTTTCCCCTTTCACTGTGGACCCCATCTGGCTTCAGCTTCCACACCTTCCTCACCATCTCCTCACCGTTAACCTACAGTCCGAACCCTTGTCACTCCAGCTTGTCCAGTTGAATGTGCACGTTCTCTACCTTCCTGATAATCCCAACCCCATCCACATTGACCTCTCCAACATCCTCCTTCCCAACAGCCAGGGTCCATGTCAGTCTCCAAGACCTCGCCGATCACCTTCGCTGCCCCTTCTACCATTACCAACACACCCTCATACTCTCACCCTACCAGCTCCCGCCGCTCCCTCTCACAGTCACCACTTCCTCCTACCATGCTCACTCTTGGTTTGCTCCCCAGGAGGTAGTCATTGACTCCACAGACCCCTCCCTTGCACATTCACCTGGACATCTCCCCCTTACTCCCTCCTCCACTATTACTCCCTCCTCTCTCCAGGGTCACCTTCCCCCCTCCAAACTCCCTACCTTACACATTCCTCCCTCTCACATCTAACTCCCTACTTGAAGCAGTCTTCCCATTACACCCTCCTCCTCCTATACTCCATCCTCCCTCAGGCATTCTCCTTCCCCCCACCAACCTCACCCCCCTGACATCTTTGTCCCTCCCTCCCTACCGCACATGCCTCCCCTGCTTCCCCCCCCAACCCTTTGCACACCTTCCTCTCCCATGCACACCTAGACCTTCCTTTCCCGTCAACCCCGTTCCCAGTACGCTTTCCTCTTCCACTCACCTTCCTCTTCACCCCCACTCGCCGATCATCCATAGCAGCCCACGACCAAGGATGTGATGTTCCGAAGTGGGTCCAAAGCACTAGCGGAGACCTCCCACCTTCTGAGAGCTACATCATGGCAGAGCCATGTCCATGTCAGCCTCCTAATGTCATGACTCCGAATCCACCCAGCATGCAATGCACATGTTCTTCCAGGTTCCAGTAGCTGTATGGCTCCAGCGTCTTCTCCTCGGATGTCCGCGGTCTGAGCAGGACCCTAATGGTCAGTCCCGACTTCTGCACGTCACATTTGCCCAGAAATGTTTTGGGCCGGCGTGCTTTCCCACTGGTGTAACGGTAAATAGGGCTGGGGGGAACATTCCGTTCCAGCCTTACTTTGCATCCCATTAGCGGGATGCAACTCGAGTTCACGCCGGCCTCCAGCGGGACTTGCGTTCTGCCATGGCGGACACCATCGGACGATCCTACTGTGCTGGCATGAAACCGATTTCTGCCTTTCTTGCCGAATTGACCCCCTCCCCCCTCATTGACACCCGCAACCAACAGGACCGGATGATTCCGCCTATGTTTTGAGTTTCGCGAGCGTAAGCTGGTTGGGTGTGGTCAGCACCTTGTCTGTTTCAAACAGTTGAAGGGACAAGCTGTTTGGTACGATCCACCAGCCTTTGGACGTACGACTTACAAACCTAGCATCACACTGGCACTGAAACTCATACACCACCGCACCCACCCCCACTGAACCCATCCCTAGAAAATGCAAATGTTAACAGGCAGTAGAGTAGCCTGTCCTATCCAGTGTCCACATAGGGCATTCTGCAGCTAGTGGCTCAAGAACAAGCTAATTCCCCCTTTCCTGGCTAAGGGTTCTCTTACTGACATAATATCCCTATTCCCTCCCTGAATGAAATCAGCAAACTAAATTGCCTGGGGATCAAACTACGAGTTTGGATGCCAGGGAGAAATTTGAATTGGACAGTGCCTCCTCAATTAACTCCTTTCAAAAGAGCTGTTGAGGAGCAGGACTGAAAGTCGATGGCTGTGATTTTCAAAATTCTCTTGTGTGCTCAAATATTGACAAACTCCTGGGTCTCCTGATCCTAACATCAAAGCTACATACAGCTTTGCTGCCCAAAGGAAGAAAAGTATAGTCATTGCAAAGATACGTTTTTCTCAGTAGCTAGATAAGAATCAAGGAAGTTAACAGGTTTAAAAAAATTCACAGTGTAGGTTTTGACTTTGTGCAATAGTGTAAAATGGTTGAAACCAATAGAAATGATGAAAGATGATCTGCTGATTTGATAGGAGTCTTTATTTTTATATTATTCATTCACAGGATGTGGGGGTCACCGGCTAGGCCAGCATTTAGTGCCCGTCCCTAATTGCCCTTGAGAAGGTGGTGGTGAGCTGCCTTCTTGAACCACTGCAGTCCTTGTGGTGTAGGTACACCCACTGTGCTGTTAGGGAAGGGGTTCCAGGGTTTTGACCCAGCGGCAGTGAAGGAATGGCGATATATTTCCAAGTCAAGGTGGTGAGTGACTTGGAGGGGAATGTCCAGGTGGTGGTGTTCCCATCCATGTGTTACCCTTGTCCTTCTAGAGGGTAGTGGTCGTGGGTTTGGAAGGTGCTGCCTAAGGAGCCTTGATGACATCATTATACAAGTTCAAAATTACCATGCCCCCCTCCCCCCGACATCCCCCTCCCCCTCCCCCACCCCCCATCATAGATTTGATAATAAGCAAACACAAATCTGATGATCTCGAGAAACCTCAATTTAAAAAGCTGTGCGCTATGAAGATAAGTGCAGACGTGGATGATTAAATACAGAGCACTGTGACTGTACTGTCTGTTCAGGTGCTAATAGCTTATAGTTTTCAGAGTGTGCTGTAACACACTGTGCATTCCTGCATTGTATCAGAGTTGTCAGTGGGTAAGGAAGGGATTACTTAGACATGAGCTCTCCGAGCTTCAGTTATCCACAGCTGTTGCCTCCTATAGTGCAGATGCTGCAGTGAAGCATGCACATTTACCCCTTTCAGTTAAGACTGGCTGGCTGGATGATAACAGCATCATGGTTGTTGCCAGGAGAGAGAGCATTCACCAGGCTGATGTTCCTGCCCATCCACAGGTCATGGTCAGTGAGTGGTAACCCTTGCTGTTCCAGTATACCTTCCTGTTAACATGCGACACCAGCAGAGCATTGCATGGTGACCAGGCTGCACTAGAAGTAGCCTGAAGCAGCAGGAAGCAGAATGGTTGCCATTTTTGGATTTTGGGATTTCCACAGTGTCTAAACCAGCAGCACCACAGAGATTAGTTTCACAGCATGATTTTCCAGTTTGAGGTGATAGATGAAATATAAGCATTTTGTAATGATACACTGTCAGTTTTTTCACAGGCTTTCAATTATAGATTTCCTATCAGAACAATCTAAAATGAATGTCGTAAAAGCATACAAGTAATTGCTTAATGTTGGTGGCTTTGTTTACTACAGCTTTCTCAATCTTAAACTTTTAACATCTGTAGGAGTAAGCTTGGCCATGGAGTCTCAAGGGTTAAGCAAATAATAGTACAGGGAGGGGGAAAAGATTCTGTATTTCTGTAAGCACTGCAGGAATTCACCAAGGCTCCTTCGACAGCACCTTCCAAACCCACAACCACTACCATCTAGAAGGGCAAGGACAGTTGATTGGCACCACATCCACAGACATTCACTCCCTCCACCACCGATGAAAAGTGGCAGCAGTGTGCATTATCTACAAGATGCACTGCAGAAACTCACCAAGGCTCCTTAGACAGCACCTTCCAAACCTATGAACATTACCATCTAGAAGGCCAAGGGTAGCAGATAGATGGGAACACCACCAGTTGGAAGTTTCCCTCCAAGTCACTCACCATCCTCACATGGAAATATATCGCCGTTCCTTCACTGCCGCTGGGTCAAAATCCTGGAACTCCCTTCCTAATAGCACTGTGGGTTTACCTACACCACATGGACTGCAGCGGTTCAAGAAGGCAGCTCACCTCCACCTCCTCAAGGGCAACAAGGGATGGGCAATAAATGCCGGCCCAGCCAGCGAAGCCCACATCCCATGAACGAATAATAAAAAAAATTATATATCATCTCATCACATCTTAGAGAAACTTCTCCAAGTACTTTCCAAGCAGCTAATTATTCCGAAATATAGTGACAATCATTGACTACACAATTGTCACACGGCAAGATGTAACAAACAGCAATCAAATGAAAACAAAACACAAGTAAATGTATGATTGGCACTGTTCATTGAGGGAGTGATGCTGGCTGCTCTTCTTCAGTTTATAGGTTGATACAAAATCGTTGTCAGGATTTGGAGATGAAGAAGGGAGATATCTGATGGATTGAGCTCAGCTATCCGTAAAACACGGTGAAACATCATTATAACTTTGGCATTGTTTGTCACGATATGTACGACATTTAGACAGTTTCCTCCCTAACAGCACGGTGGGTGTACCTGCACCTCATGGACTGCAGCGGTTCAAGAAGGATGCTTCCCAAGGGCAATTAGGGATGGGCAATAAATGCTGGCCCAGCCAGAGAAGACTGTATCGTTTGAATGAATAAAAAAATAAATTAAATGGCACGTGTTTGCCTTTGCATCCAATAACCCTTTGCATGTTGACATAGGACAGTATATGGTCTGCTTTGTATTTTATGAAATACCCGTTCTGAACACAGACACTGGGCAGTGGGGGGGGGGGGGGGTCAATTTTCAACCTTCTTTGCTTGAGCGGTATCCAAGTGATGCGATTGGCTGCCTGTTACTCAGGATGCACCGAGTAAGCAGCTGAACATTAAGGCCTGAATTTTTTGCTCCCAGCTCGGAACCGCAGAGTCGGCAGGATTCCCAGCTCCCCGAACCCAGCTCCTGAAAAGCCGCCCTGGATGTTCCGATTTTTGTTCCGAGGGGTGGGGTGCAATGGGAGCCAGGTCTGCCTACACCGGAAACAGTTCGGAGGAGGCACTGGGGAGCTGCCGGGTGCACAGGCAGGTGGATGAAAGGCCGATCTTGGTGATCCGGCACTTTGTCCCAGTGGCAAAGAAGACAATAAAGCAAAAAAACAACGCTCTAGCCCTCACCCCCTTCACACCCCCTCACACCCCCTCACACCTCCTCACCCTGCACGCACACTCCAAATGACCCATCCATATCGTCTCGTTCTCCCACCCACCCCCTCTGTGGCCCCTCATACCTACCCATGTCAACCCATTTCCCCCCCTCCACCACCCACCCCCATGGCCACTCTCATATACTCCATACCAACTTATGCTTCTCCACTCACTTCCATGGCATTTTATAGCTCCTACATAAACATATGCCTCTATACCATCCATGCCAACTTATGATCCCATCCATCCCCGTTGGCTCTTTGTAACCCCTTACCAATTTACTGCCAACTCATGCCAACCCATGCACCCGACCCACCACCCTTTGCCTTTATGCACTCCATGCCTACTCACCCAGTATCCACCATGGGCAGACCGCAGGACCCATACTGAGAGCAAATAAAAAAGTTCTAAGTGACTATGAATGAATTCACCATTCAAAAATAAACCACTCTTATTTATAAAAACCCATTCTCTACATTTAAATCCCTCCAAACAGTTAATCTGTTATAACAACAAACATTGTTTTTATAGCCCAACATCAAAAGAATTTATAAGCAGTTGGAGCTGTCAATTAAAATTGAACTGACAGGCACCCCACTGTGATAATTAGAGGTTGTGAAATAAGTTATGCAGCACAAATCCTATAATGATAGCAATCAGGCTTATGTCAACAAACAGATTGAAATAGGAAGCACTGATTTGTTTTTAACTTGCAGACTTTTAAATTTTTAAATTTAAAGGCTAGGAAATTGAGATTCTTTTATAGCTTGATAGTTCCAATTAGCTTTGTCTGTTCCATTAACAGCTTGACAGTTCCCTTGACAGTTTCACTGAGTTTGTTCACTGCTTACACACATTCATGTATACATTTAACAACCCCAAAGGACACCTTACCTCTCCCGGTGGGCACCTTAACTTTCCCAAATGTGTCCCTGGACCTCTCCAAATGGGTACCCTACGACTTCAAAGAGCTCCACTAACTTTAGGCTTTTTCCTGAGAGGTCTAATGTGCACAAGTCATGTATCAGGCAGCCCACTAGCTTAAATTGGATCTGACTGAAGGTAGTTGCCCTTCAACATGTGCAGCAGCTTCTGCGAACCATGGATGTGCAAGGTAAAGCCTATCCCCTTTCCTTCTTCCACCCCAACCTTGCAAAAATGGTTGGGGGCCGGCTTCAAGGGATGGGACTGGCGGATTCAGGCCTCCGGCTCCATTTTTGCCATGACAGACAGCCTCCGCATCTGTGTGAAAATTCAGGCCTAAATCACTGGTAAAATCATTCACCCTTTTAGGGTTAGCTAGAGAAGGGGCAGGAGGAAGCTCTTGTGGAGCATAAACATCAACATGGGCTAGAGGGACTGTATAGCCTGTAACTGTGTTTACATTCCAAGTAAAAAATAGTTACGGAAACCATTATGACAAAAATTGTTGGGTTTTATCAAAGACATGCAATCTTTCCAAGTATATCAGTCAAGATGGAGATGGAATGGGTTATTGATGGTTGGTTATCTTTCCTCCTTCACCTTGTTGCTGTTGCTTCAGACTGACTTATGCCTTAAATTGGCTGAAAGATCAGCTTTGAAAGTTGGGGATTAGCCAGAGGGAGCCCAATTTGTTTTTTAAATTTTAAATCTGCACTGATCTCTAAAATAGATGCAGGGAGGTACATGGAAGGACAGGCAGGGGTCATTTTCTTTCTGAATGAGTAGGGGAAGAAAAGGTTTTATGTCATCGACAGATCGAAGGAACGTGTAACCATCAGGCTTCAACTCATCGACTGTGAAGTTAAAGGCAACTCGATTACAACAGAAACAATAGCGCACAGGCATCAGAAAAAAAAATTCAGCTCAGCTGGTCATTCCTCTTTCTTCACCATTCTCTCCTTTCTCAGTCAGTGTTCGCTGCTATCGGACACTGGGAACCTCATTGTAACACATCAGCATATCATTATAAGGCCAGCCCGCAGAGCTCATCACCGCCCCACCATCCCCCCCACCCCCACCCCCCACACCCCCACTGGATTGTCCGCCCTTCCTGCCAACATGTTTCACAACAGCATATATAAGGCGTGTACTTGGCGGGCTGCACTTTGCTTGGGGCTTTGCCTACCTTGTTTCGGGCAGCACTGGCAGTCATCAGCGCCAGGCTTCACAGACAGCACCACATCACTTTTAGTGGGGCTCACAGGTAGGTCTCTACCCATCAGATCAGCCACGTCTGCGTTTCAATGGCTGCAGGGCTAGGGCTTGCTTGGGGAAGGGGGAGAAGTGACCTCAGGCAAGGGAAGAGGCTGCAGGACGAGGGCTGTACTGGGGAAGGAGGGTATCCCAGGGTGTGTGTGGGAACACATGTTGATCTGTGCTAGTGGCCTCAAGATGGTGATGCCTGAGGAGGCAGCCTCCAGAGGAGATGAGGCCAGATGGACATGTGAGGGTGTGTGTGAGCATGGGTGGTGATGTCCCTTGGGCTGGCAGTGAGTGAGATGCCAGTGAATGTGTGATGGGTGTGTGAGTGTGTGTGTTGAGAGTGATGAGATGGTTGCCTTATCCTGGCTGCACGGATGAGATCATTCATCCTCTATCTGCATTGGATGGCCAACCTCTTCTGAGCAACATTGGCACTGATCACCACTGCCATCGTCTACCAAGCCGGAGCGGTAATATAGTCGCCCCTCCTGTGGCCAGAGTGGGGGTGGAGGACATCACAGTGGGGCCTCCACGGCATCCAACAGGTGCTCGAGGGCTGCAGATGTCTTGCCTTTTGGGGCCATGTCTTCTTTGCTGCAGTCCTGGGCTGGAAGAACTTTAAATGTGGTACCTGTGATGAAGCAGCGAGGTTACGGAGTGGCAGGCGAATCAGAGCTCACCCACCATAAAATGGTGTGTATCCTGGGAATGCATAATTAATGCGGTGGGTTTGGGACGATATGGCGTGAGAAGCTGCCATTGCGGCCGGCGGGTAAAACCACATCTCTGATGACATAGTAGTCCTTGGCAAGACTGAAACAGAACATGACAACAACTTATACATGCTAATGGAGGCAGCCAGAAAGCATGGCTTGTTTTTAATAGTGCCAATTGCTAAATCAATGCGAGTCAGGTGAACTTCTTTGGTTCCCCCTACCCTTCTCAAGGCATTCAGCTAAAAATAGAAGATGTACAAAAGATGCCCACTGAAGATGTTCTGCTGGAAACCTCTCACCAGTGTGCCAGCACAGCTCCAGCATCTAATCGTGAAGATTTAGGGCTATCACCTTGATGTCCAATATAAGCCACGTCCTAAATTGGTAACCCTTGACACCCTGAGTTAGTTACCCAACCTGACCAAAAACAGATATGTGCCTTTAGACCTCCACATGGACAATACTGAAATGAGGTGGAAGACAGTCTTCACGCTGATATGATCCACTATGGGCAAAGTAAAACCGAAATGACGCAACAGGTCACCCAAGAAGATCCACAGCTTCAACAGCTTAAGCAAGTCATTTTCACGGGTTGGACCGATCCTATCAAGAATGTTCATGAAAGCATCCAGTCATTCTGGCACTATAGAGATGAACTGGGCATCTCGAGAAGCATCCTATTCAAAGGCAAGCAGGTCCTCATATTTGGACTTAGACTCCGACATCTTCATGAAGTTCCTCTTCTGTCCACTGGAGTGCTGTTGCTGCAGGGCCTAGTGAGTTGCTGGCTAATCAGATTGGTCAGTAGCTCTCTAAGGCAGGGCTTCCTCCTGAGTGAGGGGCAGAAGTCCCGCTCATTCGAACATGAAATGCTGTGGGGCACACAGAGTTAGCGGGGATGTGTCCCTCTCTAACTCTCCGAATGGTGTGTAGCAAGACCCCACCATTGGAAAAATTCAGGCCATAGTCTCAGACAATGGTCCTCAATACAGAGGATAATCCTTCCAGGACATGCGCAAAAGGCGAGGTGTAAAAAACACATCACATCTTCTGTGCATTACCCTCAATCCAATGGGTTAGCAGAATGGACCATCAAGTCAGTCAAAGCGACACTTATAGAGGTGTTATGCAGCCAAGCCGCATTTCAGAATTGCTATGCTCATTTCTCATGTCATGCCACAGGGAGACGGTCTCCCCTTACCTGCCAATTTGATGTTTTGGGAGGCAAGTCTGCACCCCTCTCCTGTTCCATCTACTCCCAGTCCAGGCGGAAGTTCATGGCGTTTTATTGGAATGGAGAGAGAAGATGTCCCGGCAGCACGACCATGCAGGAAAACCACTAACACGGTTAAAT
This sequence comes from Carcharodon carcharias, assembly GCF_017639515.1. Classification (NCBI taxonomy): domain Eukaryota; kingdom Metazoa; phylum Chordata; class Chondrichthyes; order Lamniformes; family Lamnidae; genus Carcharodon; species Carcharodon carcharias. The sequence goes on from NC_054473.1 coordinate 180,303,988, forward strand.
GTAGGTCAAAGTGTGCGCATGCAGGATGACCACACAAAGATGTGGGTACAAGGAAAGATACTGCCAAAGTTCACACAGCCTTGGTCATCGGAGGTTAAGGTGCAAAACAGACAGAACCTCAGAAGGAACCGTCGGAACATTTGCACTGCGCACGCTGAACCACAGATGAATCAGAATGATCCAACTAACTCAGACATAGACAATGGCAGCAGACAACTCGAGTAGCAACAGTATAAGACAAAAAGATCCCGAAATGAACAATTCCCAGCAAGAAACACAAGCCAAGAATGCACAACCAGAGAGCACAACACCAGACAACACCCTGAAAACTACACAAGAACAAAGGATGGTCATGTTGTACGCCCATCAAAGCATTATCTCCATATATAAAGATTCTAGATCATGACTCAATCTTATTATGAATGATATTCACTGTTATGTTTGTTCTCACAAAGGTTTTTTTAATTAGAAGGGATAAAGGGAATGTTGTGATATTGTATGCATGCCAATGCAGACTGTGATAATTATGGTTTTATTTAGTGTACAATATACCTTTAAGAACAATGCTTGTTAAGGAAGATCACATGATTTTAGTACCCAATAAGAGGGGAGCGCGGGCTATCTCAGTAGTTAGTAGTGAATAGTGTAGGGATAGAGTTTGAAGTGAAAGCACACGTGTAGTTGCCTCTGAGTACCTTTGTAAATAAACTAACAGTCTGCTGATCAACTCTATCAATAGTACCAACTCAGCCACCTGTCACAACAAACTAGCAATGAGGATAAAACAAGTTTAACAGTAGAAATCAAGTAAAACAAAATCAACCCTGTACCTCACCCAGTAATTGCATGTAAAAGTTCCGTTTGAATCAATGAAGTAATTCCCTCCCGGAATGCTGCAATTCAGAAGCATTGATCCTTTTGATCTATCCGTGGACAATTGGTCTCATTACATTTGAATGCCTTAAGTTCTTTTTCCAAGCGAACGAGATTACAGGGAAAGAGCAGAGGCGAGCGATCCTCTTGAGTACATGCAGGAATAAAACATATGGCTTGATTTGAGGTTTGACAGTACCCAGTCCCCCAGATTCAAAAAGTTTTGATGAATTGGTGGACCTCATGATGGGTCATTGTCAACCAAAGCCCTCATTAACGATGCAAAGGTTCAAGTTTACCTCAAGAAATAGAGCCCCGGGGGAGACAATTGCAAGCTATGTGGCAAGTTTGATGCCGTTAACAGAACATTGTGAGTTTGGTACATCTATAAATGATATGCTCAGAGATCATTCAGTGTGCAGTGTGAACGAGGACACGATTCAGAAGAGATTATTGTCTGAAGTGAATTTGGCGCTAGAGATAGCACTAACCATGGAAAGTTCAGTAAAAGATTCAAAAGCTATACAGGGTGCACAAGATGGTGATATCCTCCAAATCGGGCGTGAAACCCCTGCCAAAAAGGGCGCAAAAATGTAAAACTCTGCTGAGAAGCTAGCTGGAAAATGAGAAAATAATGACTTAACAGAAAAAACAGAGAATCATTTCAATAGGGGTGGAAACAAGCAGGTTTGTAAAGATTGGCAGTTTAAAAAAATCGAATGTTATTACTGTCACAGAAATGGACATGTAACGAGAGAGTGCAAGGAAAGATTCAAGCAGCCTTTTAAACAAAACAAAAAAAACCCAGTGAAATCTACAATGTAGAAGAGCCTGAAACAACAAATTCAGATATTTACTACCTTGCTACCTCGACAACAGCTCCTCACACCCCGCTTCCTGTAAGGACTCCATCCCATTCTCTCAGATCCTTCGCCTCCGTCGCATCTGTTCCGATGATGCCACTTTCCAAAACAGTTCCTCTGACATGTCCTCCTTCTTCCTTAACCGAGGTTTTCCACCCACGGTCGTTGACAGGGCCCTCAACCGTGTCCGGCCCATCTCCCGCGCATCCGCCCTCACACTTTCCTCTCCCTCCCTGAACCATGATAGGGTCCCCCTTGTCCTCATTTATCACCCCACCAGCCTCCGCATTCAAAGGATCATCCTCCGCCATTTCCGCCAACTCCAGCATAATGCCACCACCAAACACATCTTCCCTTCACCCCCCCCCCCCGGCGGCTTTCCGCAGGGATCATTCCCTCTGGGACATCCTGATGGAGGTCTACTCCTCCATCAACCCCCACACCTCAACCCCCTCTCACGGCACCTTCCCATGCAACCACAGAAGGTGCAATACCTGCCCCTTTACTTCCCCCATCCTCACTGTCCAAGGGCCCAAACACTCCTTCCAAGTGAAGCAGCATTTCACTTGCACTTCCCTCAATTTAGTCTACTGCATTCACTGCTCCCAATGCGGTTTCCCCTACAATGGAGAGACCAAACGCAGACTGGGAGACCGCTTTGTGGAACACCTTTGGTTTGTCCACAAGCATGACCCAGACCTCCCTGTCGCTTGCCATTTCAGCACACCACCCTGCTCTCATGCCCACATGTCTGTCCTTGGCCTGCTGCATTGTTCCAGTGAAGCTCAACGCAAACTGGAGGGACAGCACCTCATCTTCCCACTAGGCACTTTACAGCCTTCCGGAATTAAAATTGAGTTCAACAATTTCAGACCATGAACTCTATCCTCCATCCCCACCCCCTTTCTGATCCCCCTTTTTCCAATAATTTATAATTTTTAACAAATATATTTTTCTTTGCCCACCTATTTTTAAATTATTTTCGATCTATTGTTTTATCTCCACATTTTAACCCATTTCGATCCCTTTCCCCCACCCCACCTCCACCAGGGCCATCTGCCACTAGCTTGTCCTGTTTGCCACCCTTAATATCCCCATTAGGACATTCCTTAGATAATAACAACACTGTCGACACTCCTTTGTCCTTTTGTCTGTGACACCTTTGGCAATCTCTTTGCCTCCACCTATCACTGGTCCTCTATCCAGCTCTACCTGTCCCACCCCCCTCTCCCAGCTTAGATTTCACCTCATTTCTCTATTTCCTTAGTTCTGATGAAGAGTCATACAGACTCGAAACGTCAACTGTGTTCCTCTCCGCAGATGCTGTCAGACCTGCTGAGTTTTTCCAGGTATTTTTGTTTTTGTTTCAGATATTTACTTGTTGTTTAACCTGAAAGTTGGAAAGACAGAACCAATATTTGTAACAGTGAAAGTAAAAGGCAGATCTGTTAGAATGGAAGTGAACACAAAAGCTTCCACTACAGTAATTGGGGAACATACCTTCAGATATCTGGATAATGGGGAACATCAATTAAATTTAGAAGAAACAACTGCTCGATTAAAAACATAGACGGGTGAAGACATTCAAGCCAGAGGCATAAGTAGAATAACTGCCTATTATGGAAGCCATTCGGCAAAGCTACCCTTGTTGGTATTGAGAGGCAGAGGACCAAGCCTCCAAGAGCAAAATTGCCTAAGGGAAGTCAGCCTTAAGTGGCCACTGAGATTCCAAAAGGAAGCTGGAGGTGTACCTCTTTTGGGAAAGGAGTGTGTAAGGACTCAACAACCTGAAGAGTAGCAGAAGAAACTCAAAGAGACCATGGTTGATGACAGAGTTCGGGATGAACTGAACAACCTCCAAAAGGGAAAAAGAAAATCTGCTGAAAGACCTTCACACAACACAAGATTCCCTTAGGTCAAAATGTGTAGCTCTGGGAAAAGTACAAGGAGAAACAGGAAGAATTCAAAACTTCTCTGAATAAACTGAAGGATGTGTTGGCAGAGAAGACACAACAATGCTCAATTTTCCAATTTTCTATTGCACATGCTCACCACTGCCTGTGATCTTGTATCAGCAAGACTCTATGTACATCTTATGAGTCAGGCATACAGTTAAGTAATCAGCCTATGTAACTGTTAGGCCCTGGGGCAGATCAAGGACTGTGCACAGCCATACATAGTTGTTGCTAGTAATGAACTTAAGATACTTGTGTTCAACCAGAGCCCTCATCAGTCTCAATATCTTACTTATTTGGATAGCATAGACACAGAAACCTTGAGATCTACATTGAAATCCCCATATACAGTGGCAGCAGACTGCGACACACCACATCAACGGACATGACTTGGCAATGAACCACATAAAGAGATATAAGGACACGTGGCCAAAATCCTAATGACAGAGAGTTGAACATTCCTTGTTCCAGTTCTACTCAAGTCCCCTCCCACAATTCTTCCTTTGGTACATCGGTGACTGCTTCGGTGCCGCTTCATGCTCTTGTCTGAACCTGGAAAAATTTATCGATCTTACTTGCAATTTCCACCCCTCTGTCACCTTCACATGATCCATCTCCAACACTTCCCTTCCCTTCCTTCACCTCTCTGTCACCATATCCAGTGATAGACTGTCTATCAATATTCATTAAAAGCCCACCGACTCCCACAGCTACCCTGCCTACAGCTGCTTACACCCTGCTTCCTGTAAGGACTCCATCCCATTCACTATTCCTCCACCTCTGTTGCATTTGTTCAGATGATGCCGCCTTTCAAAACAGCACTTCTAACATGTCTTCCTTTTTCCTTAACCGAGAGTTCCCCCCTACTGTGGTTGACAGCCATGTCCAATCCATCTCCTGCACCCCTGCCCTCAACCCTTCCCCTCCCTTGCAAAAACATTATAGTGTCCCCCTGGTCCTCATTTTTCAGCCCACCACCCTCCACATTCAAAGTATCATCCTCCGCCATTTCCACCAACTCCAGCAAGATACCCCTCACCCCACCCACCCCTCCTCCCAAATCAGCTTTCCATAGGAACCGTTCCCTCCGTGACACCCTGGTCCACTCCTCCATCTCCTTCCCCTGCAATAGCACAAGGTCAAACACCTGCCCCTTTATCTCCTCTGTCCTCACTGTCCAAGGGTCCAAACATTGCTTTCAGGTGAAGCAGTGCTTCCCTTGCACCTCCTTCAATTTGGTCTACTGTGTTCAGTGCTCCCAATGTGGTCTCCTCTACACTGGGGAGACCAAACGCAGACTGGGTGACCGCTTTGCGGAACACCTTCGGTCTGTCTGCAAGCATGACCCAGACCTCCCTGTCGCTTGCCATTTCAACACTCCACCCTGGTCTCATGTCTACATGTCCATCCTTGACCTGCTACAAAGTTCCAGTGAAGCTCAACGCAAACTGGAGGAACTCATCTTCCAACTAGGCACTTTACAGCCTTTTGGACTTAACATTGAGTTCAACAACTTCAGACCATGAACTCTCTCCTCCATCCTCACCCCCTTTTTCAGTCCAACTGTTTTTTTTTATTTTACTTTCTATTTTGATTTAGTAATTTTTAAGAACTCTTATTCCCAACACACCCTCCCCCCACCTACCACCACCCTCCTGACCCCACCCCCACAGGGCCACCTGTAATTGGTTTCTATGTTGTGCTTTCACAGAGCTCTTACTGTTGTTCCTCTATTAATATTCTGCCCTCTTACCTTTATACCATATCAACACCTTCTTTAATCTTTACCACTAACAGTAGCTCTCCCTTTGTACTGTGTCCTTGACATCTTTGTTAATTTCTTCTTCGCTCCCACGTAACCCTAACCTTCTATCTTGCTCCACAATGACTAAATGCCTGACTCATAAGATGTACATAGAGTCTTGCTGATACAAAGTCACAGAGAGTAGTGAGCATGTGCAATAGAAAATTGGAAAATTGAGCATTGTTGTGTCTTCTCTGCCAACTCATTCTTCCGTTCTTCCACCTATTTTTTGTGTTTGTTCGCTGTCTCCTGAAATATTGAGCACTGTTGCTTAAATGGTATAAAATCCATCACATTTCTACTTCTCTTTAGCTCTGAAGAAGAGCCATACGGACTCGAAACGCTAATTGGTTCCCTCTCCACAGACACTGTCAGACCTGCTGAGCTTTTCATCATTTTTTGTTTTTATTTCCAATTTCCAGCATCTGTAGTATTTGGCTTTCCTTTTTGTAAAAGAGGTAGGTTTTAAGAAACAACTTAAAAGAGAAAAGAGACCAAGAGGAGGAGTGAACTCCGGAGCTTGGGGCCTAGCTAGCTGAAGGCATAGCTGCCAACGACGGAACAAACAAAACTGGGGACTCGCAAGATGCCAAAATTGGAAGAGCACAAATATCTTGGGGTGTGGTGAGGCTGGAGGAGGTTGTGGGGATAGGCAGGGGCAAGGCCATGGAGGGATTTGAAAACAAGGAGGTAATTAAAAATGCAGCAAAAGATGGTCTGTTATACCATTTCACTGGTGGGTTTGCTGGTTACTGAAGGAGGTCAGAGGAACCGCACAGATATCCTCCTATTTTTTTCTTTGTTTTTTTGCGCCCCTGCAACTTCCCCCCCTTCCTCTCCTCCAGTCCTGTGGGGATTAATTGATTTCTTGCTTTAAGACAGTTTCACAGGTATTAGTCAACTTGAGTTGCTTCCCTAAAGTGTCCATGCTTCACATTTGAACATAGTCAATGAGTGTCAACAGGCTAATGGCCTCTTGTAATGGTCAGGAAGGTGAGTGAGCGTGGTTACCATCTGAGCCTAATCTTATCCTCACCTAACCTTCATGTTTGGACATCTGGCAGGAAATCTCTGCACCCCTCCAATTCTCGCCTTTTGTGCAATTCCCAATTTTCATCACTCCATCACTGGCAGCTGTGCTTTCAGCCACCTCATCCCTAAGCTAAGAAATTCACTCCCTTAACTCCTCCACCTGCCTACCCTCCTTTTGGATGTTTATTGAAACTTACTTCTTTGACCAAGCTTTTTGTTCTCTGTCTTAATATTTGCTTATGTGGCACGGTGTCAAATTGTTTGATAACCTGTCTGTGAAGAGCCTCGGGAGATCTTTACTCTCTTTCAGGTGCTAATTGAATGCAAGCTGTTGTTCTTTGTTGTTGTGGACTGCAACCAGAAGTGGAAATCCTGAGCATAAAGAACCTGTAGGATTCTAAGGCCAGTTTATTCCCTATTGGGTGATCAATCTGTGACATAGGATTCCAGAGGAAAATTGAGTTTGTACAACCCTTGAAGAAGACTTTAGTTGGATTGGTAGAAAACAAGGTGATCGCACCATTTGGAAATTCTAATGATCTCATTTGGGTAGTCAATGTCAGTGAATGTATCTTTATGTGACATCTATCGACCACAACACCAACCCCTCACACTACTCAATGAATCACATCCCCAATACTCACCCAGCATTGGTCCCTGGCACTCAGAACCCATACCTAACATCCAGATACTCCACCTCACCCTCACACACCTTCCAATATTGCCAACCTCACAAACACCTCTCACTGTCTCCACATAGCTCCAACTAGTCAGTTATGGCATCACCCAAGCACAGTGCTACACAATCACTGGCATTCTCCCCTCTCTTTATGCAAGACAAAATGGAGCAGAATAGAAGGGCATAGAGCAGAACTGGTGGGGGACATAGATGTCTACATCCCGAGTCCTACAGAGGAGGCAATCTCTGGATCATGATGGGGTCAGACTATGACAGAGCCCGCAGCAATGGGTATCACCAAGAACAGTCAGGATGATGGTACACTCCTGTTTTATGACTCTTCTCAATTCCCAGTGCAGCCTCATCCTGCTACCCAATATGACAAGCAAGCTGCAGATGGTGGTACCAGGGATCGTGATGGTGGTATCTGGGTCATTATGTAAGGTATGATTCCATGAGGATTACTGTTGCTTGACTAGTCTGTGAGACAGCTTTCTCAATTTTGGCACTAGCCCCCAGATGTCAGTAAGGGGGACTTTGCAGGGTTGGGAGGGCTGCATTTGCCACTTCCAGTGCCCGGTTCAATGCCAGGTGGTCCCTCCAGTTTCATTCCGTTTTTGTGACTTTGCAATGGTTTGTTAAAACTGAATGGTTTGTTATGGGCCATTCCTGAAGGCAGTTAAGAATCAATCACATTGCTATGTGGCCTGGAGTAGATTTCCTTCCCTGAAGGGCATTAGTGAACCAGATGCATTTTTACAACAATCAATCATGGTTATAATAATTCTAGATTTTTATTGGATTCAAATTCCACCATCTGCCATGATGGGATTTGAACCCAGGTGTCCAGAGCATTACCCTGAGTCCCTGGATCACTAGTCCAGTGACAATGCCACTATGTCATCATCTCCCCTGCCAAATAGCTTCCTGTCACTACTGAGGAGCATGGTGGAGTCTGGTTCTAACTTGACAGAGAGCATCACCTAGAGCTTGCCCTCTCTGCAGCCTGTTCTCCATCTCCCTGTTATTCTGCAGACCCAGAACCCTGCAACTGCAGTCCCAAAACCTCTTGCAGCCTTTGATTTGACAGGTCACCAGATATTCCATCTTCCCTGTCAAGATGCTGCAACACTCCTGAAAAATCCAGGAACTCACCAAACCACCTCCAAAAACACTCCGGTGTGCTTCCAAAGGCTTTGCAATAGCAGGAGTTCTTCAAATTCACCTTACCTGTAAGCTGGGTGCCTGGCCCTGTAAATAGTGCTAACGCAGATCCTCTCTTACAGGGCCCTTCTCGCAGCAAACTGCTTGATCTTTGGTGAGTGATGCAAACATTTATTGAACAGAGCTGCATGGTCATATTTGGGAAAGGGGTGTCATGTTAGCCAATTGGGCTGTGCGACATTGGCAATCACATCTGTTCAGCTGCTTCCAGCACTCACAGGGTAAACCCATGCAAGTACCTTTCTCAACAGGGCATACCGCTTGGGCAATGCCAGGAGCAGCTGGCAGTATAGTGGGCTACACAAGAGGGTGATCAACTTTCATTTCACTGCCTCCAGCAGTGCTACAGACTTGCTATTTTCTACCTTGGTATGGACAGTTAGATTCCTTAATCAGTGAGGATTTGTTTAGCTGGAAATAGCTCCAGTTATACCGTCATTGAACCACAGAGTCATTACGGGCCAGAAGGGGATCATTTGTCTCATCGAGCCCATGCTGGCTCTCTAAAGAGCAATCTAGTCTGTTCCATTCATCCGCTCTATCTCTTTCGACCTGAAAGTTTATTTACTCCAAGTTCCCATCCAATTTCCTTTTGAAATTATTGATTGTTTCTGTTTACACCGCCATTGTGGGCAGCAGATTCCAGGTCATTTCCATTCCCTGTGTAAAAAAGTTCCTCCTCACATTCCTCCCACACTCTTCACCCTGCATCTCTTGCCCCCTTTTTTGAATAAAGGTGTTACATTAGCTATTTTCCAATCCGCTGGAACCTTTCCAGAATCTAAGGAATTTTGGAAGATTGTAACCAGTGTGTGATGAAGAGAGAGAACTGGAGTCATATTATTGCAGCCCACAAAAACCTTTGCTTTTGCTGAAAACTTTGAAGTTTGAAGGGCTGGTACAGGTTGAACAGGCCAAATGGCCTGAATCTGTGCTGTAATTTCCACTATTCCACAACTAACCCACAGACAGATATTGGAGATTCTAAATGTGGCTCTACTTCTGCCAGCTTGAATATTTCCAGTATTTTTGAGAGGTTTTCAGAGGCTAGCTGATCCAAATACAATGAGCAGCGAAGTTTAAACCTTTGAAGCTCCATCTGGCTGTTTAGACAGTGTCTCATGTGCTGCAGTTGGCTCTGAAAACCCATGATCTGTCCCTGAAGCTTTTTCATATTATCATCACACTCAACGGGCAGTCTAAGTGAGTCTCCAGGTGCTAGATATTACTGATCACCTAAAGCAAAGATTCATCAAAGGGAAATAAATTCACCTGAGTTGTTCTGAGGATGGGAGCTGAGTGAAAAATTAGACAAAGTGATTCATTAACACTGAGGGAGAGAAAGCTTGGATTTAGCCAATTGGACACACTGAGTAGGTCTAAACTGAAGGTGTTGGACGCATATTGCCAGTGATTGATGCGAATGCAGCTGTGTTGTTTCATCAGCATGCATAAAATCTTCAGATGCACATTGCACCTCAGGGAGGTCATTGATGTAAACCAAAAAAGAATAAATAAGTATCACTGAATATAGAGCTCCAGGGGACTTTCAGAATAAAGCGAACACTGCCTGATCCACCATCCTGATGAAAACTTTTGTATTTACAGTCACTGCAGAAACAATAGAGACCATACACCAGAGGGGGAGGATGTGAATCAAATCTAATATCTGTGGTAAACTGTGGCAAAGGCTTTTCTGGGCTGCCATAATATGATTCCAGTTCTCTCTCTTCATCGTCAATGATCAATACAATCCTTACTGACTTGTAAAAGAATAGACTGGGGACCAAAGCTGAATTTGTCCTGATTCACATAACTCAGTGCTAGGTTACCACATCACCTTGTCGCTGAACTATTTTGAGCTGTGCAAACTATTGTTCTATTCTTCAAAGCCAATCTCTCTAATGATTACAATTACTTGTCCCATCACAATGCCCTTTTACATTGATGTCACGTTTGACCTCAAAATGAGCTTCTGTCCTCAAATTCACGCCATCACTAAGACCACCTATTTACAACTCAACTCCTTCTCAGCTCATCTGCTGCTGAAATCCTCATTCATACCATTGTAACCTCGAAACTTGACCATTCTATTGCAGTCCTGGCTGGTCTGCCACATTCAACCCTTCATAAAATTGAGGCCATCAGAAACTCTGCTGCCTGCAATGTTTTAACTTGTAGCAAATCCCATTCACCTATCACCTCTGTGCTCACTGACCTACTTTGACTCCCAGTCCAAGATATCTAGGCTCTTCTAATTCTGGCTTCTTGTGCATCCTCAGTTTTACTTGCTCTGCCATTCCTGGCCTCATTTTCATTTGCCTAGGCCCCAAGCTCTGGAGCACCCTCCTTAAGCCTCTCCACTTCTACCTCTCTTTCCTCCTTCCAGACACTCCTTAAAGCCTACCTCCTGACTGTTTTGGAGTTGATCTACAGACAACTGTTCTTAGTGGAAATATTTAATTTTATTTACAAGATAGCAGTAGCAACTACGCATGTGCATCAAACTCCATAACTAAAGAAGTACTCCTCTGTAGAGGTTCCCCGCGATGCTAACAGATCATGTGCTCTTACAACAGAGGATTATTCTTAAAGCTACAGTTCAACTTTTCCCAAAACTATAATTACTACATTCCTTCCCCTTTAACTTCTCTGTATATTTTGTATTTGCAAGGATATTTATCTCATGAAATTACAATATTTACACAAGTCATGAAATTACAAGTTCAGTCTTTCAGGTGGTTTCCTGATCTGTGTGGAAATTCGCAGCTCCACGACTTCAGATTCTTTCGTAGGAACCACATTCTCTGGAACCGCATTAACATCAGGTACCACATTAGTCACAGGCCATTCAGTGTCATCCACTCCGACAGAGACATCGAGCATGTCTGCCCTTGGTTGAGCAACTTCAACAGGAACCACTGCTTCAGTAATGGTTATAGGTGGAACATCATTTTGTTGGGACATCTCTCTTTTTTTCAAATGATCCACATGCTTAAGGGTAATCCAGCCCTCCACTTCCACCTCGTACAACAATGGCCCGGTCACAGAGCTTATTTTACCAAGTAACCACTTCGGTCCTCCACCGAAATTCTTTACATTTACTGCTTCTCCAACCGTAAATTGTCGCTCACGACTATGCAACTCATGAGTTGCTTTTTGGTTCCCTTGACTTATCGCCACCTTCCCCTCCAAATTGGGAAGCATTAGGCTTAGTCTTGTCTGAAGATGGTGCTTTGGTAAAAAGATAGAGGCATTTTCAGAACTCCTGGGTAAGCAAATGGTACAAACTGGTACTTGTATCGCCCGATTGAGTTGTGTTTGACCAGTGTTCCTATATGGTAATTCTGGTAGTTGCAGGTAAACAAATGGCAAAGTCATGGATTGCCTCTGATTCCGAGTTCTAGAATGATTCACAGAATCAGGATGTTGAGCAATGCTAAATCCCACACAGTATGTCCTTTTTAAAAAAATCAGTAATTGTGCATCCTCTTTCTACGTGTCTTCATCTCTCTACCACAGAATTTAATTTCAGCCTTCTTTTTGACTTCACTGTCAGCCAGACTTCTCTCAGGTGCAATCTCAACTTGTCTTATTTCAGTAATTCAGCTACCCATGACTTCATTATCTACTCGCATCTTGAAAAGTTCTACAACTTTTACTTTCAAAGCCTCTTTAGCTTCATTCAGCTGATTCTTCAGCTCTTCCGTCTCCTTCTTGTATCTGTTGGCTTCCTCCTGGAAATTTGAACATTGCTGCATCTTCTCTGCCAACTGGTTCTTCAGTTTGTTCAGAGAGACGTTAAATTCTTCCTGTTCCTCTTTGTAATTTTTCAGAGGCACAAACTTTGACCTGAGGGATCCTTGTTGTGTGTGAAGGTCTTTCATTAAATTTTCCTTTTCTTTACTAAGCTCACTCACTTCATCTTGAATTCTGTCATTCAGTAGAGTCTCATTGAGTATCTTCTGCTGTTCTTTTATGTCATTGTTTAAGACATCATTTCTTCAAGCTGTTGAATCCTTACACACTCGTTTTTTATCCTACTTTGTGCCTTGGACACCCCAGGCTCTTTCTGAAGCACCTTGCCTTGTTCCTTTTTCAAGACAGGAACTCTTCCAGCTTCCTTTTGAAAGTTCACTGGCAAATCAAGGTTAATTTCCCTTAACCAATTTTGACCTAGAAGGCATGGTCCTCTGCCTTTTAATACCATCACTACTCGGTGTGCCGATTGGTGTCTATAATGAACAGTTGCTCTGGAGATACCTTTTACTTGGATGTTTTCATCTGTGTATGTTTTCAACTTGGCAGATGTTTGTTCCAAATTTAATTATTTAAATATCTGAAAGTGTGTTCTCCTATTACACTGGTAGAAGCTCCCGTGTCTACTTCCATTTTTAATGGTTTACCATTCACTTGCACTGTAACAAATATTGGCTCTGCCTTCCCAACTTTCATGTTGAGTAATGAATAAATGTCTGAATAGGTTGTTTCTGGCTCTTCTACCCTATAGACTTCATTGGACTTTGTTTATTGTTTAGAGGCCTGTTTAAATCTCGCTTTGTGCTGCCTCAATATGTGTCCTTTTCTGTGACAAAAATAACATTCTACTTTTTAAAATTGGCAATCGCTAGGAGACTGATTGTTTCCACATTGCTGAAAGTTATTTTTCGATTTATTTGCTCAACTGTTTCCTCTCATTTTTTGGTTAGCGGTGGCTGTTTCCTGCATCGCGGCAGAGCCTTGGCTTTTCGTGCCACTTTCCAGCTGACTGGAGCACGGTGCCATTTTGTGCCCCCCAAATTGCTTGTGAATCCCTTAAAGTGCTTTCCATCGCCAGCGCTATTTCTAATACTCTCTAAAAATCAAGATTCATTTCAGTCAGCAATCTTTGCTGAATAGTGTCTTCCTTCATGCCACACACTAAACGATCTCTGAGCATGTTATTCACCAAAGTCACAGTACTCCATTAGCTGTTTTAATTTCACCACATAGTTAGCAATTGTCTCACCCGGGGCTTTATTCTGTGAACTGAGCCCAAACCTCTGCATTGTGACTGAAGGCTTGGGTTGAAAATGTCCCTTAATGAGGTCTACTAATTCACTGAAAGTCCTTGCATCTGGGGCACTGGGAGCCATCAAGCTTTGAATTAAACTGTAGGTTTTGCTCCCACAGATACTCGGGAAGATCGCTCTCCTCTTTTCTTCCCCTATGATTTTATTTGCTTGAAAGCAGAATGCAAGACGTTCTATATATTGAGACCAATCATCTGTGGCTTGCTCAAAGGGATCGATTCTGCCAAACTGTGGCATTTTGGATGAGTATATTTTCATCTATTTTTAATGAAGTTAGATACTCACAATGGCTGGGGGAAGTACAGCACCGATTCTGATTGATCCTCATCACCAGTTTGTTATGGAGTTGATCTTCAGACAACTTTAACTTTATTTCCAAGACAGCAGTAGCAACTATACGTGTGCATCAAACTCTATAACTAAAGAAGTACTCCTCTGTAGAGGTTACCCTGACACTGCTGACACATTGGTTTACACAGATCATGTGATCTTACCGTACAGGGATTTTCTTAAAGCTACAGTCCAACATTTCCAAAAACTATAATCACTACACTGACTATGCCTAAAATTATCTTACCTAATATCCCCATGTGTGGCTTGGTGTCATATTTTGTTTTATAATGCTCTTGTGAAGCACCTTGGGATGTTTCATCATGTTCCAGGTGCTATATAAATATAAGCTGTTGTTGTTGTTGCAATGCCTCATAGTCCCGTTTTGTCATTTAATTTCTCCTGCCCTCCACCCTATGATAGACCTTTCCTTTTGCTCTTTCCTCCCAAACACCCATCTTTTTTTCTCTGCCTCTCTGTTTGCTTAAAGCCTGTCACATTTTCCGGTTCTGATGAAGGATCATCGCCATAAAACATTAGCTGGAATGGTCCTCCCTTTGCATTAAGTGCAGCAGCGGGCATGAGAAACAGCATTGTTCCCGTCGGCTGCAATGGAGGGTTTTTGTGTCGTATCGTCTGGTTCTCGCCTCATTAATTATGCACCCGTGGGAAACCTGCCGGATGACTGGCAGACAGCCTCTGATTCACCCAGCCCACCATCGGCTCACTGGTTCCTCACTCCAGGCGCCATATTTAAACAACGTCCGTGCACAGCTTTCTCAGCCTCTTCAGCCCAGGACTGCTACAGATGGCCTCAAAAGGGGAGAAGGCAGCAGCCCCCAAATTCAGTGACACCGCCCTCGAAAGCCTGCTGGTCGCCATGGAGGTCTGCCGCCATGTCCTCTCCCCTTGTGCTGGCCTCAGGAGGTCCACCAACCTTAACACTCTGGCTTGGGGGTGACAGCGGTGGTCAGTACTAACGCTGCCCACTAAAGCTCAGCCCCCCTCAGTGCAGAAAGAGGATGAACGATCTCAGCTGTGCTCTCAGGATAAGTCAACCATCTCATCACTCTCAATTCGCACTATCACAAGCCCATCACACAATCTCCGGGTTGTCACTCGCTGTCAGCTCAAGGAACATTACCACTCGCTCTCACACACACCTTCACACCTCCATCTGGTCTCATCTCCCTTGGAGATCGTGTCCTCATCCCATCCATGGCTCACCTCACCACCCATGCATGCCAGGCTTCCTTACCATCAGCCCTGGCATGTGTTTGGCTCACAGTCTCCCTGTCATACAAGCTTGCGTACGATAACAGCGAGAGGTCCCAGACTGGGGGTGGAGTGCCGGACTTCAAGTTTCTCACTCCCTTTGAAAATTGTGCAATCGAGCGGGCCGGAGAGGATGTGGACCCTGCGTACGTGATTGCGAGGTTGGGGGAGAACACCCCTGTGAGGATTCTGCACCAGCGCATCCCTCACTCAATGCTACTGCAAGCGCGCTGTCCTGTTTTTTACTCAGCTACCAGGCACTAAAGGTCCCTAGTTTCTTTCATAAGTGCATCTGCTTAGCACCTAACGCCCTCAACCAGCCAGGCCCTTAGCTTCAGCCCTGAGGAAGCCCCAGATGAGGAAGCTGAGGAAAACCTTTGAAGGTCCATCACGGCGCTCACCCACACCCTCCACCAGCACAAAGACACACACCTGGTGGGACCTAGTCCTAGAGCAGCCTCTGGGTCACAGTCTAGTGAGCAGAGCACACATTCTGCTCCACAGCAGGCGGGGGCAGCAACATCCGATGTTGCCAGTACCCGGTGGACTACAGGAGACCACGGTTCTGGTGAGTCCGAGTCTGATGACAAGCCTCAGGAGTCAGTCCTAAATCAGTAGCTGGAGCTGCAGCGACAATCACAGGAACATCAGGAACATCCCTCAGATTGCAACATTATAATGGCGGAGTCCGTCCGCATTCAGTCTGAGGTCATAGCACCAGCATGCTACCACACCGCAGTCAACACTGGCAGGATGACAGCTGCCGTAGAGACCTTGGCCCAGGACACCAGTCCTGCACTGCTGCACTTCATTGCTGTAGCCCTTGTTGGCATCCATCAGTGTCAACTTGAGGCGGGGGGGGAGTGTAGGTGACCTTGATCTCACTCAAACTATCCCTTTTTCTTAATTCATTCATGGGATGTGGGTGTCACAGGCTGGGCCAGCATTCATTACCCATCCCTAACTGCCCTTGAAAAGGTGGTGGTGAGCTGCCTTCTTGAACTGCTGCAGTCCACATGGTGTAGGTACACCCACACTGCTGCCAGGGAGTTCCAGGATTTTGACCCAGCGACTGTGAAGGAATGGTGATATATTTCCAAGTCAGGATGGTGATCTACTTGGAGGGGAACTTCCAGGTGATGATGTTCCCGTCTATCTGCTGTCCTTGTCCTTCTAGCTGGGAGAGGTCATGGGTTTGGAAGGTGCTGTCCAAGAAGCCTTGGTGAATTCCTGCTGTGCATCTTATAGATGGTACACACTGCTGCTACTGTGCGTCGGTGATGGAGGGAGTGAATGTTTGAGGAAGGGGTGCCAATCAAGGAGCTAACCAGGGGCCCTCGGGCACCCATAGGGAGGAGGACAAGCAGGTGGACACCCTGGGGCCATCCACAGAGGTGACTCCGGGATTCTCTGACCCATGCAAATCCCCTCTTCCTGTCACCCCATCATCTCCAGCTCCACAGGCCGAGGACGGTGCTCCTTCCCCACAGCAGCATATCCAAAGCAGGCCAGGGCCCTCCTGCTCTCGGCCCTCCAGAAGATGCCTGGAGGGCATGTTGGGGCAAGCACCCAGAGATAGCAGTAGGGTTAGGAAAGCTACAAAGATCTAGGAGCACAACAGTGGCACAGGCGTGCATAACATGTATATAATGTTCACAAATATGCATAGAATCACATCCATTTCACATCTCCTCTTCTGTATGCCTCCTTTTTATGATGAGCTGTGTTGCTGTCAATCAGGTGTGAGACCATTGTCCCTCCCCCGACTTTTCACACATGTTGCTATCATGGACCTCTCGTCAAAGCGGTGTGCTTCCATATCACCACTGCGTGTACCCCCTTCTCACACCATTCTCGACCTCAGTGATGCCTTGACCTGAACATTAAGTGTGCTTGTGGAACGAATCTAGTTCACATGCTTTGCAGGGACATGTCATGCTTATTCTTGGCTCTTTAAGATCGAGGCAGAGGTGTTCTCTTATCTCGTCTGCATTCTTGAAAGCTGAAGGTGTAGTGTGCAAGGAGAGACGTGTTCACACACGGAGAAGGGTCATATATTGTGCAACTGCATCTGCTCCCTGTCTCTCAGCAGGGTTTGTCATGCCATGGGCTGACACTCAGAGCTCGTGTGTGCTGCTGTCAGCCAACCGCGTTGTCCACTTTCAGAGTGTCCACCTACTAAGCTCACCAATAAGTTGGGGCCACCTCAGGGTGATGGAGCTCAGCCCCTCTCATCCATATTATTGCCCTGGCGCTTGAATGTCAAAGTTTTTGCGTCTCCCACCCATGTGGTTGGGTTTCTTGCGGGGACAAGGCTCTCGTCACAAACTTTGGATGCAGCGCGCTCTGTATCCCCGCGGCTGAACACTCGCCGAGGTCGCTGGTGTTAATTCCAAATGTTCACTTCGGGCAGGCAATAGAGGCTTTGAGCATGCTCCGGAAGTGCCCATGGTTGCTTTAGATAATATGAAGGGGAGCAATGGGATAGGAGCGAGAATGCACTGAAACCTAAGTGTGTTCTTTGTTAGTGATAACATGTGCCCTTGAGGGCATCATGGTGTGTGAGCATTTTGGACTTGGCAAGGACCAGGGCTAGCCATGAGGGCACAATGTCTGTGTTAAAGAGGAGGCATTTTAATGTCTGGCAGTAAAGCGTTTGATATCATCACTCTTAGGTGGTTCGCATCCATATTCAGCTGAGGTTGAATGCAGACCAGGATCCCGAACTGAGAGTGCAGGATGTCAGTGTGATTTGGAAGAATGCACCATAGACGACTGACTCATCTCTAAATGGATTCACAGCAGTGGAGCATCATTGGCTGTCTTGCCCCAAGTGTGAATTATCTGATACACAATCAATGTTCCACAGAGTATGTAGTTCCTTTGCTTCGGATGGATCTCCTTGAGGAGTCTTGTCACATTGAAAGCTTACAGCTATGAGGTCACTGATGATCAACTGACAACTTCTGGCTCTTGTAGGGTGACATTATGACTGGGATGCTGGAGACACACTAGAAGAGGCAACACCTTCTGACATCTGATGCAGGGACGCCCTCCTCCAGTTGGCACCTCATCTCAGCAAGGACACATGCTCCCGAGGCTTCATCACTCCTCAAAGGATCAGTACAGTGTGAGCCTGATGTGAAACTATTCACCGTCATTTTGTAATACCTGGGTGAAATGAGAGAAATAGCAATGCTGGTGTTCATGTTGGCCCATGATGGAGGGTACGTGTCCAAGAGGGTGCCCACTGCAACTGGCCATCCTCCTGGTGGAATCTCGGGGCCTCACATGCACACCTGCTTCATCAGGCCCGTGCTTTGGCCTATTCCCCTGCAGTGTCATCTTTCTCAAAACCATCGCTCTCACCCCCTTCGAGGTCCTCCCCATTGGAAGAAATGTGCAGCTCCTCCATCTCATCCTGGAGCTGGAGGACTTGACGTGTCCCCCCCCCTTTGTAATGCCAGGTTGTGCAGCGCACAGCAAGCCGCAATGATCCATGAGACCCTCTGGGGAGTGTAGTGGAGTGCTCTGCCAGAGCTGTCCAGACATCGGAATCGCACCTTTAGAATCCCTATGGTATGCCCCACCAATGCCTGGCTAGCACCATGAGCCTCATTGCACTTCTCTCTGCATGTGTTGGAGGCTGTTGTACAGATATCATCAGTCATGCCCTTTGTGGGTACCCTTCGTCACCAAGGAGCCAGCCCTGAATCCTGTTTGGTCCCTTGAAGATGCCTGGGATCTGCAATCTAGTCAAAATGCATGAGTCGTGGATGCTTCCTGGGTACCTGGTGCAAACCTACATCACCAGTTTCTTGTGGTAACAGAGCAGCTATACAGTGAGCAAGTGGTAGCTTTTCCTGTTGCTGTATTGGAGTGCCTGTTGTCAGGGAGCTTTCATAGCCACATGAGTGAGATCGATGGCACCCTGCATCTGTAGGAATCCAGCAATCTCAGCAAAGCCCAGTGCCCTGGCCTCCTGGCTTGCTTCTTCTCTGTTGAAGTTGACGTAATTGTGGGCCTTGGCAAAAAAAGGGCGTCGGTGACCTCATGAATGTACGTGGACACTTGAGAGATCCTGCAGAGCTCCCCAGTGGAACCCTGGAAGGAGCTACTGCTGTAGAAGTTCATTGCAGCCGTTACTTTCACAGCCGCTGGCAGTGGATGCCATTCCCAGTCCCCGTGGCGCCAATTCCTGGAGAACGTGGCACGTGTGACACACCAGATCCCTCGACATGTGGAGCCGTTGGCGACACTGCTTCTCGCTCATCTGCAGATAAGACATGGGAGTTCTGTGGACCCTGGGCCTTGCGAGCTGTCTACACACAGCATCTCTCTGAGTCTCGTCCTCTGCGTCCGGAGGAGGCCCTGCTGGCCTCCTTGGTCTTGAGCGCATCGCTCCTCCCTTCAGTGATCCTGGCGCATCCATCACATTCTTCTCCTTTTTCTCTCCTGCCTATAAGTGATGGAAGTGATAAACCCAGCTTCCTTTATCCTGATTGTCTCCTCTCTGCAGTATCAATGAGAAAGTGCCAAGAGTCAGCATTAGTCCGCAAAGGTTCTCGTTCTGTCAAGGACTTGTCGGTGAATGTGGGTTCCAGGGCTTTGTGCCCATGTCAAGAATACTTGTCCAGGAAATGAAGGCCAGTGCGGAGTGCGTAACAAGGTTCCATCCACCAACACCACCCACCCCCCGCAACATGACCGACTGCTATGACATTGCTTTGGCCAGGGGCTTGGATGTGCTGTTTTCAGCCCAGGAGTTGGGAGCCCCCTTCATTGCTGTCTAATCGTATACTCTTGCGAATAAACATGGAGGTAAATGCACATTCAGGAAATGAGGTTACTTGAGCAGCGGGCCTGTGTGATGTGAATCCTGGCGCTGATTCCTGTGGGTGCTGTGTGAGGTGAATCCTGGCACTGATTCCTGTGGGTGCTGTGTGAGGTGAATCCTGGCGCTGATTCCTGTGGGTGCTGTGTGATGTGAAGCCTGGCGCTGATTCCTGTGGGTGCTGTGTGAGGTGAATCCTGGCACTGATTCCTGTGGGTGCTGTGTGAGGTGAATCCTGGCACTGATTCCTGTGGGTGCTGTGTGATGTGAAGCTTGGCGCTGATTCCTGTGGGTGCTGTGTGATGTAAAGCCTGGCGCTGATTCCTGTGGGTGCTGTGTGATGTGAAACCTGGTGCTGATTCATGTGGGTGCTCAGTGATGTGAATCCTGGCGCTGATTCCTGTGGGTGCTGTGTGATGTTAAGCCTGGCGCTGATTCCTGTGGGTGCTGTGTGATGTTAAGCCTGGCGCTGATTCCTGTGGGTGTTGTGTGATGTGAATACTAGCGCTGATTCCTGTGGGTGCTGTGTGATGGGAAACCTGGTGCTGATTCCTGTGGGTGCTTTGTGATGTGAATCCTGGTGCTGATTCCTGTGGGTGCTGTGTTATGTGAATCCTGGCGCTAATTCCTGTGAGTGCTGTGTGATGTGATCCTCGGTGCTAATTCATGTGGGTGCTGTGCGATGTGAATCCTGGCACTGATTCTAGTGGGTGCTGTGTGATGTGAATCATGGCCCTGATTTCTGTGGGTGCTCTGTGATGTAAAGCCTGGCGCTGATTCCTGTGGGTGCTGTGTGATAGAAAGCCTGGTGCTGATTCCTGTGGGTGCTTTGTGATGTGAATCCTGGCACTGATTCCTGTTGGTGCTGTGTGCTGTGAATCGTGCCACTGATTCCTGTAGGTGCTGTGTGATGTGAAGCCTGGTGCTGATTACTGTAGGTGCTGTGCAATGTGAATCCTGGTGCTGATTCCTGTGGGTGCTGTGCAACGTGAATCCTGGCGCTGATTCCTGTGGGCGCTGTGCGATGTGAATTCTGGCACTGATTCTAGTGGGTGCTTTGTGATGTGAATCCTAGCGCTGATTCCTGTGGGTGCTGTGTGATGTTAAGCCTGGCGCTGATTCCTGTGGGTGTTGTGTGATGTGAATCCTGGCGCTGACTCCTGTGGGTGCTGTGTGATGTGAATCCTGGCACTGATTCCTGTGAGTGCTGTGTGATGTGAATCCTGGTACTGATCCAGTGGGTGCAGTGTGATGTGAATCCTGGCGCTGACTCCTGTGGGTGCTGTGCGATGTGAAGTCTGGTGCCGATTCCTGTGGGTGCTGTGTGATGTTTATCTTGACGCTGATTACTGTGGGTGCTGTGTGATGTGAAGCCTGGCGCTGACTCCTCAGGGTGCTGCGTGACGTTAAACCTGGCGCTAATTCCTGTGGGTGCTGTGCGATCTGAATCCCTGCACTGATTCCTGTGGGTGCTTTGTGATGTGAATCCTGGCGCTGATTCCTGTGGGTGCTGTGCGATGTGAATCCTGGCGTTGATTCCTGTGGGTGCTGTGTGATCTGAATCCTGGCGTTGATTCTAGTGGTTGCTGTGTGATGTGAATCCTGGCATCCTGGCACTGAATCTAGTGGGTGCTGTGCGATGTGAATCCTGGCACTGATTCCTGTGGGGGTTGTCTGAAGTGAATCATGGCGCTGATTCCTGTCGGTTCTGTGTGATGTGAATCGTGGCGCTGATTCCTGTGGGTGCTGTGTGATCTGAATCCTGGCGTTGATTCTAGTGGGTGCTGTGTGATGTGAATCCTGGCGCTGATTCCTGTGGGTGTTGTGTGATGTGAATACTGGCGCTGATTACTGTAGGTGCAGTGTGATGTGAATCCTGACGCTGATTCCTGTGGGTGCTGTGTGATCTGAATCCTGGCGTTGATTCTAGTGGGTGCTGTGTGATGTGAATCCTGGCGCTGATTCCTGTGGGTGCTGTGTGAGTTAATCCTGGCGCTGATTCCTGTGAGTGCTGTGTGAGGTTAATCCTGGCGCTGATTCCTGTGAGTGCTGTGTAATGTGAATCGTGGTGCTGATTCCTGTGGGTGCTGTGTGACGTGAATCCTGGTGCTGATTCCTGTGAGTGCTGTGTGATGTGAATCCTGGTGCTGATTCCTGTGGGTGCTTTTTGATGTGAATCCTGGCGCTGAATCCTGTGGGTGCTGTGTGATCTGAATCCTGGCGTTAATTCTGGTGGTTGCTGTGTGATGTGAATCCTGGCATCATGGCGCTGATTCTAGTGGGTGCTGTGTGAAGTGAATCCTGGCACTGATTCCTGTGGGGGATGTCTGAAGTGAATCATGGCGCTGATTCCTATGGGTTCTGTGTGATGTGAATCGTGGCGCTGATTCCTGTGGGTGCTGTGTGATCTGAATCCTGGCGTTGATTTTAGTGGGTGCTGTGCGATGTGAATCCTGGTGCTGACTCCTGTGGGTGCTGTGTGAGGTTAATCCTGGCGCTGATTCCTGTGAGTGCAGTGTGACGTGAATCCTGGCGCTGATTCCTGTGGGTGATTTGTGATCTGAATCCTGGCGCTGATTCCGGTGGGTGTTGTGTAAAGTGAATCCTGGCACTGATTCCTGTGTGTGCTGTGTGATGTTAATCCTGGTACTGATTCCTGTGATTACTGTGTGATGTGAATCCTGGCACTGATTCCTGTGGGTGCTGTGTGATGTGAATCCTGGCGCTGATTCCTGTGGGTGTTGTGTGATGTGAATACTGGCGCTGATTACTGTAGGTGCAGTGTGATGTGAATCCTGGCGCTGATTCCTGTGGGTGCTTTGTGATCTGAATCCTGGCGCAGATTCCTGTGGGTGTTGTGTGACGTGAATCCTGGCGCTGATTCCTGTGGGTGCTGTGTGATGTGAATACTGGCGCTGATTACTGTAGGTGCAGTGTGATGTGAATCCTGGCGCTGATTCCTGTGGGTGCTTTGTGATCTGAATCCTGGCGTTGATTCCTGTGGGTGTTGTGTGATGTGAATCCTGGCGCTGATTCCTGTGGGTGCTGTGTGATGTAAATCCTGGCGCTGATTCCTGTGGATGCATTGTAATGTGAATCCTGGCGCTGATTCTGTGGGTGCTGTGTGATGTGAATCATGGCGCTGATTCCTGTGGGTGCTATGTGATCTGAATCCGGGCGTTGATTCTAGTGGGTGCTGTGTGATGTGAATCCTGGCGCTGATTCCTGTGGGTGCAGTGTGATGTGAATCCTGGCGCTGATTCCTGTGGGTGCTGTGCGATGTGAATCCTGGCGCTGATTCCTGTGGGTGCTGTGTGAGGTTAATCCTGGCGCTGATTTCTGTGAGTGCTGTGTAATGTGAATCCTGGTGCTGATTCCTGTGGGTGCTGTGTGACGTGAATCCTGGCGCTGATTCCTGTGAGTGCTGTGTGATGTGAATCCTGGCACTGATTCCTGTGAGTGCTGTGTGATGTGAATCCTGGTGCTGATTCCTGTGGGTGCTGTGTGACCTGAATCCTGGCGCTGATTCCGGTTGTGGCTGTGTGATGTGAAGCCTGGCACTGATTCCTGTGGGTGCTGTGTGATCTGAATCCTGGCGCGGACATTGTTGGCGCTGAGTGATGTGAATCCTGGCGCAGACTTCTGAGCGTGCTGTGCGATATGAAGTCTGGTGCTGATTCCTGTGGGTGCTGTGCGATGTGAATCCTGGCGCTGATTCCTGTGAGTGCTGTGTGTTGTGAATCCGGGCGCTGATTCCTGTGGGTGCTGCGCGATGTGAAGCCTGGCGCTGATTCCTGTGGGTGCTGTGTGATGTGAAACCTAGTGCTGATTCCTGTGGGTGCTGTGCGATGTGAAGCCTGGCGCTGATTCCTGTGTGTGCTGTGTGATGTGAATCCTGGCGCTGATTCCTGTGGGTTCTGTGTGATGTGAAGCCTGGCGCTGATTCCTCTGAGTGCTGTGTGATTTGAATCCTGGCACTGATTCCTGTGGGTGCTGTGTGATGTGAAACCTAGTGCTGATTCCTGTGAGTGCTGTGGGATGTTAAGCCTGGCACTGATTCCTGAGAGTGCAGTGGAATGTGAATCCTGGCAATGATTCCGGTAGGTGCTTTGTGTTGTTAAGCATGGCGCTGATTCCTGTGGGTGCTGTGTGATGTGCATCCTGGCGCTGATTCCTGTGGGTGCTGTGTAATGTGAATCCTGGCGCTGATTCCTGTGGGTGCTGCGTGATGTGAATCCTGGCGCTGATTCTTGTGGGTACTGTGTGATGTGAATACTGGCGCTGATTCCTGTTGGTGCTGTGTGATGGGAGTCCTGGCGCTGATTCCTGTGTATCCACTGTGATGTGAATCCTGGCACTGATTCCTGTAGGTGCTGTGTGATGTGAAGCCTGGCGCTGATTCCTGTGAGTGCTGTGTGATGTGAAGCCTGGTGCTGATTCCTGTGGGTACTGTGTGATGTGAAGTCTGGTGCTGATTCCTGTGGGTAATGTGTGATGTCTATCCTGGCGCTGTTTCCTGTGGGTGCTGTGTGATGTGAATCCTGGCGCTGATTCCTGTGTGTCCTCTGTGACGTAAACCTGTCGCTGATTCCTGTGGGTGCTGTGTGATGTGAATCCTGGTGCTGATTCCTGTGTGTGCTGCATGATGTGAATCCTGGCAATGATTCCTGTGGGTGCTGTGTGATATGAATCCGGGCGCTGATTCCTGTGGGCGCTGTGTGATGTGAAGCCTGGCGCTGATTCCTCTGAGTGCTGTGTGATTTGAATCCTGGCACCGATTCCTGTGGGTGCTGTGTGATGTGAAACCTAGTGCTGATTCCTGTGAGTGGTGTGTGATTTTAAGCCTGGCACTGATTCCTGTGGGTGCTGTGTGATATGAATCCGGGCGCTGATTCCTGTAGGTGCTGTGTGTTGTTAAGCATGGCGCTGATTCCTTTGAGTGTTGCGTGATGTGAAGCCTGGCACTGATTCCTGTGGGTGCTGTGTGATGTGAATCCTGGCGCTGATTCCTGTGGGTGCTGTGTGATGTGAAGCCTGGCGCTGATTCCTGTGGGTGCTGTGTGATGTGAATCCTGGCGCTGATTCCTTTGGGTGCTGTGCGATGTGAATCCTGGCACTGATTCCTGTGGGTGCTGTGCTATGTGAATCCTGGCACTGATTCCTGTGGGTGCTGTGTGATGTGAATCCTGGTGATGATTCCTGTGGGTGCTGTGCGATGTGAAACCTGGCACTGATTCCTGTCGGTTCTGTGTGATGTGAATCCAGGCACTGATTCCTTTGGGTACTGTGTGCTGTGAATCCTGGCGCTGATTCCTGTTGGTGCAGTGTGATGGGAATCCTGACGCTGATTCCTGTGTATCCACTGTGATGTGAATCCTGGCGCTGATTCCTGTGGGTGCTGTGTGATGTGAATCCTGGCGCTGATTCCTTTGGGTGCTGTGCGATGTGAATCCTGGCACTGATTCCTGTGGGTGCTGTGCTATGTGAATCCTGGCACTGATTCCTGTGGGTGCTGTGTGATGTGAATCCTGGTGATGATTCCTGTGGGTACTGTGTGATGTGAATCCTGGCACTGATTCCTGTCGGTTCTGTGTGATGTGAATCCAGGCACTGATTCCTTTGGGTACTGTGTGCTGTGAATCCTGGCGCTGATTCCTGTTGGTGCAGTGTGATGGGAATCCTGACGCTGATTCCTGTGTATCCACTGTGATGTGAATCCTGGCACTGATTCCTGTGGGTGCTGTGTGATGTGAAGCCTGGCGCTGATTCCTGTGGGTGCTGTGTGATTTGAATCCTGGCACCGATTCCTGTGGGTGCTGTGTGATGTGAATCCTGGCGCTGATTCCTGTCGGTGCTGTGTGATTTGAATCCAGGCGCTGATTCCTTTGGGTACTGTGTAATTTGAATCCAGGTGCTGATTCCTGTGGGTGCTGTGCGATGTGAATTCTGGCACTGATTCCTGTGGGTACTGTGTGATGTCTATCCTGGTGCTGATTACTGTGGGTGCTGTGTGATGTGAATCCTGGCGCTGATTCCTGTCGGTGCTGTGTGATTTGAATCCAGGCGCTGATTCCTTTGGGTACTGTGTAATGTGAATCCAGGTGCTGATTCCTGTGGGTGCTGTGCGATGTGAATTCTGGCACTGATTCCTGTGGGTACTGTGTGATGTCTATCCTGGCGCTGATTCCTGTGGGTGCTGTGTGATGTGAATCCTGGCGCAGATTCCTGTGTGTGCTGTGTGATGTGAATCCTGGCACTGATTCCTGTGGGTGCTGTGTGAAATGAATCCTGGCGCTGATTCCTGTGGGTGCTGTGTGATGTGAAGCCTGGCGCTGATTCCTCTGAGTGCTGTGTGATTTGAATCTTGGCACCGATTCCTGTGGGTGCTGTGCGATGTGAAACCTAGTGCTGATTCCTGTGAGTGCTGTGTGATGTTAAGCCTGGCACTGATTCCTGTGAGTGCTGTAGGATGTGAATCCTGGCACTGATTCCTGTGGGTGCTGCGCGATGTGAATCCTGGCGCTGATTTCTGTGTGTGCTGTGTGATGTGAATCCTGGCACTGATTCCTGTGGGTGCTGTGTGATGTGAAACCTAGTGCTGATTCCTGTGAGTGCTGTGGGATGTTAAGCCTGGCACTGATTCCTGAGAGTGCAGTGGAATGTGAATCCTGGCAATGATTCCTGTAGGTGCTTTGTGTTGTTAAGCATGGCGCTGATTCCTGTGGGTGCTTTGTGATGTGCATCCTGGCGCTGATTCCTGTGGGTGCTGTGTAATGTGAATCCTGGCGCTGATTCCTGTGGGTGCTGCGCGATGTGAATCCTGGCGCTGATTCTTGTGGGTACTGTGTGATGTGAATACTGGCGCTGATTCCTGTTGGTGCTGTGTGATGGGAATCCTGGCGCTGATTCCTGTGTATCCACTGTGATGTGAATCCTGGCACTGATTCCTGTAGGTGCTGTGTGATGTGAAGCCTGGCGCTGATTCCTGTGGGTGCTGTGTGATGTGAAGCCTGGTGCTGATTCCTGTGGGTACTGTGTGATGTGAAGTCTGGTGCTGATTCCTGTGGGTAATGTGTGATGTCTATCCTGGCGCTGTTTCCTGTGGGTGCTGTGTGATGTGAATCCTGGCGCTGATTCCTGTGTGTCCTCTGTGATGTAAACCTGTCGCTGATTCCTGTGGGTGCTGTGTGATGTGAATCCTGGTGCTGATTCCTGTGTGTGCTGTATGATGTAAATCCTGGCGCTGATTTCTGTGGGCGCTGTGTGATGTGAAGCCTGGCGCTGATTCCTCTGAGTGCTGTGTGATTTTAATCCTGGCACCGATTCCTGTGCGTGCTGTGTGATGTGAAACCTAGTGTTGATTCCTGTGAGTGGTGTGTGATGTTAAGCCTGGCACTGATTCCTGTGGGTGCTGTGTGATATTAATCCTGGCGCTGATTCCTGTAGGTGCTGTGTGATGTGAAGCCTGGCGCTGATTCCTGTGGGTGCTGTGTGATGTGAATCCTGGCGCTGATTCCTTTGGGTGCAGTGCGATGTGAATCCTGGCACTGATTCCTGTGGGTGCTGTGTGATGTGAAGCCTCGTGCTGATTCCTGTGGGTACTGTGTGATTTGAATCCTGGCACCGATTCCGGTGGGTGCTGTGTGATGTGAAACCTGGCGCTGATTCCTGTGGGTGTTGTGTGATGTGAATCCTGGCGCTGATTCCTGTGGGTGTTGTGTGATGTGAATCCTGGCGCTGATTCCTGTGGGTGCTGTGTGATCTGAATCCTCGCGCTGATTCCTGTGTGTGCTGTGTGATCTGAATCCTGGCGCGGACATTGTTGGCGCTGAGTGATGTGAATCCTGGCACAGACTTCTGAGCGTGCTGTGAGATATGAAGTCTGGTGCTGATTCCTGTGGGTAATGTGTGATGTCTATCCTGGCGCTGTTTCCTGTGGTTGCTGTGTGATGTGAATCCTGGCGCTGATTCCTGTGTGTCCTCTGTGATGTAAACCTGTCGCTGATTCCTGTGAGAGCTGTGTGATGTGAATCCTGGTGCTGATTCCTGTGTGTGCTGTATGATGTGAATCCTGGCACTGATTCCTGTGGGTGCTGTGTGATATGAATCCTGGCGCTGATTCCTGTGGGTTCTGTGTGATGTGAAGCCTGGCGCTGATTCCTCTGAGTGCTGTGTGATTTGAATCCTGGCACTGATTCCTGTGGGTGCTGTGTGATGTGAAACCTAGTGCTGATTCCTGTGGGTGCTGTGCGATGTGAATCCTGGCGCTGATTCCTGTGTGTGCTGTGTGATGTGAATCCTGGCACTGATTCCTGTGAGTGCTGTGTGATATTAATCCTGGCACTGATTCCTGTGGGTTCTGTGTGATGTGAAGCCTGGCGCTGATTCCTCTGAGTGCTGTGTGATTTGAATCCTGGCACTGATTCCTGTGGGTGCTGTGTGATCTGAAACCTAGTGTTGATTCCTGTGAGTGCTGTGGGATGTTAAGCCTGGCACTGATTCCTGAGAGTGCAGTGGAATGTGAATCCTGGCACTGATTCCTGTAGGTGCTTTGTGTTGTTAAGCATGGCGCTGATTCCTGTGGGTGCTGTGTGATGTGCATCCTGGCGCTGATTCCTGTGGGTGCTGTGTAATGTGAATCCTGGCGCTGATTCCTGTGGGTGCTGTGCGATGTGAATCCTGGCGCTGATTCCTGTTGGTGCTGGGTGATGGGAATCCTGGCGCTGATTCCTGTGTATCCACTGTGATGTGAATCCTGGCACTGATTCCTGTAGGTGCTGTGTGACGTGAAGCCTGGCGCTGATTCCTGTGGGTGCTGTGTGATGTGAAGCCTGGTGCTGATTCCTGTGGGTGCTGTGTGATATGAATCCGGGCGCTGATTCCTGTGGGCGCTGTGTGATGTGAAGCCTGGCGCTGATTCCTCTGAGTGCTGTGTGATTTGAATCCTGGCACCGATTCCTGTGGGTGCTGTGTGATGTGAAACCTAGTGCTGATTCCTGTGAGTGGTGTGTGATGTTAAGCCTGGCACTGATTCCTGTGGGTGCTGTGTGATATGAATCCGGGCGCTGATTCCTGTAGGTGCTGTGTGTTGTTAAGCATGGCGCTGATTCCTTTGAGTGTTGCGTGATGTGAAGCCTGGCACTGATTCCTGTGGGTGCTGTGTGATGTGAATCCTGGCGCTGATTCCTGTGGGTGCTGTGTGATGTGAAGCCTGGCGCTGATTCCTGTGGGTGCTGTGTGATGTGAATCCTGGCGCTGATTCCTTTGGGTGCTGTGCGATGTGAATCCTGGCACTGATTCCTGTGGGTGCTGTGTGATGTGAATCCTGGCGATGATTCCTGTGGGTGCTGTGCGATGTGAAACCTGGCGCTGATTCCTGTGGGTACTGTGTGACGTGAATCCTGGCACTGATTCCTGTCAGTTCTGTGTGATGTGAATCCAGGCACTGATTCCTTTGGGTACTGTGTGCTGTGAATCCTGGCGCTGATTCCTGTTGGTGCAGTGTGATGGGAATCCTGACGCTGATTCCTGTGTATCCACTATGATGTGAATCCTGGCACTGATTCCTGTGGGTGCTGTGTGATGTGAATCCTGGCGCTGATTCCTGTGGGTACTGTGTGATTTGAATCCTGGCACCGATTCCTGTGGGTGCTGTGTGATGTGAATCCTGGCGCTGATTCCTGTGGGTGCTGTGTGATGTGAATCCTGGCACTGATTCCTGTGGGTGCTGTGTGATGTGAATCCAGGTGCTGCTTCCTGTGGGTGCTGTGCGATGTGAATCATTGCGCTGATTCCTGTGTGTGCTGTGTGATGTGAATCCTGGCACTGATTCCTGTGGGTGCTGTGTGATATTAATCCTGGCACTGATTCCTGTGGGTTCTGTGTGATGTGAAGCCTGGCGCTGATTCCTCTGAGTGCTGTGTGATTTGAATCCTGGCACTGATTCCTGTGGGTGCTGTGTGATGTGAAACCTAGTGCTGATTCCTGTGAGTGCTGTGTGATGTGAATCCTGGCGCTGATTCCTGTGGGTACTGTGTGATTTGAATTCTGGCGCTGATTCCTGTGGGTGCTGTGTGATGTGAAACCTAGTGCTGATTCCTGTGAGTGGTGTGTGATGTTAAGCCTGGCACTGATTCCTGTGGGTGCTGTGTGATATGAATCCGGGCGCTGATTCCTGTGGGTGCTGTGTGTTGTTAAGCATGGCGCTGATTCCTTTGAGTGTTGCGTGATGTGAAGCCTGGCACTGATTCCTGTGGGTGCTGTGTGATGTGAATCCTGGCGCTGATTCCTGTGGGTGCTGTGTGATGTGAAGCCTGGCGCTGATTCCTGTGGGTGCTGTGTGATGTGAATCCTGGCGCTGATTCCTTTGGGTGCTGTGCGATGTGAATCCTGGCACTGATTCCTGTGGGTGCTGTGTGATGTGAATCCTGGCGATGATTCCTGTGGGTGCTGTGCGATGTGAAACCTGGCGCTGATTCCTGTGGGTACTGTGTGACGTGAATCCTGGCACTGATTCCTGTCAGTTCTGTGTGATGTGAATCCAGGCACTGATTCCTTTGGGTACTGTGTGCTGTGAATCCTGGCGCTGATTCCTGTTGGTGCAGTGTGATGGGAATCCTGACGCTGATTCCTGTGTATCAACTATGATGTGAATCCTGGCACTGATTCCTGTGGGTGCTGTGTGATGTGAAGCCTGGCGCTGATTCCTGTGGATGCTGTGTGATTTGAATCCTGGCACCGATTCCTGTGGGTGCTGTGTGATGTGAATCCTGGCGCTGATTCCTGTCGGTGCTGTGTGATTTGAATCCTGGCACTGATTCCTGTGGGTGCTGTGTGATGTGAAACCTAGTGCTGCTTCCTGTGGGTGCTGTGCGATGTGAATCATTGCGCTGATTCCTGTGTGTGCTGTGTGATGTGAATCCTGGCACTGATTCCTGTGGGTGCTGTGTGATATTAATCCTGGCACTGATTCCTGTGGGTTCTGTGTGATGTGAAGCCTGGCGCTGATTCCTCTGAGTGCTGTGTGATTTGAATCCTGGCACTGATTCCTGTGGGTGCTGTGTGATGTGAAACCTAGTGCTGATTCCTGTGAGTGCTGTGTGATGTGAATCCTGGCGCTGATTCCTGTGGGTACTGTGTGATTTGAATTCTGGCGCTGATTCCTGTGGGTGCTGTGTGATGTGAATCCTGGCGCTGATTCCTGTGGGTGTTGTGTGATGTGAATCCTGGCGCTGGTACCTGTTGGTGCTGTGCGATGTGAATCCTGGCGCTGATTTTTGTGGGTACTGTGTGATCTGAATCCAGGCGCTGATTCCTTTGGGTACTGTGTAATGTGAATCCAGGCGCTGATTCCTGTGGGTACTGTGTCATGTGAACCCTGGCGCTGATTTCTGTTGGTGCTGTCTGATGTGAATCCTGGCGCTGATTCCAATGGGTGCTGTGTGATGTGAAGCCTGGCGCTGATTCCTGTGGGTGCTGTGTCACATTAAGCCTGGCGCTGATTCCTGTAGGTGCTGTGTGATGTGAAGCCTGGCGCTGATTCCTTGGGTGCTGTGTGATCTGAAACCTGGCGCTGATTACTGTAGGTGCAGTGTGATGTGAATCCTGGCGATGATTCCTGTGGGTGCTTTGTGATGTGAATCCTGACGTGGATTCCTGTGGTTGCTGTGTGATGTAAAGCCTGGCATGATTCCTGAGGGTACTGTGTGATGTGAATCCTGTAGCTGATTCCTGTGGGTGCTGTGCATTGTACAGCCTGGCAATGATTCCTGTGTTTGCTGTGTGATGTAAAGCCTGGCACTGATTCCTGAGGGTCGTGTGTGATTTGAGGCCTGGTGCTGAATCCATTGGGTGCAGTGTGATGTAAAGCCTGGAGCTGATTCTGGTGGGTATATTGTGATGTGAATCCTGGCACTGATTCCTGTGGGTGCTGTGTGATGTGAATCCTGGCGCTGAATACTGTGTGCTATGTGATGTAAAGCCTGGCGCTGATTCCTGTGGGTGGTGTGTGATCTGAAGCATGACGCTGATTCCTGTGGGTGCTGTGTGATGTGAAGACTGGCGCTGATTCCTGTGGTTGTTGTGTGATGTGAAGGCTGGCAATGATTCCTGTGGATGCTGTGTGATGTGAATCCTGATGCTGATTCCTGTGGGTGGTGTGTGATGTGATGCCTGGCACTGATTCCTGGGGGTGCTGTGTGATGTGAATCCTGGCGCTGATTCCTGTGGGTGCTCTGTGATGTGAAGCCTGGCGCTGATTCCTGTGGGTGCTGTGTGATTTAAACCTTGCGCTGATTCCTGTGGGGATTGTGAGATGTGAATCCTGGTGCTTATTCCTTTGGGTGCTGTGTGATGTGAATCCAAGCGCTGATTCCTGTGGGTACTGTTTGATGTGAATCCTAGCGCTGATTCCTGTGGGTGCTGTGTGATGTGAAGCCTGGCGCTGATTCCTGTGAGTGCTGTGTGATGTGAACCCAGGCGCTGATTCCTGTGCCTACTGTGTGATGTGAATCCTGGCGCTGATTCCTTTGGGTGCTGTGTGATGTGAATCCTGGCGCTGATTCCTTTGGGTACTGTGTGATGTGAATCCAAGTGCTGATTCCTGTGGGTACTGTGTGATGTGAATCCTAGCGCTGATTCCTGTGGGTATTGTGTGATGTGAATCCTGGCACTAATTCCTGTGGGTTCTGTGTGATGTGAATCCAGGCGCTGTTCCGTTGGGTACTGTGTGCTGTGAATCCTGGCGCTGATTCCTGTTGGTGCAGTGTAATGGGAATCCTGCCGCTGATTCCTGTGTATCCACTGTGATGTGAATCCTGGCACCGATTCCTGTGGGTGCTGTGTGATGTGAATCCAGGCGCTGATTCCTGTGGGTGCTGTGTGATCTGAATCCAGGCGCTGATTCCTTTGGGTGCTGTGTGATGTGAATCCTGGCACTGATTCCTGTGGGTGCTGTGTGATGTGAATCCAGGCGCTGATTCCTGTGGGTGCTGTGTGATCTGAATCCAGGCGCTGATTCCTTTGGGTACTGTGTGATGTGAATCCAGGCGCTGATTCTTGTGGGTGCTGTGTGATGTGAATCAAGGCACTTATTCCTGTAGTTGCTGTGTGATGTGAAGCCTGGCGCTGATTCCTTTAGGTGCTGTGTGATGTGAAGCCTGGCGCTGATTCCTGTGGGTGCTGTGTGATGTGAATTCTGGCGCTGATTACTGTGGGTGCTGTGTGATCTGAAGCCTGGCGCTGATTCCTGTGGGTGCTGTGTCACATTAAGCCTGGCGCTGATTCCTGTAGGTGCTGTGTGATGTGAAGCCTGGCGCTGATTCCTTGGGTGCTGTGTGATCTGAAACCTGGCGCTGATTACTGTAGGTGCAGTGTGATGTGAATCCTGGCGATGATTC
This sequence comes from Carcharodon carcharias, assembly GCF_017639515.1. Taxonomy (NCBI): domain Eukaryota; kingdom Metazoa; phylum Chordata; class Chondrichthyes; order Lamniformes; family Lamnidae; genus Carcharodon; species Carcharodon carcharias. The sequence continues at coordinate 180,337,326 of NC_054473.1, forward strand.
CTGTGGGTGCTTTGTGATGTGAATCCTGACGCGGATTCCTGTGGTTGCTGTGTGATGTAAAGCCTGGCACTGATTCCTGAGGGTACTGTGTGATGTGAATCCTGTAGCTGATTCCTGTGGGTGCTGTGCATTGTACAGCCTGGCAATGATTCCTGTGTTTGCTGTGTGATGTAAAGCCTGGCACTGATTCCTGAGGGTCGTGTGTGATTTGAGGCCTGGTGCTGAATCCATTGGGTGCAGTGTGATGTAAAGCCTGGAGCTGATTCTGGTGGGTATATTGTGATGTGAATCCTGGCACTGATTCCTGTGGGTGCTGTGTGATGTGAATCCTGGCGCTGAATACTGTGTGCTATGTGATGTAAAGCCTGGCGCTGATTCCTGTGGGTGGTGTGTGATCTGAAGCATGACGCTGATTCCTGTGGGTGCTGTGTGATGTGAAGACTGGCGCTGATTCCTGTGGTTGTTGTGTGATATGAAGGCTGGCAATGATTCCTGTGGATGCTGTGTGATGTGAATCCTGATGCTGATTCCTGTGGGTGGTGTGTGATGTGATGCCTGGCACTAATTCCTGGGGGTGCTGTGTGATGTGAATCCTGGCGCTGATTCCTGTGGGTGCTCTGTGATGTGAAGCCTGGCGCTGATTCCTGTGGGTGCTGTGTGATTTAAACCTTGCGCTGATTCCTGTGGGGATTGTGAGATGTGAATCCTGGCGCTGATTCCTTTGGGTGCTGTGTGATGTGAATCTAAGCGCTGATTTCTGTGGGTACTGTTTGATGTGAATCCTAGCGCTGATTCCTGTGGGTGCTGTGTGATGTGAAGCCTGGCGCTGATTCCTGTGGGTGCTGTGTGATGTGAACCCAGGCGCTGATTCCTGTGCCTACTGTGTGATGTGAATCCTGGCGCTGATTCCTTTGGGTGCTGTGTGATGTGAATCCTGGCGCTGATTCCTTTGGGTACTGTGTGATGTGAATCCAAGTGCTGATTCCTGTGGGTACTGTGTGATGTGAATCCTAGCGCTGATTCCTGTGGGTATTGTGTGATGTGAATCCTGGCACTGATTCCTGTGGGTTCTATGTGATGTGAATCCAGGCGCTGTTCCTTTGGGTACTGTGTGCTGTGAATCCTGGCGCTGATTCCTGTTGGTGCAGTGTAATGGGAATCCTGCCGCTGATTCCTGTGTATCCACTGTGATGTGAATCCTGGCACCGATTCCTGTGGGTGCTGTGTGATGTGAATCCAGGCGCTGATTCCTGTGGGTGCTGCGTGATCTGAATCCAGGCGCTGATTCCTTTGGGTGCTGTGTGATGTGAATCCTGGCACTGATTCCTGTGGATGCTGTGTGATGTGAATCCAGGCGCTGATTCCTGTGGGTGCTGTGTGATCTGAATCCAGGCGCTGATTCCTTTGGGTACTGTGTGATGTGAATCCAGGCGCTGATTCTTGTGGGTGCTGTGTGATGTGAATCAAGGCACTTATTCCTGTAGTTGCTGTGTGATGTGAAGCCTGGCGCTGATTCCTTTAGGTGTTGTGTGATGTGAAGCCTGGCGCTGATTCCTGTGGGTGCTGTGTGATGTGAATTCTGGCGCTGATTACTGTGGGTGCTGTGTGATCTGAAGCCTGGCACTGATTCCTGTAGTGCTGTCTGATGTGAATCCTGGCGCTGATTCTAATCGGTGCTGTGTGATGTGAAGCCTGGCGCTTATTCCTGTGGGTGCTGTGTCACATTAAGCCTGGCGCTGATTCCTGTAGGTGCTGTGTGATGTGAAGCCTGGCGCTGATTCCTTGGGTGCTGTGTGATCTGAAACCTGGCGCTGATTACTGTAGGTGCAGTGTGATGTGAATCCTGGCAATGATTCCTGTGGGTGCTTTGTGATGTGAATCCTGACGTGGATTCCTGTGGTTGCTGTGTGATGTAAAGCCTGGCACTGATTCCTGAGGGTACTGTGTGATGTGAATCCTGTAGCTGATTCCTGTGGGTGCTGTGCATTGTACAGCCTGGCAATGATTCCTGTGTTTGCTGTGTGATGTAAAGCCTGGCACTGATTCCTGAGGGTCGTGTGTGATTTGAGGCCTGGTGCTGAATCCATTGGGTGCAGTGTGATGTAAAGCCTGGAGCTGATTCTGGTGGGTATATTGTGATGTGAATCCTGGCACTGATTCCTGTGGGTGCTGTGTGATGTGAATCCTGGCGCTGAATACTGTGTGCTTTGTGATGTAAAGCCTGGCGCTGATTCCTGTGGGTGGTGTGTGATCTGAAGCATGACGCTGATTCCTGTGGGTGCTGTGTGATGTGAAGACTGGCGCTGATTCCTGTGGTTGTTGTGTGATGTGAAGGCTGGCAATGATTCCTGTGGATGCTGTGTGATGTGAATCCTGATGCTGATTCCTGTGGGTGGTGTGTGATGTGAATCCAAGCGCTGATTCCTGTGGGTACTGTTTGATGTGAATCCTAGCGCTGATTCCTGTGGGTGCTGTGTGATGTGAAGCCTGGCGCTGATTCCTGTGAGTGCTGTGTGATGTGAACCCAGGCGCTGATTCCTGTGCGTACTGTGTGATATTAAGCTTGGCGCTGATTCCTGTGGGTGCTGTAAGATGTGAAGCCTGGCACTGATTCTTGTGGGTGCTGTATGATGTGAAGCCTGGCACTGATTCCTGTGGGTGCTGTGTGATGTGAATCCTGGCGCTGATTCCTGTGGGTGGTGTGTGATGTGAAGCATGGCGCTGATTCTTGTGGGTGCTCTGTGATGTGAATCCTGGCGCTGATTCCTTTGGGTGCTGTGTGATATTAAGCCTGGCGCTGATTCCTGTGCGTGCTGTGCGATGTGAAGCCTGGCACTGATTCCTGTAGGTGCTCTGTGATGTGAATCCTGACGCTAATTCCTGTGGGTGCTCTGTGATATGAATCCTTGCGTGGATTCCTGTGGGTGCTCTGTGATGTGAAGCCTGGAGCTGATTCCGGTGGGTACAGTGTGATGTGAATCCTGGCACTGATTCCTAAGGATGGTGTGTGATGTGAATCCTGGCGCTGATTCCTGTGGGTACTGTGTGATGTGAATCTTGGCACTGATTCCTGTGTGCTATGTGATGTAAAACCTGCCACTGATTCCTGTGGGTACTGTGTGATGTAAAGCGTGGCGCTGATTCTTTTGGGTGCTGTGTCATGTCTATCCTGGTGATGATTCCTATGGGTGCTCTGTGATGTGAGTCCTGGCGCTGATTCCTGTGTGTGCTGTGTGATGTGAATCCTGGCACTGATTCCTGTGGTTGCTGTGTGATATGAATCCTGGCGCTGATTCCTGTGGGAGCTGTGTGATATGAATCCTGGCGCTCATTCCTGTGGGTGCTGTGTGATATGAATCCTGGCGCTGATTCCTGTGGGTGCTCTGTGATGTGAAGCCTGGCGCTGATTCCTGTGGGTAGTGTGTGATGTGTATCCTGGCGCTGATTCCTGTTGTTGCTGTGCAATGTGAATTCTGGCACTGATTCCTGTAGGTGCTGTGTGATGGGAAGTCTGGTGCTGATTCCTGTGGGTACTGTGTGATGTCTATCCTGGCGCTGATTCCTGTGGGTGCTGTGAGATGTGAATCCTGGCACTGATTCCTGGGTCTCCTCTGTGATGTAAACCTGGCGCTGAATCCTGTGGGTGCTGTGTGATGTAAACCTTGCGCTGATTCCTGTGGGGACTGTGTGATGTGAATCCTGGCGGTGATTCCTGTGGGTGCTGTGTGATATGAAGCCTGGCACTGATTCCTGTGGGTGCTCTGTGATGTGAATCCTGGCGCAAATTCCTGTGGGTACTGTGTGATGTGAATCCTGGCGCTGATTCCTTTGGGTACTGTGTGATGTGAATCCAAGCGCTGATTCCTTTGGGTACTGTGTGATGTGAATCCTGGCACTGATTCCTGAGGGTACTGTGTGATGTGAATCCTGTAGCTGATTCCTGTGGGTGCTGTGCATTGTACAGCCTGGCAATGATTCCTGTGTTTGCTGTGTGATGTAAAGCCTGGCACTGATTCCTGAGGGTCGTGTGTGATTTGAGGCCTGGTGCTGAATCCATTGGGTGCAGTGTGATGTAAAGCCTGGAGCTGATTCTGGTGGGTATATTGTGATGTGAATCCTGGCACTGATTCCTGTGGGTGCTGTGTGATGTGAATCCTGGCGCTGAATACTGTGTGCTATGTGATGTAAAGCCTGGCGCTGATTCCTGTGGGTGGTGTGTGATCTGAAGCATGACGCTGATTCCTGTGGGTGCTGTGTGATGTGAAGACTGGCGCTGATTCCTGTGGTTGCTGTGTGATGTGAAGGCTGGCAATGATTCCTGTGGATGCTGTGTGATGTGAATCCTGATGCTGATTCCTGTGGGTGGTGTGTGATGTGAATCCAAGCGCTGATTCCTGTGGGTACTGTTTGATGTGAATCCTAGCGCTGATTCCTGTGGGTGCTGTGTGATGTGAAGCCTGGCGCTGATTCCTGTGAGTGCTGTGTGATGTGAACCCAGGCGCTGATTCCTGTGCGTACTGTGTGATATTAAGCTTGGCGCTGATTCCTGTGGGTGCTGTAAGATGTGAAGCCTGGCACTGATTCTTGTGGGTGCTGTATGATGTGAAGCCTGGCACTGATTCCTGTGGGTGCTGTGTGATGTGAATCCTGACGCTAATTCCTGTGGGTGCTCTGTGATGTGAATCCTTGCGCGGATTCCTGTGGGTGCTCTGTGATGTGAAGCCTGGAGCTGATTCCGGTGGGTACAGTGTGATGTGAATCCTGGCACTGATTCCTAAGGATGGTGTGTGATGTGAATCCTGGCGCTGATTCCTGTGGGTACTGTGTGATGTGAATCTTGGCACTGATTCCTGTGTGCTATGTGATGTAAAACCTGCCACTGATTCCTGTGGGTACTGTGTGATGTAAAGCGTGGCGCTGATTCTTTTGGGTGCTGTGTCATGTCTATCCTGGTGATGATTCCTATGGGTGCTCTGTGATGTGAGTCCTGGCGCTGATTCCTAAGGGTTGTGTGTCATGTCTATCCTGCCGCTGATTCCTGTGGGTGCTGTGTGATGTGAATCCTGGCGCTGATTCCTGTGTGTGCTGTGTGATGTGAATCCTGGCACTGATTCCTGTGGTTGCTGTGTGATATGAATCCTGGTGCTGATTCCTGTGGGAGCTGTGTGATATGAATCCTGGCGCTCATTCCTGTGGGTGCTGTGTGATATGAATCCTGGCGCTGATTCCTGTGGGTGCTCTGTGATGTGAAGCCTGGCGCTGATTCCTGTGGGTACTGTGTGATGTGTATCCTGGCGCTGATTCCTGTTGTTGCTGTGCAATGTGAATTCTGGCACTGATTCCTGTAGGTGCTGTGTGATGGGAAGTCTGGTGCTGATTCCTGTGGGTACTGTGTGATGTCTATCCTGGCGCTGATTCCTGTGGGTGCTGTGTGATGTGAATCCTGGCACTGATTCCTGTGTGTCCTCTGTGATGTAAACCTGGCGCTGATTCCTGTGGGTGCTGTGTGATGTAAACCTTGCGCTGATTCCTGTGGGGACTGTGTGATGTGAATCCTGGAGTTGATTCCTGTGGGTGCTGTGTGATGTGAATCATGGCACTGATTCCTGTGGGTGCTCTGTGATGTGAATCCTGGCACTGATTCCTGTGGGTGCTGTGTGATGTGAATCCTGGCGCTGATTCCTTTGGGTACTGTGTGATGTGAATCCTGGCGCTGATTCCTTTGGGTACTGTGTGATGTGAATCCTGGCACTGATTCCTGAGGGTACTGTGTGATGTGAATCCTGTAGCTGATTCCTGTGGGTGCTGTGCATTGTACAGCCTGGCAATGATTCCTGTGTTTGCTGTGTGATGTAAAGCCTGGCACTGATTCCTGAGGGTCGTGTGTGATTTGAGGCCTGGTGCTGAATCCATTGGGTGCAGTGTGATGTAAAGCCTGGAGCTGATTCTGGTGGGTATATTGTGATGTGAATCCTGGCACTGATTCCTGTGGGTGCTGTGTGATGTGAATCCTGGCGCTGAATACTGTGTGCTATGTGATGTAAAGCCTGGCGCTGATTCCTGTGGGTGGTGTGTGATCTGAAGCATGACGCTGATTCCTGTGGGTGCTGTGTGATGTGAAGACTGGCGCTGATTCCTGTGGTTGTTGTGTGATGTGAAGGCTGGCAATGATTCCTGTGGATGCTGTGTGATGTGAATCCTGATGCTGATTCCTGTGGGTGGTGTGTGATGTGATGCCTGGCACTGATTCCTGGGGGTGCTGTGTGATGTGAATCCTGGCGCTGATTCCTGTGGGTGCTCTGTGATGTGAAGCCTGGCGCTGATTCCTGTGGGTGCTGTGTGATTTAAACCTTGCGCTGATTCCTGTGGGGATTGTGAGATGTGAATCCTGGCGCTGATTCCTTTGGGTGCTGTGTGATGTGAATCCAGGCGCTGATTCCTGTGGGTACTGTTTGATGTGAATCCTGGCGCTGATTCCTGTGGGTGCTGTGTGATGTGAAGCCTGGCGATGATTCCTGTGGGTGCTGTGTGATGTAAAGCGTGGTGCTGATTCTTTTGGGTGGTGTGTGATGTGAAGCCAGGCACTGATTCCTGTGGGTGCTGTGTGATGTGAGTCCTGGCGCTGATTCCTGTGGGTAGTGTGTGATGTGTATCCTGGCGCTGATTCCTATGGGTGCTCTGTGATGTGAGTCCTGGCGCTGATTCCTCTGGGTAGTGTGTCATGTCTATCCTGGCGCTGATTCCTGTGGGTGCTGTGTGATGTGAATCCTGGCGCTGATTCCTGTGTGTGCTGTGTGATGTGAATCCTGGCACTGATTCCTGTGGTTGCTGTGTGATATGAATCCTGGCGCTGATTCCTGTGGGTGCTGTGTGATATGAATCCTGGCGCTGATTCCTGTGGGTGCTGTGTGATTTGAAGCCTGGCACCGATTCCTGTGGGTGCTGTGTGATGTGAAACCTAGTGCTGATTCCTATGAGTGCTGTGTGATGTTAAGCCTGGCACTGATTCCTGTGAGTGCTGTGGGATGTGAATCATGACACTGATTCCTGTAGGTGCTGTGTGTTGTTAAGCATGGCGCTGATTATTTTGAGTGTTGCGTGATGTGAAGCCTGGCGCTAATTTCTGTGGGTGTTGTGTGATGTGAATCCTGGCGCTGATTCCTGTGGGTGCTGTGCGATCTAAATCCTGGCGCTGATTCCTTTGGGTACTGTTTGATGTGAATCCTGGCACTGATTCCTGTGGGTTCTGTGTGATGTGAATCCTGGCGCTCATTCCTTTGGGTACTGTGTGATGTGAATCCTGGCGCTGATTCCTGTTGGTGCAGTGTGATGGGAATCCTGGCGCTGATTCCTGTGTATCCACTGTGATGTGCATCCTGGCACTGATTCCTGTGGGTGCTGTGCGATGTGAAGCCTGGTGCTGATTCCTGTGGGTGCTGTGTGATGTGAAGCCTGGTGCTGATTCCTGTGGGTACGGTGTGATTTGAATCCTGGCACCGATTCCTGTGGGTGCTGTGTGGTGTGAAACCTGGCGCTGATTCCTGTGGGTGCTGTGTTATCTAAATCCTGGCGCTGATTCCTGTGGGTGCTGTGTGATGTGAATCCAGGCGCTGATTCCTGTGGGTGCTGTGTGATGTGAATCCTGGCGCTGATTCCTGTGGGTGCTGTGTGATGTGAATCCAGGCGCTGATTCCTGTGGGTACTGTGTGATGTGAATCCTGGCGCTGATTCCTGTGGGTGCTGTGTGATGTAAACCTTGCGCTGATTCCTGTGGGGACTGTGTGATGTGAATCCTGTCGGTGATTCTTGTGGGTGCTGTGTGATGTGAAGCCTGGCACAGATTCCTGTAGGTGCTCTGTGATGTGAATCCTGGCGCAGATTCCTGTAGGTGCTGTGTGATGTGAAACCAGGCGCTGATTCCTGTGGGTACAGTGTGATGTGAATCCTAGCGCTGATTCCTTTGGGTACTGTCTGATGTGAATCCAAGCGCTGATTCCTTTGGGTACTGTGTGATTTGATTCCTGGCGCTGATTCCTGTGGGTGATCTGTGATGTGAATCCTGGCGCAAATTCCTGTGGGTACTGTGTGATGTGAATCCTGGCGCTGATTCCTTTGGGTACTGTGTGATGTGAATCCAAGCGCTGATTCCTTTGGGTACTGTGTGATGTGAATCCTGGCACTGATTCCTGAGGGTACTGTGTGATGTGAATCCTGTAGCTGATTCCTGTTGGTGCTGTGCATTGTACAGCCTGGCAATGATTCCTGTGTTTGCTGTGTGATGTAAAGCCTGGCACTGATTCCTGAGGGTAGTGTGTGATTTGAGGCCTGGTGCTGAATCCATTGGGTGCAGTGTGATGTAAAGCCTGGAGCTGATTCTGGTGGGTATATTGTGATGTGAATCCTGGCACTGATTCCTGTGGGTGCTGTGTGATGTGAATCCTGGCGCTGAATACTGTGTGCTATGTGATGTAAAGCCTGGCGCTGATTCCTGTGGGTGGTGTGTGATCTGAAGCATGACGCTGATTCCTGTGGGTGCTGTGTGATGTGAAGACTGGCGCTGATTCCTGTGGTTGTTGTGTGATGTGAAGGCTGGCAATGATTCCTGTGGATGCTGTGTGATGTGAATCCTGATGCTGATTCCTGTGGGTGGTGTGTGATGTGATGCCTGGCACTGATTCCTGGGGGTGCTGTGTGATGTGAATCCTGGCGCTGATTCCTGTGGGTGCTCTGTGATGTGAAGCCTGGCGCTGATTCCTGTGGGTGCTGTGTGATTTAAACCTTGCGCTGATTCCTGTGGGGATTGTGAGATGTGAATCCTGGCGCTGATTCCTTTGGGTGCTGTGTGATGTGAATCCAAGCGCTGATTCCTGTGGGTACTGTTTGATGTGAATCCTAGCGCTGATTCCTGTGGGTGCTGTGTGATGTGAAGCCTGGCGATGATTCCTGTGGGTGCTGTGTGATGTAAAGCGTGGTGCTGATTCTTTTGGGTGGTGTGTGATGTGAAGCCAGGCACTGATTCCTGTGGGTGCTGTGTGATGTGAGTCCTGGCGCTGATTCCTGTGGGTAGTGTGTGATGTGTATCCTGGCGCTGATTCCTATGGGTGCTCTGTGATGTGAGTCCTGGCGCTGATTCCTCTGGGTAGTGTGTCATGTCTATCCTGGCGCTGATTCCTGTGGGTGCTGTGTGATGTGAATCCTGGCGCTGATTCCTGTGTGTGCTGTGTGATGTGAATCCTGGCACTGATTCCTGTGGTTGCTGTGTGATATGAATCCTGGCGCTGATTCCTGTGGGTGCTGTGTGATATGAATCCTGGCGCTGATTCCTGTGGGTGCTGTGTGATTTGAAGCCTGGCACCGATTCCTGTGGGTGCTGTGTGATGTGAAACCTAGTGCTGATTCCTATGAGTGCTGTGTGATGTTAAGCCTGGCACTGATTCCTGTGAGTGCTGTGGGATGTGAATCATGACACTGATTCCTGTAGGTGCTGTGTGTTGTTAAGCATGGCGCTGATTATTTTGAGTGTTGCGTGATGTGAAGCCTGGCGCTAATTTCTGTGGGTGTTGTGTGATGTGAATCCTGGCGCTGATTCCTGTGGGTGCTGTGCGATCTAAATCCTGGCGCTGATTCCTTTGGGTACTGTTTGATGTGAATCCTGGCACTGATTCCTGTGGGTTCTGTGTGATGTGAATCCTGGCGCTCATTCCTTTGGGTACTGTGTGATGTGAATCCTGGCGCTGATTCCTGTTGGTGCAGTGTGATGGGAATCCTGGCGCTGATTCCTGTGTATCCACTGTGATGTGCATCCTGGCACTGATTCCTGTGGGTGCTGTGCGATGTGAAGCCTGGTGCTGATTCCTGTGGGTGCTGTGTGATGTGAAGCCTGGTGCTGATTCCTGTGGGTACGGTGTGATTTGAATCCTGGCACCGATTCCTGTGGGTGCTGTGTGGTGTGAAACCTGGCGCTGATTCCTGTGGGTGCTGTGTTATCTAAATCCTGGCGCTGATTCCTGTGGGTACTGTGTGATGTGAATCCTGGCGCTGATTCCTGTGGGTGCTGTGTGATGTGAATCCTGCCGCTGATTCCTGTGTATCCTCTGTGATGTAAACCTGGCGCTGATTCCTGTGGGTGCTGTGTGATGTAAACCTTGCGCTGATTCCTGTGGGGACTGTGTGATGTGAATCCTGTCGGTGATTCTTGTGGGTGCTGTGTGATGTGAAGCCTGGCACAGATTCCTGTAGGTGCTCTGTGATGTGAATCCTGGCGCAGATTCCTGTAGGTGCTGTGTGATGTGAATCCAGGCGCTGATTCCTGTGGGTACAGTGTGATGTGAATCCTAGCGCTGATTCCTTTGGGTACTGTCTGATGTGAATCCAAGCGCTGATTCCTTTGGGTACTGTGTGATTTGATTCCTGGCGCTGATTCCTGTGGGTGATCTGTGATGTGAATCCTGGCGCTGCTTCCTGTTTGTGCTGTGCGATGTGAAGTCTGGTGCTGATTCCTGTGGGTACTGTGTGATGTGAATCCTGGCGCTGATTCCTGTGGATGCTGTGTGATGTGAATCCTGGTGCTGATTACTGTGTGTTCTGTGTGATGTGAATCCTGGCGCTGATTCTTGTGGTTGCTGTGCGATGTGAATTCTGGCACTGATTCCTGTAGGTGCTCTGTGATTTGAAGCCTGGCGCTGATTCCTGTGGGTAGTGTGTGATGTGTATCCTGGCGCTGATTCCTGTGGGTGCTGTGCAATGTGAATTCTGGCACTGATTCCTGTAGGTGCAGTGTGATGTGAAGCTTGGCGCTGATTCCTATGGGTACTGTGTGATGTCTATCCTGGCGCTGATTCCTGTGGGTGCTGTGTGATGTGAATCCTGGCGCTGATTCCTGTGTGTCCTCTGTGATGTAAACCTGGCGCTGATACCTGTGGGTGCTATGTGATGTAAACCTTGCGCTGATTCCTGTGGAGACTGTGTGATGTGAATCCTGGCGGTGATTCCTGTGTGTGCTGTGTGATGTGAAGCCTGGCACAGATTCCTGTGGGTGCTCTGTGATGTGAATCCTGGCGCAGATTCCTGTAGGTGCTGTGTGATGTGAATCCAGGCGCTGATTCCTGTGGGTACAGTGTGATGTGAATCCTGGCGCTGATTCCTTTGGGTACTGTCTGATGTGAATCCAAGCGCTGATTCCTTTGGGTACTGTGTGATGTGATTCCTGGCGCTGATTCCTGCGGGTGCTCTGTGATGTGAATCCTGGCGCTGATTCCTGTTGGTGCTGTGCGATGTGAAGCCTGGCACTGATTCTTGTGGGTGCTGTGTAATGTAAAGCCTGGCGCTGATTAATGTGGGTGCTGTGTGATGTGAATCCAGGTGCTGATTCCTTTGGGTGCTGTGTGATATTAAGCCTGGCGCTGATTCCTGTAGGTGCTGTGTGATGAGAAGCCTGGTGCTAACTCCTGTGGGTGGTGTGTATTGTGAATCCTGACGCTGATTCCGGTAGGTGTTCTGTGATGTGAATCCTGGCGCTGATTCCTGTAGGTGCTGTGTGATGTGAATCCTGGCGCTGATTCCTGTGGGTACTGTGTGATGTGAATCCTGGCGTTGATTGCTGTTGGTGCTGTGCGATGTGAAGCCTCGTGCTGATTCCTGTTGGTGCTGTGTGATATTAAGCTTGGCGCTGATTCCTGTAGGTGCTGTAAGATGTGAAGCCTGGCACTGATTCTTGTGGATGCTGTGTGATGTGAATCCTGGCGCTGAATCCTGTCGGTACTGTGTGATGTGAAGCATGACGCTGATTCCTTTAGGTGCTGTGTGATGTTAAGTCTGGCAATGATTCCTGTAGGTGCTGTGTGATGTGAATTCTGGCGCTGATTCCTGTGCGTACTGTGCGATATGAAGCCTGGCGCTGATTCCTGTTGTTGTTGTGTTATGTGAAGCCTTGCGGTGATTCCTGTGGGTGCTGTGCGATGTGAAGCCTGGCGCTGATTCCTGTTGTTGTTGTATTATGTGAGGCCTTGCGCTGATTCTTGTGGGTGCTGTGTGATGTGAATCCTGTTGCTGATTCCTGTGGGTGCTGTGCGATGTGAAGCCTGGCACTGATACTTGTGGGTACTGTGTGATTTGAATCCTTGCGCTGATTCCTGTGGGTGCTGTGCAATGTAAAGCCTGGCGCTGATTCCTGTTGTTGTTGTGTTATGTGAGGCCTTGCGCTGATTCTTGTGGGTGCTGTGTGATGTGAATCCTGTTGCTGATTCCTGTGGGTGGTGTGTGATGTGAATCCTGTTGCTGATTCCTGTGGGGGCTGTGTGTTGTGAATCCTGGTGCTGATTCCTGTGGGTGCTGTGTGATGTGAATCCTGGCACTGATTCCTGTGGGTGCTGTGTGATGTGAATCCTGGCACTGATTCTTGTGGGTGATGTTCAATGTGAAGCCTGGCGCTGATTCCTGTTGTTGTTGTGTTATGTGAAGCCTGCCGCTGATTCTTGTGGGTGCTGTGTGATCTGAATCCTGTTCCTGATTCCTGTGGGTGCTGTGTGATGTCAATCCTTGTGCTGATTCCTGTGGGTGCTTTGTGATGTGAATCCTGGCGCTGATTCCTGTGGGTGCTATGTGATGTTAAGCTTGGGGTTGATTCCTGTGGTTGCTGTGAGATGTGAATTCCGGCGCTGATTCCTGTGGTTGCTGTGTGATGTAAAGCCTGGAGCTGATTCCGGTGGGTATATTGTGATGTGAATCCTGGCACTGATTCCTGTGGGTGCTCTGTGATGTGAATCCTGGCGCTGATTCCTGTGTGCTATGTGATGTAAAGCCTGGCACTGATTCCTGTGGGTGCGGTGTGATGTCAATGCTTGTGCTGATTCCTGTGGGTGCTGTGTGATGTGAATCCTTTTGCTGATTCCTGTGGGTGCTGTGTGATGTGAATCCTGGCGCTGATTCCTGTGGGTAATGTGTGATGTGAATCCTGGCGCTGATTCCTGTGGGTAGTGCGTGATGTGTATCCTGGCACTGATTCCTGTGGGTAGTGCGTGATGTCTATCCTGGCGGTGATTCCTGTGCGTGCTGTGCGATGTGAATTCTGGCACTGATTCCTGTGGGTGCTGTGTGATGGGAATCCTGGTGCTGATTCCTGTGTATCCACTGTGATGTGAATCCTGGCACTGATTCCTGTGGGTGCTGTGTGATGTGAATCCTGGCGCTGATTCCTGTGGGTGCTGTGTGATGTGAATCCTGGCGCTGATTCCTGTGGGTGCTTTGTAATGTGAATCCTGGCGCTGATTCTTGTGGGTGCTGTGTAATGTGAATCCTGGCGCTGATTCCTGTGGGTGCTGTGTGATGTGAATCCTGGCGCTGATTCCTGTCGGTACTGTGTGATGTGAAGCATGGCGCTGATTCTTGTGGGTGCTGTGTAATGTGAAGCCTGGCGCTGATTCCTGTGGATGCTGTGTGATGTAAAGCCTGGAGCTGATTCCGGTGGGTACAGTGTGATGTGAATCCTGGCACTGATTCCTGAGGATGGTAAGTGATGTGAATCCTGGTGCTGATTCCTGTGGGTACTGTGTGATGTGAATCTTGGCACTGATTCCTGTGGGTACTGTGTGATGTAAAGCCTGGCGCTGATTCTTGTGGGTGGTGTGTGATGTGAAGCCTGGCATTGATTGCCGTGGGTAATGTGTGATGTGAGTCCTGGCGCTGATTCCTGTGCGTGCTGTGTCATGTCTATCCTGGCACTGATTCCTGTGGGTGCTGTGTGATATGATTCCTGGCACTGATTCCTGTGGGTGCTGTGTGATATGATTCCTGGCGCTGATTCCTGTGGGTGCTGTGTGATATGAATCCTGGCGCTGATTCCTGTGGGTGCTGTGTGATATGAATCCTGGCGCAGATTCCTGTGGGTGCTGTGTGATATGAATCCTGGCGCTGATTCCTGTGGGTGCTGTGTGATATGAATCCTGGCGCTGATTCCTGTGGGTGCTGTGTGATTTGAAGCCTGGCACCGATTCCTGTGGGTGCTGTGTGATGTGAAACCTAGTGCTGATTCCTGTGAGTGCTTTGTGATGTGAATCCTGTCACTGATTCCTGTAGGTGCTGTGTGTTGTTAAGCATGGCGCTGATTCCTTTGAGTGTTGCGTGATGTGAAGCCTGGCGCAGATTCCTGTGGGTGTTGTGCGATGTGAATCCTGGCGCTGATTCCTGTGGGTACTGTGTGATGTGATTCCTGGCACTGATTCCTGTGGGTTCTGTGTGATGTGAATCCAGGCGCTCATTCCTTTGGGTGCTGTGTGATGTGAATCCTGGCGCTGAGTCCTGTTGGTGCAGTGTGATGGGAATACTCGCGCTGATTCCTGTGTATCCACTGTGATGTGAATCCTGGCACTGATTCCTATGGGTGCTGTGTGATGTGAAGCCTGGCGCTGATTCCTGTGGGTGCTGTGTGATGTGAAGCCTGGTGCTGATTCCTGTGGGTACGATGTGATTTGAATCCTGGCACCGATTCCTGTGGGTGCTGTGTGATGTGAAACCTGGCGCTGATTCCTGTGGGTACTGTCTGATGTGAATCCTGGCGCTGATTCCTGTGGGTTCTGTGTGATCTGAATCCAGGCGCTGATTCCTCTGGGTACTGTGTGATGTGAATCCTGGCGCTGATTCCTGTTGGTGCTGTGTGATGTGAAGCCTGGTGCTGAATCCTGTTGGTGCTGTGTGATATTAAGCTTGGCGCTGATTCCTGTAGGTGCTGTACAATGTGAAGCCTGGCACTGATTCTTGTGGATGCTGTGTGATGTGAATCCTGGCGCTGATTCCTGTCGGTACTTTGTGATGTGAATCCTGGCGCTGATTCTTGTGGGTGCTGTGTGATGTGAATCAAGGCACTGATTCCTGTAGGTGCTGTGTGATGTGAAGCCTGGCGCTGATTCCTTTAGGTGCTGTGTGATGTGAAGCCTGGCGCTAATTCCTGTGGGTGCTTTGCTTTGTGAATCCTGACGCGGATTCCTGTGGGTGCTGTGTGATGTAAAGCCTGGCACTGATTCCTGAGGGTGGTGTGTGATTTGAAGCCTGGTGCTGAATCCATTGGGTGCAGTGTGATGTAAAGCCTGGAGCTGATTCCGGTGGGTATATTGTGATGTGAATCCTGGCACTGATTCCTGTGGGTGCTGTGTGATTTGAATCCTGGCACTGATTCCTGTGGGTGGTGTGTGATCTGAAGCATGACGCTGATTCCTGTGGGTGCTGTGTGATGTGAAGCCTGGCGCTGATTCCTGTGGGTGCGGTGTGATGTGAATCCTGGCGCAGATTCCTGTAGGTGCTGTGTGATGTGAATCCAGGCGCTGATTCCTGTGGGTACAGTGTGATGTGAATCCTGGCGCTGATTCCTTTGGGTACTGTCTGATGTGAATCCAAGCGCTGATTCCTTTGGGTACTGTGTGATGTGATTCCTGGCGCTGATTCCTGCGGGTGCTCTGTGATGTGAATCCTGGCGCTGATTCCTGTGGGTGCTGTGCGATGTGAAGCCTGGTGCTGATTCCTGTTGGTGCTGTGTGATATTAAGCTTGGCGCTGATTCCTGTGGGTGCTGTAAGATGTGAAGCCTGGCACTGATTCTTGTGGGTGCTGTGTGATGTGAATCCTGGCGCTGATTCTTGTCGGTACTGTGTGATATGAAGCAAGGCGCTGATTCTTGTGGGTGCTGTGTGATGTGAATCCAGGCGCTGATTCCTGTGGGTGCTGTGTGATGTGAATCCAGGCGCTGATTCCTTTGGGTGCTGTGTGATATTAAGCCTGGTGCTGATTCCTGTAGGTGCTGTGTGATGAGAAGCCTGGTGCTAACTCCTGTGGGTGGTGTGTATTGTGAATCCTGACGCTGATTCCTGTAGGTGTTCTGTGATGTGAATCCTGACGCTGATTCCTGTGGGTGCTGTGTGATGTGAATCCAGGCGCTGATTCTTGTGGGTGCTGTGTGATGTGAATCCAGGCGCTGATTCCTGTGGGTGCTGTGTGATGTGAATCTTGGCGCTGATTCCTGTGGGTGCTGTTTGATGTGAATCCTGGCACTGATTCCTGTTGGTGCTGTGTGATGTGAATCCTGGCGCTGATTCCTGTGGGTGCTGTGTGATGTGAATCCTGGCACTGATTCCTGTGGGTGCTGTGCGATGTGAAGCCTGGTGCTGATTCCTGTTGGTGCTGTGCGATATTAAGCTTGGCGCTGGTTCCTGTAGGTGCTGTAAGATGTGAAGCCTGGCACTGATTCTTGTGGATGCTGCGTGATGTGAATCCTGGCGCTGATTCCTGTCGGTAGGTTGTGATGTGAAGCATGACGCTGATTCCTTTAGGTGCTGTGTGATGTTAAGTCTGGCAATGATTCCTGTAGGTGCTGTGTGATGTGAATTCTGGCGCTGATTCCTGTGGGTGCTGTTTGATGTGAATCCTGGCACTGATTCCTGTGGTTGCTGTGTGATGTAAAGCCTGGAGCTGATTCCGGTGGGAATATTGTGATGTGAATCCTGGCACTGATTCCTGTGGGTGCTGTGTGATGTGAATCCTGGCACTGATTCCTGTGTGCTATGTGATGTAAAGCCTGGCATTGATTCCTGTGGTTGCTGTGTGATGTAAAGCCTGGCACTGATTCATGTGGGTGCTGTGTGATCTTAAGCGTGACGCTGATTCCTGTGGGTACCGGGTGTTGTGAATCCTTGCGCTGATTCCTGTGGTTGCTGTGTGATGAGAAGGCTGGTGCTGATTCCTCTGAGTGCTGTGTGATTTGAATCCTGGCATCGATTCCTGTGGGTACTGTGTGATGTTAAGCTTGTCGCTGACTCCTGTGAGTGGTGTGTGATGTTAAGCCTGGCACTGATTCCTGTGAGTTCTGTGGGATGTGAATCCTGACACTGATTCCTGTAGGTGCTGTGTGTTGTTAAGCCTGGCGCTGATTCCTTTGAGTGTTGCGTGATGTGAAGCCTGTCACTGATTCCTGTGGGTGCTGTGTGATGTGAATCCTGGCGCTGATTCCTGTGGGTGCTGTGTGATGTGAAACCTAGTGCTGATTCCTGTGGGTGCTGTGTGACGTGAAACCTAGTGCTGATTCCTGTGGGTGCTGTGTGATGTTAAGCTTGTCGCTGACTCCTGTGAGTGGTGTGTGATGTTAAGCCTGGCACTGATTCCTGTGAGTTCTGTGGGATGTGAATCCTGACACTGATTCCTGTAGGTGCTGTGTGTTGTTAAGCCTGGCGCTGATTCCTTTGAGTGTTGCGTGATGTGTATCCTGGCGCTGATTCCTGTGGGTACTGTGTGATGTGAATCCTGGCGCTGATTCCTGTGGGTGCTGTGTGATGTGAATCCTGGCACTGATTCCTGTGGTTGCTGTGTGATGTGAATCCAGGCGCTGATTCCTGTGGGTACTGTGTGATGTGAATCCTGGCGCTGATTCCTGTGGGTGCTGTGTGATGTGAATCCTGGCGCTGATTCCTGTGGGTGCTGTGTAATGTGAATCCAGGCGCTGATTCCTTTGGGTACTGTGTGATGTGGATCCAGGCGCTGATTCCTGTGTTTTCTGTGTGTTGTGAATCCTGGCACTGATTCCTGTTGTTGCTGTGTGATGTGAACCTTGGGGCTGATTCCTGTTGGTGCTGTGTGATATTAAGCTTTGCGCTGATTCCTGTAGGTGCAGTACGATGTGAATCCTGGCGCTGATTCCTGCGGGTGCTCTGTGATGTGAATCCTGGAGCTGATTCCTGTGGGTGCTGTGTGATGTGAATCCTGGCGCTGATTCCTGTGGGTGATGTGTGATGTAAACCTTGTGCTGATTCCTGTGGGATCTGTGTGATGTGAATCCTGGAGCTGATTCCTGTGGGTGCTGTATGATGTGAATCATGGCACTGATTCCTGTGTGCTATGTGATGTAAAGCCTGGCACTGATTCCTGTGGTTGCTGTGTGATGTAAAGCCTGGCACTGATTCATGTGGGTGCTGTGTGATCTTAAGCGTGACGCTGATTCCTGTGGGTACCGGGTGTTGTGAATCCTTGCGCTGATTCCTGTGGTTGCTGTGTGATGAGAAGGCTGGTGCTGATTCCTCTGAGTGCTGTGTGATTGAATCCTGGCATCGATTCCTGTGGGTACTGTGTGATGTTAAGCTTGTCGCTGACTCCTGTGAGTGGTGTGTGATGTTAAGCCTGGCACTGATTCCTGTGAGTTCTGTGGGATGTGAATCCTGACACTGATTCCTGTAGGTGCTGTGTGTTGTTAAGCCTGGCGCTGATTCCTTTGAGTGTTGCGTGATGTGAAGCCTGTCACTGATTCCTGTGGGTGCTGTGTGATGTGAATCCTGGCGCTGATTCCTGTGGGTGCTGTGTGATGTGAAACCTAGTGCTGATTCCTGTGGGTGCTGTGTGACGTGAAACCTAGTGCTGATTCCTGTGGGTGCTGTGTGATGTTAAGCTTGTCGCTGACTCCTGTGAGTGGTGTGTGATGTTAAGCCTGGCACTGATTCCTGTGAGTTCTGTGGGATGTGAATCCTGACACTGATTCCTGTAGGTGCTGTGTGTTGTTAAGCCTGGCGCTGATTCCTTTGAGTGTTGCGTGATGTGAAGCCTGGCGCTGATTCCTGTGGGTGCTGTGTGATGTGAATCCTGGCGCTGATTCCTGTGGGTGCTGTGTGATGTGAATCCTGGCGCTGATTCCTATGGATGCTGTGTGATGTGAATCCAGGCGCTGATTCCTGTGGGTAATGTGTGATGTGAATCCTGGCGCTGATTCCTGTGGGTGCTGTGTGATGTGAATCCTGGCGCTGATTCCTGTGGGTGCTGTGTAATGTGAATCCAGGCGCTGATTCCTTTGGGTACTGTGTGATGTGGATCCAGGCGCTGATTCCTGTGTTTTCTGTGTGTTGTGAATCCTGGCACTGATTCCTGTTGTTGCTGTGTGATGTGAACCTTGAGGCTGATTCCTGTTGGTGCTGTGTGATATTAAGCTTTGCGCTGATTCCTGTAGGTGCAGTACGATGTGAATCCTGGCGCTGATTCCTGTGGGTGCTGTGTAATGTGAATCCTGGAGCTGATTCCTTTGGGTACTGTGTGATGTGGATCCAGGCGCTGATTCCTGTGTTTTCTGTGTGTTGTGAATCCTGGCACTGATTCCTGTTGTTGCTGTGTGATGTGAACCTTGAGGCTGATTCCTGTTGGTGCTGTGTGATATTAAGCTTTGCGCTGATTCCTGTAGGTGCAGTACGATGTGAATCCTGGCGCTGATTCCTGTGGGTGCTGTGTAATGTGAATCCTGGAGCTGATTCCTTTGGGTACTGTGTGATGTGGATCCAGGCGCTGATTCCTGTGTTTTCTGTGTGTTGTGAATCCTGGCACTGATTCCTGTTGTTGCTGTGTGATGTGAACCTTGAGGCTGATTCCTGTTGGTGCTGTGTGATATTAAGCTTTGCGCTGATTCCTGTAGGTACAGTACGATGTGAATCCTGGCGCTGATTCCTGTGGGTGCTGTGTAATGTGAATCCAGGCGCTGATTCCTTTGAGTACTGTGTGATGTGCATCCAGGCGCTGATTCCTGTGTTTTCTGTGTGTTGTGAATCCTGGCACTGATTCCTGTTGTTGCTGTGTGATGTGAACCTTGGGGCTGATTCCTGTTGGTGCTGTGTGATATTAAGCTTTGCGCTGATTCCTGTAGGTGCAGTACGATGTGAAACCTGGCGCTGATTCCTGTGGGTGCTGTGTAATGTGAATCCTGGAGCTGATTCCTTTGGGTACTGTGTGATGTGAATCCTGGCGCTGATTCCTGTGGGTGCTGTGTGATGTAAAGCCTGGAGCTGATTCCGGTGGGAATATTGTGATGTGAATCCTGGCACTGATTCCTGTGGGTGCTGTGTGATGTGAATCCTGGCACTGATTCCTGTGTGCTATGTGATGTAAAGCCTGGCACTGATTCCTGTGGTTGCTGTGTGATGTAAAGCCTGGCACTGATTCATGTGGGTGCTGTGTGATCTTAAGCGTGACGCTGATTCCTGTGGGTACCGGGTGTTGTGAATCCTTGCGCTGATTCCTGTGGTTGCTGTGTGATGAGAAGGCTGGTGCTGATTCCTCTGAGTGCTGTGTGATTTGAATCCTGGCATCGATTCCTGTGGGTACTGTGTGATGTTAAGCTTGTCGCTGACTCCTGTGAGTGGTGTGTGATGTTAAGCCTGGCACTGATTCCTGTGAGTTCTGTGGGATGTGAATCCTGACACTGATTCCTGTAGGTGCTGTGTGTTGTTAAGCCTGGCGCTGATTCCTTTGAGTGTTGCGTGATGTGAAGCCTGTCACTGATTCCTGTGGGTGCTGTGTGATGTGAATCCTGGCGCTGATTCCTGTGGGTGCTGTGTGATGTGAAACCTAGTGCTGATTCCTGTGGGTGCTGTGTGACGTGAAACCTAGTGCTGATTCCTGTGGGTGCTGTGTGATGTTAAGCTTGTCGCTGACTCCTGTGAGTGGTGTGTGATGTTAAGCCTGGCACTGATTCCTGTGAGTTCTGTGGGATGTGAATCCTGACACTGATTCCTGTAGGTGCTGTGTGTTGTTAAGCCTGGCGCTGATTCCTTTGAGTGTTGCGTGATGTGAAGCCTGGCGCTGATTCCTGTGGGTGCTGTGTGATGTGAATCCTGGCGCTGATTCCTGTGGGTGCTGTGTGATGTGAATCCTGGCGCTGATTCCTATGGATGCTGTGTGATGTGAATCCAGGCGCTGATTCCTGTGGGTAATGTGTGATGTGAATCCTGGCGCTGATTCCTGTGGGTGCTGTGTGATGTGAATCCTGGCGCTGATTCCTGTGGGTGCTGTGTAATGTGAATCCAGGCGCTGATTCCTTTGGGTACTGTGTGATGTGGATCCAGGCGCTGATTCCTGTGTTTTCTGTGTGTTGTGAATCCTGGCACTGATTCCTGTTGTTGCTGTGTGATGTGAACCTTGAGGCTGATTCCTGTTGGTGCTGTGTGATATTAAGCTTTGCGCTGATTCCTGTAGGTGCAGTACGATGTGAATCCTGGCGCTGATTCCTGTGGGTGCTGTGTAATGTGAATCCTGGAGCTGATTCCTTTGGGTACTGTGTGATGTGGATCCAGGCGCTGATTCCTGTGTTTTCTGTGTGTTGTGAATCCTGGCACTGATTCCTGTTGTTGCTGTGTGATGTGAACCTTGAGGCTGATTCCTGTTGGTGCTGTGTGATATTAAGCTTTGCGCTGATTCCTGTAGGTGCAGTACGATGTGAATCCTGGCGCTGATTCCTGTGGGTGCTGTGTAATGTGAATCCTGGAGCTGATTCCTTTGGGTACTGTGTGATGTGGATCCAGGCGCTGATTCCTGTGTTTTCTGTGTGTTGTGAATCCTGGCACTGATTCCTGTTGTTGCTGTGTGATGTGAACCTTGAGGCTGATTCCTGTTGGTGCTGTGTGATATTAAGCTTTGCGCTGATTCCTGTAGGTACAGTACGATGTGAATCCTGGCGCTGATTCCTGTGGGTGCTGTGTAATGTGAATCCAGGCGCTGATTCCTTTGAGTACTGTGTGATGTGCATCCAGGCGCTGATTCCTGTGTTTTCTGTGTGTTGTGAATCCTGGCACTGATTCCTGTTGTTGCTGTGTGATGTGAACCTTGGGGCTGATTCCTGTTGGTGCTGTGTGATATTAAGCTTTGCGCTGATTCCTGTAGGTGCAGTACGATGTGAATCCTGGCGCTGATTCCTGTGGGTGCTGTGTAATGTGAATCCTGGAGCTGATTCCTTTGGGTACTGTGTGATGTGAATCCTGTTGCTGATTCCTGTGGGGGCTGTGTGTTGTGAAACCTGGCACTGAATCCTGTGGGTGCTGTGTGATGTGAATCCTTGCGCTGATTCTTGTGGGTGCTGTGTGATGTGAATCCTGGCGCTGATTCCTGTGGGTGCTGTGTGATGTGTATCTTGGTGCTGATTCTTGTGGGTGCTGTGTGATGTGAATCTTGGCGCTGATTCCTGTGGGTGCTGTTTGATGTGAATCCTGGCACTGATTCCTGTGGGTGCTGTGTGATGTGAATCCTGGCGCTGATTCCTGTGGGTACTGTGTGATGTGAATCCTGGCGTTGATTCCTGTTGGTGCTGTGCGATGTGAAGCCTGGTCTGATTCCTGTTGGTGCTGTGTGATATTAAGCTTGGCGCTGATTCCTCTAAGTGCTGTAAGATGTGAAGCCTGGCACTGATTCTTGTGGGTGCTGTGTGATGTGAATCCTGGCGCTGATTCCTGTCGGTACTGTGTGATGTGAAGCATGACGCTGATTCCTTTAGGTGCTGTGTGATGTGAAGCCTGGCGCTGATTCTTGTGGGTGCTATGTGATGTTAAGCTTGGGGTTGATTCCTGTGGTTGCTGTGAGATGTGAATTCCGGCGCTGATTCCTGTGGGTGCTGTGTGATGTGAATCCTGGCGCTGATTCCTGTGGGTGCTATGTGATGTTAAGCTTGGGGTTGATTCCTGTGGTTGCTGTGAGATGTGAATTCCGGCGCTGATTCCTGTGGGTGCTGTGTGATGTAAAGCCTGGCACTGATTCCTGTGGTTGGTGTGTGATGTAAAGCCTGGCGCTGTTTCCTGTGGGTGCTGTGCGATGTGAATTCTGGTGCTGATTCCTATGGCCGCTGTGTGATGTGAATCCTTGCGCTGATTCCTGCGGGTGCTGTGTGATGTGTATCCTGACGCGGATTCCTGTGGGTGCTGTGTGATCTGAATCCTGGCGGTGATTCCTGTGGTTGCTGTGTGATGTAAAGCCTGGCACTTATTACTGAGGGTGCTATGTGATGTGAATCCTGGCGCTGATTCCTGTGGGTGCTGTATGGTGTGAATCCTGTCGCTGATTCCTGTGGGTGCTGTGTAATGTCAATTCTGGCGCTGATTCTAGTGGGTGCTGTGTGATGAGAAGCCTGGCGCTGATTGCTGTGGGTTCTATGTGTTGTGAATCCTGGCACTGATTCCTGTTTTTGCTGTGTAATGTGAACCTTGGGGCTGATTCCTGTTGGTGCTGTGTGATATTAAGCTTGGCGCTGATTCCTGTAGGTGCAGTACGATGTGAATCCTGGCGCTGATTCCTGTGGGTGCTGTGTAATGTGAATCCTGGCGCTGATTCCTTTGGGTACTGTGTGATGTGAATCCTGGTGCTGATTCCTGTGGGTGCTGTGTGATGTGAATCCTGGAGCTGATTCCTTTGGGTGCTGTGTGATGTGAATCCTGGTGCTGATTCCTGTGGGTGCTGTGTGATGTGAATCCTGGCGCTGATTCCTGTGGGTACTGTGTAATGTGAATCCAGGCGCTGATTCCTGTGGGTACTGTGTGATGTGAATCCTGGCGCTGATTATTGTTGGTGCTGTGTGTTGTGAAGCATGGCGCTGATTGTTGTGGGTGCTGTGTGATGTGAAGCCTAGCGCTGATTCCTTTAGGTGCTGTGTGATGTGAATCCATGCGCTGATTACTGTGGGTGCTGTGTGATGTGAATCCTGGCACTGATTCCTGTGGGTGCTGTGTGATGTGAAGCCTGGTGCTGATTCCTGTGGGTGCTGTGTGATGTGAAGCCTGGCGCTGATTCCTGTGGGTGCTGTGTGATATTAAGCCTGGCGCTGATTCCTGTGGGTGCTTTGTGATATTAGGCCTGGCGCTGATTCCTGTAGGTGCTGTGTGATGTGAAGCCTGGCGCTGATTCCTGTGGGTGCTGTGTGATGTGAAACCTGGCGCTGATTCCTATGAGTGCTGTGGGATGTGAATCCTGACACTGATTCCTGTAGGTGCTGTGTGTTGTTAAGCCGGGCGCTGATTCCTTTGAGTGTTGCCTGATATGAATCCTGGCGCTGATTCCTGTGGGTGCTGTGTGATGTGAAGCCTGTCGCTGATTCCTGTGGGTGCTGTGTGATGTGAAGCCTGGCGCTGATTCCTGTGGGTGTTGTGTGATGTGAATCCTGGCGCTGATTCCTGTGGGTACTGTGCGATGTGAATCCTAGTTCTGATTCCTGTGGGTTTTGTGTGATATGAATCCATGCGTTGATTCCTGTGGGTGCTGTGTGATGTGAAGCCTGGTGCTGATTCCTGTTGGTGCTGTGCGATGTGAAGCCTGGTGCTGATTCCTGTTGGTGCTGTGTGATATTAAGCTTGGCTCTGATTCCTGTAGGTGCAGTACGATGTGAATCCTGGCGCTGATTCCTTTGGGTGCTGTGTAATGTGAATCCAGGCGATGATTCCTGTGGGTGCTGTGTGATGTGAATCCAGGCGCTGATTCCTGTGGGTGCTGTGTGATGTGAATCCTGGCGCTGATTCCTGTGGGTGCTGTGTAATGTAAAGCCAGGCGCTGATTTCTGTGGTTGGTGTGTGTTGTGAATCCAGGCGCTGATTCCTTAGGGTGCTGTGTGATATTAAGCCTGGCGCTGATTCCTGTGCGTGCTGTGCGATGTGAAGCCTGGTGCTGATTACTGTAGGTGCTGTGTGATGAGAAACCTGGTGCTAACTCCTGTGGGTGCTGTGTATTGTGAATCCTGATGCTGTTTCTTGTGGGTGCTGTGTGATGTGAATCCTGACGCTGATTCCTGTGGGTGCTGTGTGATGTGAAGCCTGGCACTGATTCCTGTGGGTGCTGTGTGATGTGAAGCCTGGCACTGATTCCTGTGTGTAATGTGTGATGTGAATCCTGGCGATGATTCCTGTGGGTGCTCTGTGATGTGAACGCTTGGTGCTGATTCCTGTGCGTAGTGTGTGATGTGCATTCTGGCGCTGATTCCTGTGTGTCCTCTGTGATGTAAACCTGGCGCTGATTCCTGTGGGTGCTGTGTGATGTAAACCTTGCGCTGATTCCTGTGGGTGCTGTGTGATGTGAAGCCTGGCGCTGATCCCTGTGGGTGCTGTGTGATGTAGAGCCTGGTGCTGATTCCTGTGGGTTCTGTGTGACTTGAATCCTGGCACTGCTTCCTGTGGGTGCTGTGTGATGTGAATCCTGGCGCTGATTCGTGTGGGTGCTGTGTGATCTGAATCCTGGCGCTGATTCCTGTGGGTGCTGTGTGATGTGAATCCTGGCGCTGATTCCTTTGGTTACTGTGTGATGTGAATCCTGGCACTGATTCCTATGGGTGCTGTGTGATCTGAATCCAGGCGCTGATTCCTGTGGGTGCTGTGTGATGTGAATCCTGGCGCTGATTCCTGTGGGTGCTGTGTGATGTGAATCCAGGCGCTGATTCCTTTGGGTGCTGTGTGATCTGAATCCAGGCGCTGATTCTTGTGGGTGCTGTGGGATGTGAATCCAAGCGCTGATTCCTGTGGGTGATGTGTAATGTGAATCCATGCGCTGATTCCTGTGGGTGCTGTGTGATGTGAAGCTTGGCGCTGATTCCTGTGGGTGCTGTGCGATGTGAATTCTGGCGCTGATTCCTGTGGATGCTGTGTGATGTGAATCCTGGCGCTGATTCCTGTGGGTGCTGTGTGATGTGAATCCTGGCGCTGATTCCTGTGGGTGCTGTGTAATGTGAATCCAGGCGCTGATTCCTTTGGGTACTGTGTGATGTGTATCCAGGCGCTGATTCCTGTGGGTTCTATGTGTTGTGAATCCTGGCACTGATTCCTGTTTTTGCTGTGTAATGTGAACCTTGGGGCTGATTCCTGTTGGTGCTGTGTGATATTAAGCTTGGCGCTGATTCCTGTAGGTGCAGTA
Source organism: Carcharodon carcharias (assembly GCF_017639515.1). Lineage (NCBI taxonomy): Eukaryota > Metazoa > Chordata > Chondrichthyes > Lamniformes > Lamnidae > Carcharodon > Carcharodon carcharias. The sequence continues at coordinate 180,362,987 of NC_054473.1, forward strand.
CGATGTGAATCCTGGCGCTGATTCCTGTGGGTGCTGTGTAATGTGAATCCTGGAGCTGATTCCTTTGGGTACTGTGTGATGTGAATCTTGGCGCTGATTCCTGTGGGTGCTGTGTGATGTGAATCCTGGCGCTGATTCCTGTGGGTGCTGTGTAATGTAAAGCCAGGCGCTGATTTCTGTGGTTGGTGTGTGTTGTGAATCCAGGCGCTGATTCCTTAGGGTGCTGTGTGATATTAAGCCTGGCGCTGATTCCTGTGCGTGCTGTGCGATGTGAAGCCTGGTGCTGATTACTGTAGGTGCTGTGTGATGAGAAACCTGGTGCTAACTCCTGTGGGTGCTGTGTATTGTGAATCCTGATGCTGTTTCTTGTGGGTGCTGTGTGATGTGAATCCTGACGCTGATTCCTGTGGGTGCTGTGTGATGTGAAGCCTGGCACTGATTCCTGTGGGTGCTGTGTGATGTGAAGCCTGGCACTGATTCCTGTGTGTAATGTGTGATGTGAATCCTGGCGATGATTCCTGTGGGTGCTCTGTGATGTGAACGCTTGGTGCTGATTCCTGTGCGTAGTGTGTGATGTGCATTCTGGCGCTGATTCCTGTGTGTCCTCTGTGATGTAAACCTGGCGCTGATTCCTGTGGGTGCTGTGTGATGTAAACCTTGCGCTGATTCCTGTGGGTGCTGTGTGATGTGAAGCCTGGCGCTGATCCCTGTGGGTGCTGTGTGATGTAGAGCCTGGTGCTGATTCCTGTGGGTTCTGTGTGACTTGAATCCTGGCACTGCTTCCTGTGGGTGCTGTGTGATGTGAATCCTGGCGCTGATTCGTGTGGGTGCTGTGTGATCTGAATCCTGGCGCTGATTCCTGTGGGTGCTGTGTGATGTGAATCCTGGCGCTGATTCCTTTGGTTACTGTGTGATGTGAATCCTGGCACTGATTCCTATGGGTGCTGTGTGATCTGAATCCAGGCGCTGATTCCTGTGGGTGCTGTGTGATGTGAATCCTGGCGCTGATTCCTGTGGGTGCTGTGTGATGTGAATCCAGGCGCTGATTCCTTTGGGTGCTGTGTGATCTGAATCCAGGCGCTGATTCTTGTGGGTGCTGTGGGATGTGAATCCAAGCGCTGATTCCTGTGGGTGATGTGTAATGTGAATCCATGCGCTGATTCCTGTGGGTGCTGTGTGATGTGAAGCTTGGCGCTGATTCCTGTGGGTGCTGTGCGATGTGAATTCTGGCGCTGATTCCTGTGGATGCTGTGTGATGTGAATCCTGGCACTGATTCCTGTGTGCTATGTGATGTAAAGCCTGGCATTGATTCCTGTGGTTGCTGTGTGATGTAAAGCCTGGCACTGATTCATGTGGGTGCTGTGTGATCTTAAGCGTGACGCTGATTCCTGTGGGTACCGGGTGTTGTGAATCCTTGCGCTGATTCCTGTGGTTGCTGTGTGATGAGAAGGCTGGTGCTGATTCCTCTGAGTGCTGTGTGATTTGAATCCTGGCATCGATTCCTGTGGGTACTGTGTGATGTTAAGCTTGTCGCTGACTCCTGTGAGTGGTGTGTGATGTTAAGCCTGGCACTGATTCCTGTGAGTTCTGTGGGATGTGAATCCTGACACTGATTCCTGTAGGTGCTGTGTGTTGTTAAGCCTGGCGCTGATTCCTTTGAGTGTTGCGTGATGTGAAGCCTGTCACTGATTCCTGTGGGTGCTGTGTGATGTGAATCCTGGCGCTGATTCCTGTGGGTGCTGTGTGATGTGAAACCTAGTGCTGATTCCTGTGGGTGCTGTGTGACGTGAAACCTAGTGCTGATTCCTGTGGGTGCTGTGTGATGTTAAGCTTGTCGCTGACTCCTGTGAGTGGTGTGTGATGTTAAGCCTGGCACTGATTCCTGTGAGTTCTGTGGGATGTGAATCCTGACACTGATTCCTGTAGGTGCTGTGTGTTGTTAAGCCTGGCGCTGATTCCTTTGAGTGTTGCGTGATGTGAAGCCTGGCGCTGATTCCTGTGGGTACTGTGTGATGTGAATCCTGGCGCTGATTCCTGTGGGTGCTGTGTGATGTGAATCCTGGCACTGATTCCTATGGATGCTGTGTGATGTGAATCCAGGCGCTGATTCCTGTGGGTGCTGTGTGATGTTAAGCTTGTCGCTGACTCCTGTGAGTGGTGTGTGATGTTAAGCCTGGCACTGATTCCTGTGAGTTCTGTGGGATGTGAATCCTGACACTGATTCCTGTAGGTGCTGTGTGTTGTTAAGCCTGGCGCTGATTCCTTTGAGTGTTGCGTGATGTGAAGCCTGGCGCTGATTCCTGTGGGTGCTGTGTGATGTGAATCCTGGCGCTGATTCCTGTGGGTGCTGTGTGATGTGAATCCTGGCGCTGATTCCTATGGATGCTGTGTGATGTGAATCCAGGTGCTGATTGCTGAGGGTGCTATGTGATGTGAATCCTGGCGCTGATTCCTGTGGGTGCTGTGTGATGTGAATCCTGGCGCTGATTCCTGTGGGTGCTGTGTAATGTGAATCCAGGCGCTGATTCCTTTGGGTACTGTGTGATGTGGATCCAGGCGCTGATTCCTGTGTTTTCTGTGTGTTGTGAATCCTGGCACTGATTCCTGTTGTTGCTGTGTGATGTGAACCTTGAGGCTGATTCCTGTTGGTGCTGTGTGATATTAAGCTTTGCGCTGATTCCTGTAGGTGCAGTACGATGTGAATCCTGGCGCTGATTCCTGTGGGTGCTGTGTAATGTGAATCCTGGAGCTGATTCCTTTGGGTACTGTGTGATGTGGATCCAGGCGCTGATTCCTGTGTTTTCTGTGTGTTGTGAATCCTGGCACTGATTCCTGTTGTTGCTGTGTGATGTGAACCTTGAGGCTGATTCCTGTTGGTGCTGTGTGATATTAAGCTTTGCGCTGATTCCTGTAGGTGCAGTACGATGTGAATCCTGGCGCTGATTCCTGTGGGTGCTGTGTAATGTGAATCCTGGAGCTGATTCCTTTGGGTACTGTGTGATGTGGATCCAGGCGCTGATTCCTGTGTTTTCTGTGTGTTGTGAATCCTGGCACTGATTCCTGTTGTTGCTGTGTGATGTGAACCTTGAGGCTGATTCCTGTTGGTGCTGTGTGATATTAAGCTTTGCGCTGATTCCTGTAGGTACAGTACGATGTGAATCCTGGCGCTGATTCCTGTGGGTGCTGTGTAATGTGAATCCAGGCGCTGATTCCTTTGAGTACTGTGTGATGTGCATCCAGGCGCTGATTCCTGTGTTTTCTGTGTGTTGTGAATCCTGGCACTGATTCCTGTTGTTGCTGTGTGATGTGAACCTTGGGGCTGATTCCTGTTGGTGCTGTGTGATATTAAGCTTTGCGCTGATTCCTGTAGGTGCAGTACGATGTGAAACCTGGCGCTGATTCCTGTGGGTGCTGTGTAATGTGAATCCTGGAGCTGATTCCTTTGGGTACTGTGTGATGTGAATCCTGGCGCTGATTCCTGTGGGTGCTGTGTGATGTAAAGCCTGGAGCTGATTCCGGTGGGAATATTGTGATGTGAATCCTGGCACTGATTCCTGTGGGTGCTGTGTGATGTGAATCCTGGCACTGATTCCTGTGTGCTATGTGATGTAAAGCCTGGCACTGATTCCTGTGGTTGCTGTGTGATGTAAAGCCTGGCACTGATTCATGTGGGTGCTGTGTGATCTTAAGCGTGACGCTGATTCCTGTGGGTACCGGGTGTTGTGAATCCTTGCGCTGATTCCTGTGGTTGCTGTGTGATGAGAAGGCTGGTGCTGATTCCTCTGAGTGCTGTGTGATTTGAATCCTGGCATCGATTCCTGTGGGTACTGTGTGATGTTAAGCTTGTCGCTGACTCCTGTGAGTGGTGTGTGATGTTAAGCCTGGCACTGATTCCTGTGAGTTCTGTGGGATGTGAATCCTGACACTGATTCCTGTAGGTGCTGTGTGTTGTTAAGCCTGGCGCTGATTCCTTTGAGTGTTGCGTGATGTGAAGCCTGTCACTGATTCCTGTGGGTGCTGTGTGATGTGAATCCTGGCGCTGATTCCTGTGGGTGCTGTGTGATGTGAAACCTAGTGCTGATTCCTGTGGGTGCTGTGTGACGTGAAACCTAGTGCTGATTCCTGTGGGTGCTGTGTGATGTTAAGCTTGTCGCTGACTCCTGTGAGTGGTGTGTGATGTTAAGCCTGGCACTGATTCCTGTGAGTTCTGTGGGATGTGAATCCTGACACTGATTCCTGTAGGTGCTGTGTGTTGTTAAGCCTGGCGCTGATTCCTTTGAGTGTTGCGTGATGTGAAGCCTGGCGCTGATTCCTGTGGGTGCTGTGTGATGTGAATCCTGGCGCTGATTCCTGTGGGTGCTGTGTGATGTGAATCCTGGCGCTGATTCCTATGGATGCTGTGTGATGTGAATCCAGGCGCTGATTCCTGTGGGTAATGTGTGATGTGAATCCTGGCGCTGATTCCTGTGGGTGCTGTGTGATGTGAATCCTGGCGCTGATTCCTGTGGGTGCTGTGTAATGTGAATCCAGGCGCTGATTCCTTTGGGTACTGTGTGATGTGGATCCAGGCGCTGATTCCTGTGTTTTCTGTGTGTTGTGAATCCTGGCACTGATTCCTGTTGTTGCTGTGTGATGTGAACCTTGAGGCTGATTCCTGTTGGTGCTGTGTGATATTAAGCTTTGCGCTGATTCCTGTAGGTGCAGTACGATGTGAATCCTGGCGCTGATTCCTGTGGGTGCTGTGTAATGTGAATCCTGGAGCTGATTCCTTTGGGTACTGTGTGATGTGGATCCAGGCGCTGATTCCTGTGTTTTCTGTGTGTTGTGAATCCTGGCACTGATTCCTGTTGTTGCTGTGTGATGTGAACCTTGAGGCTGATTCCTGTTGGTGCTGTGTGATATTAAGCTTTGCGCTGATTCCTGTAGGTGCAGTACGATGTGAATCCTGGCGCTGATTCCTGTGGGTGCTGTGTAATGTGAATCCTGGAGCTGATTCCTTTGGGTACTGTGTGATGTGGATCCAGGCGCTGATTCCTGTGTTTTCTGTGTGTTGTGAATCCTGGCACTGATTTCCTATGGTGCTGTGTGATGTGAACCTGGCGCTGATTCCTGATGGTGCTGTGTGATGTGAATCCTGGCGCTGATTCCTGTGGGTGCAGTTGGATGTGAATCCTGGCGCTGATTCCTGTGGGTGCTGTGTAATGTGAATCCTGGCGCTGATTCCTTTGGTACTGTGTGATGTGAATCCAGGCACTGATTCCTGTGGGTTCTGTGTGATGTGAATCATGGCCCTGATTCCTGTGGTGCTGTGTGATGTGAATACTGCTACTGTGATTCCTGTGGTGCTGGTGATGTGAATCAAGGCGCTGATTCCTGTAGGTGCTGTGTGATGTGAATCAAGGCGCTGATTCCTGTAGGTGCTGTGTGATGTGAATCCTGGCGCTGATTCCTTTGGGTACAGTGTGATGTGACTCCTGTCGCTGATCCTTTGGGGCTGTGTGATGTGAAACTGGCACTGATCCTGTGGGTGCTGTGTGATGAGAATCCTAATGCCTGATCCAGTGGGTGCTGTGTGATGTGAATCCTGGCGCTGATTCCTGTGGGTGCTGTGTGATGTGTATCTTGGTGCTGATTCTTGTGGGTGCTGTGTGATGTGAATCTTGGCGCTGATTCCTGTGGGTGCTGTGTGATGTGAATCCTGGCACTGATTCCTGTGGGTGCTGTGTGATGTGAATCCTGGCGCTGATTCCTGTGGGTACTGTGTGATGTGAATCCTGGCGCTGATTCCTGTTGGTGCTGTGCGATGTGAAGCCTTGTGCTGATTCCTTTTGTTGCTGTGTGATATTAAGCTTGGCGCTGATTAATGTAGGTGCTGTACGATGTGAAGCCTGGCACTGATTCTTGTGGCTGCTGTGTGATGTGAATCCTGGCGCTGTTTCCTTTCGGTACTGTGTGATGTGAAGCATGGCGCTGATTCTTGTGGGTGCTGTGTGATTTGATTCCTGGCGCTGATTCCTCTGGGTGCTATGTGATGTTAAGCTTGGGGTTGATTCCTGTGGTTGCTGTGAGATGTGAATTCCGGCGCTGATTCCTGTGGGTGCTGTGTGATGTGAATCCTGGCGCTGATTCCTGTGGGTGCTATGTGATGTTAAGCTTGGGGTTGATTCCTGTGGTTGCTGTGAGATGTGAATTCCGGCGCTGATTCCTGTGGGTGCTGTGTGATGTAAAGCCTGGCACTGATTCCTGTGGTTGGTGTGTGATGTAAAGCCTGGCGCTGTTTCCTGTGGGTGCTGTGCGATGTGAATTCTGGTGCTGATTCCTATGGCTGCTGTGTGATGTGAATCCTGGCACTGATTCATGTGGGTGTTGTGCGATGTGAATCCTGGCGCTGTTTCCTGTGGGTGCTGTGTGATGTGAATCCTGGCGCTGATTCCTGTGGATGCTGTGTGATGTGAATCCAGGCGCTGATTCCTGTGGGTACTGTGTGATGTGAATCCTGGCGCTGATTCCTGTGGGTGCTGTGTGATGTGAATCCTGGCGCTGATTCCTGTGGGTGCTGTGTAATGTGAATCCAGGCGCTGATTCCTTTGGGTACTGTGTGATGTGAATCCAGGCGCTGATTGCTGTGGGTTCTATGTGTTGTGAATCCTGGCACTGATTCCTGTTTTTGCTGTGTAATGTGAACCTTGGGGCTGATTCCTGTTGGTGCTGTGTGATATTAAGCTTGGCGCTGATTCCTGTAGGTGCAGTACGATGTGAATCCTGGCGCTGATTCCTGTGGGTGCTGTGTAATGTGAATCCTGGAGCTGATTCCTTTGGGTACTGTGTGATGTGAATCCTGGTGCTGATTCCTGTGGGTGCTGTGTGATGTGAATCCTGGAGCTGATTCCTTTGGGTACTGTGTGATGTGAATCCTGGTGCTGATTCCTGTGGGTGCTGTGTGATGTGAATCCTGGCGCTGATTCCTGTGGGTACTGTGTAATGTGAATCCAGGCGCTGATTCCTGTGGGTACTGTGTGATGTGAATCCTGGCGCTGATTATTGTTGGTGCTGTGTGTTGTGAAGCATGGCGCTGATTGTTGTGGGTGCTGTGTGATGTGAAGCCTAGCGCTGATTCCTTTAGGTGCTGTGTGATGTGAATCCATGCGCTGATTACTGTGGGTGCTGTGTGATGTGAATCCTGGCACTGATTCCTGTGGGTGCTGTGTGATGTGAAGCCTGGTGCTGATTCCTGTGGGTGCTGTGTGATGTGAAGCCTGGCGCTGATTCCTGTGGGTGCTGTGTGATATTAAGCCTGGCGCTGATTCCTGTGGGTGCTTTGTGATATTAGGCCTGGCGCTGATTCCTGTAGGTGCTGTGTGATGTGAAGCCTGGCGCTGATTCCTGTGGGTGCTGTGTGATGTGAAACCTGGCGCTGATTCCTATGAGTGCTGTGGGATGTGAATCCTGACACTGATTCCTGTAGGTGCTGTGTGTTGTTAAGCCGGGCGCTGATTCCTTTGAGTGTTGCCTGATATGAATCCTGGCGCTGATTCCTGTGGGTGCTGTGTGATGTGAAGCCTGTCGCTGATTCCTGTGGGTGCTGTGTGATGTGAAGCCTGGCGCTGATTCCTGTGGGTGTTGTGTGATGTGAATCCTGGCGCTGATTCCTGTGGGTACTGTGCGATGTGAATCCTAGTTCTGATTCCTGTGGGTTTTGTGTGATATGAATCCATGCGTTGATTCCTGTGGGTGCTGTGTGATGTGAAGCCTGGTGCTGATTCCTGTTGGTGCTGTGCGATGTGAAGCCTGGTGCTGATTCCTGTTGGTGCTGTGTGATATTAAGCTTGGCTCTGATTCCTGTAGGTGCAGTACGATGTGAATCCTGGCGCTGATTCCTTTGGGTGCTGTGTAATGTGAATCCAGGCGATGATTCCTGTGGGTGCTGTGTGATGTGAATCCAGGCGCTGATTCCTGTGGGTGCTGTGTGATGTGAATCCTGGCGCTGATTCCTGTGGGTGCTGTGTAATGTAAAGCCAGGCGCTGATTTCTGTGGTTGGTGTGTGTTGTGAATCCAGGCGCTGATTCCTTAGGGTGCTGTGTGATATTAAGCCTGGCGCTGATTCCTGTGCGTGCTGTGCGATGTGAAGCCTGGTGCTGATTACTGTAGGTGCTGTGTGATGAGAAACCTGGTGCTAACTCCTGTGGGTGCTGTGTATTGTGAATCCTGATGCTGTTTCTTGTGGGTGCTGTGTGATGTGAATCCTGACGCTGATTCCTGTGGGTGCTGTGTGATGTGAAGCCTGGCACTGATTCCTGTGGGTGCTGTGTGATGTGAAGCCTGGCACTGATTCCTGTGTGTAATGTGTGATGTGAATCCTGGCGATGATTCCTGTGGGTGCTCTGTGATGTGAACGCTTGGTGCTGATTCCTGTGCGTAGTGTGTGATGTGCATTCTGGCGCTGATTCCTGTGTGTCCTCTGTGATGTAAACCTGGCGCTGATTCCTGTGGGTGCTGTGTGATGTAAACCTTGCGCTGATTCCTGTGGGTGCTGTGTGATGTGAAGCCTGGCGCTGATCCCTGTGGGTGCTGTGTGATGTAGAGCCTGGTGCTGATTCCTGTGGGTTCTGTGTGACTTGAATCCTGGCACTGCTTCCTGTGGGTGCTGTGTGATGTGAATCCTGGCGCTGATTCGTGTGGGTGCTGTGTGATCTGAATCCTGGCGCTGATTCCTGTGGGTGCTGTGTGATGTGAATCCTGGCGCTGATTCCTTTGGTTACTGTGTGATGTGAATCCTGGCACTGATTCCTATGGGTGCTGTGTGATCTGAATCCAGGCGCTGATTCCTGTGGGTGCTGTGTGATGTGAATCCTGGCGCTGATTCCTGTGGGTGCTGTGTGATGTGAATCCAGGCGCTGATTCCTTTGGGTGCTGTGTGATCTGAATCCAGGCGCTGATTCTTGTGGGTGCTGTGGGATGTGAATCCAAGCGCTGATTCCTGTGGGTGATGTGTAATGTGAATCCATGCGCTGATTCCTGTGGGTGCTGTGTGATGTGAAGCTTGGCGCTGATTCCTGTGGGTGCTGTGCGATGTGAATTCTGGCGCTGATTCCTGTGGATGCTGTGTGATGTGAATCCTGGCGCTGATTCCTGTGGGTGCTGTGTGATGTGAATCCTGGCGCTGATTCCTGTGGGTGCTGTGTAATGTGAATCCAGGCGCTGATTCCTTTGGGTACTGTGTGATGTGTATCCAGGCGCTGATTCCTGTGGGTTCTATGTGTTGTGAATCCTGGCACTGATTCCTGTTTTTGCTGTGTAATGTGAACCTTGGGGCTGATTCCTGTTGGTGCTGTGTGATATTAAGCTTGGCGCTGATTCCTGTAGGTGCAGTACGATGTGAATCCTGGCGCTGATTCCTGTGGGTGCTGTGTAATGTGAATCCTGGAGCTGATTCCTTTGGGTACTGTGTGATGTGAATCTTGGCGCTGATTCCTGTGGGTGCTGTGTGATGTGAATCCTGGCGCTGATTCCTGTGGGTGCTGTGTAATGTAAAGCCAGGCGCTGATTTCTGTGGTTGGTGTGTGTTGTGAATCCAGGCGCTGATTCCTTAGGGTGCTGTGTGATATTAAGCCTGGCGCTGATTCCTGTGCGTGCTGTGCGATGTGAAGCCTGGTGCTGATTACTGTAGGTGCTGTGTGATGAGAAACCTGGTGCTAACTCCTGTGGGTGCTGTGTATTGTGAATCCTGATGCTGTTTCTTGTGGGTGCTGTGTGATGTGAATCCTGACGCTGATTCCTGTGGGTGCTGTGTGATGTGAAGCCTGGCACTGATTCCTGTGGGTGCTGTGTGATGTGAAGCCTGGCACTGATTCCTGTGTGTAATGTGTGATGTGAATCCTGGCGATGATTCCTGTGGGTGCTCTGTGATGTGAACGCTTGGTGCTGATTCCTGTGCGTAGTGTGTGATGTGCATTCTGGCGCTGATTCCTGTGTGTCCTCTGTGATGTAAACCTGGCGCTGATTCCTGTGGGTGCTGTGTGATGTAAACCTTGCGCTGATTCCTGTGGGTGCTGTGTGATGTGAAGCCTGGCGCTGATCCCTGTGGGTGCTGTGTGATGTAGAGCCTGGTGCTGATTCCTGTGGGTTCTGTGTGACTTGAATCCTGGCACTGCTTCCTGTGGGTGCTGTGTGATGTGAATCCTGGCGCTGATTCGTGTGGGTGCTGTGTGATCTGAATCCTGGCGCTGATTCCTGTGGGTGCTGTGTGATGTGAATCCTGGCGCTGATTCCTTTGGTTACTGTGTGATGTGAATCCTGGCACTGATTCCTATGGGTGCTGTGTGATCTGAATCCAGGCGCTGATTCCTGTGGGTGCTGTGTGATGTGAATCCTGGCGCTGATTCCTGTGGGTGCTGTGTGATGTGAATCCAGGCGCTGATTCCTTTGGGTGCTGTGTGATCTGAATCCAGGCGCTGATTCTTGTGGGTGCTGTGGGATGTGAATCCAAGCGCTGATTCCTGTGGGTGATGTGTAATGTGAATCCATGCGCTGATTCCTGTGGGTGCTGTGTGATGTGAAGCTTGGCGCTGATTCCTGTGGGTGCTGTGCGATGTGAATTCTGGCGCTGATTCCTGTGGATGCTGTGTGATGTGAATCCTGGCACTGATTCCTGTGTGCTATGTGATGTAAAGCCTGGCATTGATTCCTGTGGTTGCTGTGTGATGTAAAGCCTGGCACTGATTCATGTGGGTGCTGTGTGATCTTAAGCGTGACGCTGATTCCTGTGGGTACCGGGTGTGTGAATCCTTGCGCTGATTCCTGTGGTTGCTGTGTGATGAGAAGGCTGTGCTGATTCCTCTGAGTGCTGTGTGATTTGAATCCTGGCATCGATTCCTGTGGGTACTGTGTGATGTTAAGCTTGTCGCTGACTCCTGTGAGTGGTTGTGTGATGTTAAGCCTGGCACTGATTCCTGTGAGTTCTGTGGGATGTGAATCCTGACACTGATTCCTGTAGGTGCTGTGTGTTGTTAAGCCTGGCGCTGATTCCTTTGAGTGTTGCGTGATGTGAAGCCTGTCACTGATTCCTGTGGGTGCTGTGTGATGTGAATCCTGGCGCTGATTCCTGTGGGTGCTGTGTGATGTGAAACCTAGTGCTGATTCCTGTGGGTGCTGTGTGACGTGAAACCTAGTGCTGATTCCTGTGGGTGCTGTGTGATGTTAAGCTTGTCGCTGACTCCTGTGAGTGGTGTGTGATGTTAAGCCTGGCACTGATTCCTGTGAGTTCTGTGGGATGTGAATCCTGACACTGATTCCTGTAGGTGCTGTGTGTTGTTAAGCCTGGCGCTGATTCCTTTGAGTGTTGCGTGATGTGAAGCCTGGCGCTGATTCCTGTGGGTACTGTGTGATGTGAATCCTGGCGCTGATTCCTGTGGGTGCTGTGTGATGTGAATCCTGGCACTGATTCCTATGGATGCTGTGTGATGTGAATCCAGGCGCTGATTCCTGTGGGTACTGTGTGATGTGAATCCTGGCGCTGATTCCTGTGGGTGCTGTGTGATGTGAATCCTGGCGCTGATTCCTGTGGGTGCTGTGTAATGTGAATCCAGGCGCTGATTCCTTTGGGTACTGTGTGATGTGGATCCAGGCGCTGATTCCTGTGTTTTCTGTGTGTTGTGAATCCTGGCACTGATTCCTGTTGTTGCTGTGTGATGTGAACCTTGGGGCTGATTCCTGTTGGTGCTGTGTGATATTAAGCTTTGCGCTGATTCCTGTAGGTGCAGTACGATGTGAAACCTGGCGCTGATTCCTGTGGGTGCTGTGTAATGTGAATCCTGGAGCTGATTCCTTTGGGTACTGTGTGATGTGAATCCTGGCGCTGATTCCTGTGGGTGCTGTGTGATGTAAAGCCTGGAGCTGATTCCGGTGGGAATATTGTGATGTGAATCCTGGCACTGATTCCTGTGGGTGCTGTGTGATGTGAATCCTGGCACTGATTCCTGTGTGCTATGTGATGTAAAGCCTGGCACTGATTCCTGTGGTTGCTGTGTGATGTAAAGCCTGGCACTGATTCATGTGGGTGCTGTGTGATGTAATCCTTGACGCTGATTCCTGTGGGTATCTGTGTGATGTGAATCCTGGAGCTGATCTGTGGGTGCTTGTGTGATGAGAAGCCTGGCTGCTGATTCCTCTGGAGTGGTCTGTGTGATGTGAATCCTGGCACAGATTCCTGTGGGTACGTGTGTGATGTTAAGCCTTGTCGCTGATCCTGTGAGTGGTGTGTGATGTGAATCCTGGCGCTGATTCCTGTGGGTGCTGTGTGATGTGAAGCCTGGCGCTGATTCCTGTGTGTTGTGTGATGTAAAGCCTTGCACTGATTCCTGTTGTTGCTCTTTGATGTAAAGCCTGGAACTGATTCCTGTTGTTGCTGTGTGATATGCATCCTGGCGCTGATTCCTGTTGGTGCTGTGTGATGTGAATCCTGGCGCTGATTCCTGTGGGTGCTGTGTGACTGTGAACACTAGACGCTGATTCCTGAGGTGCTGTGTGATGTTAAGCCTGTCGCTGATCCTGTGAGTGCGTGTGTGATGTTAAGCCTGGCACTGATTCCTGTGAGTTCTGTGGGATGTGAATCCTGACACTGATTCCTGTAGGTGCTGTGTGATGTTAAGCCTGGCGCTGATTCCTTTGAGTGTTGCGTGATGTGAAGCCTGGCGCTGATTCCTGTGGGTGCTGTGTGATGTGAATCCTGGCGCTGATTCCTGTGGGTGCTGTGTGATGTGAATCCTGGCGCTGATTCCTGTGGTTGCTGTGTGATGTGAATCCAGGCGCTGATTCCTGTGCGTGATGTGTGATGTGAATCCTGGCGCTGATTCCTGTGGGTGCTGTGTGATGTGAATCCTGGCGCTGATTCCTGTGGGTGCTGTGTAATGTGAATCCAGGCGCTGATTCCTTTGGGTACTGTGTGATGTGGATCCAGGCGCTGATTCCTGTGTTTTCTGTGTGTTGTGAATCCTGGCACTGATTCCTGTTGTTGCTGTGTGATGTGAACCTTGAGGCTGATTCCTGTTGGTGCTGTGTGATATTAAGCTTTGCGCTGATTCCTGTAGGTGCAGTACGATGTGAATCCTGGCGCTGATTCCTGTGGGTGCTGTGTAATGTGAATCCTGGAGCTGATTCCTTTGGGTACTGTGTGATGTGGATCCAGGCGCTGATTCCTGTGTTTTCTGTGTGTTGTGAATCCTGGCACTGATTCCTGTTGTTGCTGTGTGATGTGAACCTTGAGGCTGATTCCTGTTGGTGCTGTGTGATATTAAGCTTTGCGCTGATTCCTGTAGGTGCAGTACGATGTGAATCCTGGCGCTGATTCCTGTGGGTGCTGTGTAATGTGAATCCTGGAGCTGATTCCTTTGGGTACTGTGTGATGTGGATCCAGGCGCTGATTCCTGTGTTTTCTGTGTGTTGTGAATCCTGGCACTGATTCCTGTTGTTGCTGTGTGATGTGAACCTTGAGGCTGATTCCTGTTGGTGCTGTGTGATATTAAGCTTTGCGCTGATTCCTGTAGGTGCAGTACGATGTGAATCCTGGCGCTGATTCCTGTGGGTGCTGTGTAATGTGAATCCAGGCGCTGATTCCTTTGAGTACTGTGTGATGTGCATCCAGGCGCTGATTCCTGTGTTTTCTGTGTGTTGTGAATCCTGGCACTGATTCCTGTTGTTGCTGTGTGATGTGAACCTTGGGGCTGATTCCTGTTGGTGCTGTGTGATATTAAGCTTTGCGCTGATTCCTGTAGGTGCAGTACGATGTGAATCCTGGCGCTGATTCCTGTGGGTGCTGTGTAATGTGAATCCTGGAGCTGATTCCTTTGGGTACTGTGTGATGTGAATCCTGTTGCTGATTCCTGTGGGGGCTGTGTGTTGTGAAACCTGGCACTGATTCCTGTGGGTGCTGTGTGATGTGAATCCAGGCGCTGATTGCTGTGGGTGCTGTGTGATGTGAATCCTGGCGCTGATTCCTGTGGGTGCTGTGTGATGTGTATCCTGGTGCTGATTCCTGTGGGTGCTGTGTGATGTGAATCCTGCCGCTGATTCCTGTGGGTGCTGTGTGATGTGAATCCTGGCACTGATTCCTGTGGGTGCTGTGTGATGTGAATCCTGGCGCTGATTCCTGTGGGTACTGTGTGATGTGAATCCTGGCGCTGATTCCTGTTGGTGCTGTGCGATGTGAAGCCTGGTCTGATTCCTGTTGGTGCTGTGTGATATTAAGCTTGGCGCTGATTCCTCTAAGTGCTGTAAGATGTGAAGCCTGGCACTGATTCTTGTGGGTGCTGTGTGATGTGAATCCTGGCGCTGATTCCTGTCGGTACTGTGTGATGTGAAGCATGACGCTGATTCCTTTAGGTGCTGTGTGATGTGAAGCCTGGCGCTGATTCTTGTGGGTGCTATGTGATGTTAAGCTTGGGGTTGATTCCTGTGGTTGCTGTGAGATGTGAATTCCGGCGCTGATTCCTGTGGGTGCTGTGTGATGTGAATCCTGGCGCTGATTCCTGTGGGTGCTATGTGATGTTAAGCTTGGGGTTGATTCCTGTGGTTGCTGTGAGATGTGAATTCCGGCGCTGATTCCTGTGGGTGCTGTGTGATGTAAAGCCTGGCACTGATTCCTGTGGTTGGTGTGTGATGTAAAGCCTGGCGCTGTTTCCTGTGGGTGCTGTGCGATGTGAATTCTGGTGCTGATTCCTATGGCTGCTGTGTGATGTGAATCCTGGCACTGATTCATGTGGGTGTTGTGCGAAGTGAATCCTGGCGCTGTTTCCTGTGGGTGCTGTGTGATGTGAATCCTGGCGCTGATTCCTGTGGATGCTGTGTGATGTGAATCCAGGCGCTGATTCCTGTGGGTACTGTGTGATGTGAATCCTGGCGCTGATTCCTGTGGGTGCTGTGTGATGTGAATCCTGGCGCTGATTCCTGTGGGTGCTGTGTAATGTGAATCCAGGCGCTGATTCCTTTGGGTACTGTGTGATGTGAATCCAGGCGCTGATTCCTGTGGGTTCTATGTGTTGTGAATCCTGGCACTGATTCCTGTTTTTGCTGTGTAATGTGAACCTTGGGGCTGATTCCTGTTGGTGCTGTGTGATATTAAGCTTGGCGCTGATTCCTGTAGGTGCAGTACGATGTGAATCCTGGCGCTGATTCCTGTGGGTGCTGTGTAATGTGAATC
Source organism: Carcharodon carcharias (assembly GCF_017639515.1). Classification (NCBI taxonomy): domain Eukaryota; kingdom Metazoa; phylum Chordata; class Chondrichthyes; order Lamniformes; family Lamnidae; genus Carcharodon; species Carcharodon carcharias. The sequence goes on from NC_054473.1 coordinate 180,378,182, forward strand.
CTGGAGCTGATTCCTTTGGGTACTGTGTGATGTGAATCCTGGTGCTGATTCCTGTGGGTGCTGTGTGATGTGAATCCTGGAGCTGATTCCTTTGGGTACTGTGTGATGTGAATCCTGGTGCTGATTCCTGTGGGTGCTGTGTGATGTGAATCCTGGCGCTGATTCCTGTGGGTACTGTGTAATGTGAATCCAGGCGCTGATTCCTGTGGGTACTGTGTGATGTGAATCCTGGCGCTGATTATTGTTGGTGCTGTGTGTTGTGAAGCATGGCGCTGATTGTTGTGGGTGCTGTGTGATGTGAAGCCTAGCGCTGATTCCTTTAGGTGCTGTGTGATGTGAATCCATGCGCTGATTACTGTGGGTGCTGTGTGATGTGAATCCTGGCACTGATTCCTGTGGGTGCTGTGTGATGTGAAGCCTGGAGCTGATTCCTGTGGGTGCTGTGTGATGTGAAGCCTGGCGCTGATTCCTGTGGGTGCTGTGTGATGTGAAGCCTGGCGCTGATTCCTGTGGGTGCTTTGTGATATTAAGCCTGGCGCTGATTCCTGTAGGTGCTGTGTGATGTGAAGCCTGGCACATATTTCTGTGGGTGCTGTGTGATGTGAACCCTAGCGCTGATTCCTATGAGTGCTGTGGGATGTGAATCCTGACACTGATTCCTGTAGGTGCTGTGTGTTGTTAAGCCGGGCGCTGATTCCTTTGAGTGTTGCCTGATATGAATCCTGGCGCTGATTCCTGTGGGTGCTGTGTGATGTGAAGCCTGTCGCTGATTCCTGTGGGTGCTGTGTGATGTGAAGCCTGGCGCTGATTCCTGTGGGTGTTGTGTGATGTGAATCCTGGCGCTGATTCCTGTGGGTACTGTGCGATGTGAATCCTAGTTCTGATTCCTGTGGGTTTTGTGTGATATGAATCCATGCGTTGATTCCTGTGGGTGCTGTGTGATGTGAAGCCTGGTGCTGATTCCTGTTGGTGCTGTGCGATGTGAAGCCTGGTGCTGATTCCTGTTGGTGCTGTGTGATATTAAGCTTGGCTCTGATTCCTGTAGGTGCAGTACGATGTGAATCCTGGCGCTGATTCCTTTGGGTGCTGTGTAATGTGAATCCAGGCGATGATTCTTGTGGGTGCTGTGTGATGTGAATCAAGGCGCTGATTCCTGTGGGTGCTGTGTGATGTGAATCCTGGCGCTGATTCCTGTGGGTGCTGTGTAATGTAAAGCCGGGCGCTGATTTCTGTGGTTGGTGTGTGTTGTGAATCCAGGCGCTGATTCCTTAGGGTGCTGTGTGATATTAAGCCTGGCGCTGATTCCTGTGCGTGCTGTGCGATGTGAAGCCTGGTGCTGATTACTGTAGGTGCTGTGTGATGAGAAACCTGGTGCTAACTCCTGTGGGTGCTGTGTATTGTGAATCCTGATGCTGTTTCTTGTGGGTGCTGTGTGATGTGAATCCTGACGCTGATTCCTGTGGGTGCTGTGTGATGTGAAGCCTGGCACTGATTCCTGTGGGTGCTGTGTGATGTGAAGCCTGGCACTGATTCCTGTGTGTAATGTGTGATGTGAATCCTGGCGATGATTCCTGTGGGTGCTCTGTGATGTGAACGCTTGGTGCTGATTCCTGTGCGTAGTGTGTGATGTGCATTCTGGCGCTGATTCCTGTGTGTCCTCTGTGATGTAAACCTGGCACTGATTCCTGTGGGTGCTGTGTGATGTAAACCTTGCGCTGATTCCTGTGGGTGCTGTGTGATGTGAAGCCTGGCGCTGATCCCTGTGGGTGCTGTGTGATGTAGAGCCTGGTGCTGATTCCTGTGGGTTCTGTGTGACTTGAATCCTGGCACTGCTTCCTGTGGGTGCTGTGTGATGTGAATCCTGGCGCTGATTCGTGTGGGTGCTGTGTGATCTGAATCCTGGCGCTGATTCCTGTGGGTGCTGTGTGATGTGAATCCTGGCGCTGATTCCTTTGGTTACTGTGTGATGTGAATCCTGGCACTGATTCCTATGGGTGCTGTGTGATCTGAATCCAGGCGCTGATTCCTGTGGGTGCTGTGTGATGTGAATCCTGGCGCTGATTCCTGTGGGTGCTGTGTGATGTGAATCCAGGCGCTGATTCCTTTGGGTGCTGTGTGATCTGAATCCAGGCGCTGATTCTTGTGGGTGCTGTGGGATGTGAATCCAAGCGCTGATTCCTGTGGGTGATGTGTAATGTGAATCCATGCGCTGATTCCTGTGGGTGCTGTGTGATGTGAAGCTTGGCGCTGATTCCTGTGGGTGCTGTGCGATGTGAATTCTGGCGCTGATTCCTGTGGATGCTGTGTGATGTGAATCCTGGCGCTGATTCCTGTGGGTGCTGTGTGATGTGAATCCTGGCGCTGATTCCTGTGGGTGCTGTGTAATGTGAATCCAGGCGCTGATTCCTTTGGGTACTGTGTGATGTGTAATCCAGGCGCTGATTCCTGTGGGTTCTATGTGTTGTGAATCCTGGCATGATTCTGTTTTTGCTGTGTAAATGTGGAACCTGGGGCTGATTCCTGTGGTGCTGTGTGATGTAA